>NC_142414.1:4157500-4495000 GCF_059516105.1 Syngnathus floridae | reverse complement strand
TATATAGCCACTATTTTGCCCTTTTTCTTCTCCCAAACCCAGGAGAGACCAGAAGCATGCCCGTCAAATCCATGTCTCTCACTCTTAAAGACATGGCTTATTTTACTGTAGCTACACAACTGGCAATAGCTAGTGTATCTCACACTCACAGAAGCCAGAGAAAGCTAACATAGAGGCATGTCCAGCACAAGCCAAGGAGTCGAGAAACAAAAGTATGAAGAAGCTCAGGTTTAGCTTAAATCTCCTGTGTGGGTAAACTTTGGTTTCGCCGTTGAGACTGAAAGCCGTCAACAGAAATGTTACTGTGTGCAAACGATACTTGACGCATGTCCTGTACATGAAAGGAAACATGAGTAACATGACCAAACATCTCCAGCGTAATCATTGTGGAATAATTAATATTAATATTAATCTCTCAGGTACTTTGCACTGCACCAGTTCAAAAAGTCAGCTCTCGGGCCTGTCAGCCAGCCGTGTATAAATTTCCTCCACCCATGACCTTACTACCAGTGTTGGGAGAGTTTATTTTCTATACAAAATGGTTCAAAGTTCAGTTCACAAATTTTAAAATGAATTTGTCCAGTTCATGGTTAGCTTTTTCTTTTTTCTTTTTTTAAACTAAGTACATTGTACAAAAAATTAAAAGTTGATAGTTCTTTTCTTCCCCCAAATCAAAAATGAAGGTTGCTGCAAGCTTTTACTCTCTGGCATATTGGCATTTTCTCATTGTTTTCTTCCACTCCATTCACTAGTATGCTGCTATCACTTTACAATCTCAAATGCATGAAAAAATTGCTTGAATTCTTTAATGAATTGAAACAAAAACACAATTGTGGTCCAGAATGTGCAAACGCAATCTGCTGTAGGTGCCATGCTGAGGTAGGAAATTAAGGATGACTATTGAAGTATTCAATGTGCAAAACATTTAAAGCAGGGGTGTCCAAACTTTTTGAAAGGAAGGCCAGATTTGATAAAGTGAAGGGGCCCGGGGGCCAATAGTTTTTTCGGATATTTTTTAACGACAAAAATTTCATGCAAATACACACTGTTATAAAACAAATTTCATTGTCCCAATTGTCTTTATTTTTCAAATGACAAAATAACCAAATATAAGCCATTCAGGCAGATGTGAACAACTCTAAAACCACAAATTCTGCCTTTCATTCATATCTGAAGAGTCCAATAACACTGAACAAACTGTATGAAATACCTTGAATTTACATGAGTTTAAAATTATTTTTGCCTCATGAACATTTTAAACAGGAGTTATAAGTAATGGAAAGTTGTCTGTTATTATTAAAACTTCAAACAAGTGAATTTTGCTCGTTATTTACAATTTCTTTCAGAAAGTAATACCGTATTGGCCCGAATAAAAGATGACCCTGATTATAAGACGACCCCCTCTTTTTCAAGACTCAAGTTTGAAAAAAAGACTTTTTGAACACCAAATTTATGTTTATACGGAAAATAATTACAGTACATCTGACACAAATGGTTATAACAATATATTCGAGAGAAAAACCATGTTGTTTTGTCTCATTCAAATCATGCAAAATCTTAATATCTGAACATTTAAATATGTAAACTAAAGTGCAATCACATTTGTGAATGAATGGCTTCTGGTTTTTGAAATGTAATTTAACCAATCTACTGTGATAAAACAACAAAATTGCAATAACTGCATTAACCATCAAAGTGGAGTCTAACTGTAACTGTAATCTTGAAACAAATCTGAATAAGGAAAAACATTGCAATAAAATAATGCAAACTGCTATCGCTATTGTTGGGGAGCCTGACTGTATAGGGCACGGGTGTCAAACTCAAAGTTCGGGGGCCAGATACGGCCCGCCACATCATTGTATGTGGCCCGTGAAGACAAATTGTGCATCAAATTCGTATGTCATTACTAGAATTGCAAATTGTCGTCACTTTTAATATCTTTTTTTAAAATATTTGACCAGTTTTTACTCATCTGATTTGAAAACGAGTTATTTGTCAGTTTGTTTTGTAGCTTTTACTGTATATAATATGAGGTGCTCATACATTTATTTGGGTTGACAGTCATAATGGCCCTCTGAAAGAAGCTATGACTACAATGCGGCCCGCGAAAAAAACGAGTTTGACACCCCTGCTCTAGATGAACAAAACGGCTTTGAAAAGAGACCTTACGGAGGCAACGAAAAAAAGGTTTCCAGCCTTATGGCAGGGGGCGCTAGTGATCCCGGGATGCTTCATGCGCCCACCTGTAGATTAAGTGATCTCCAATTCAAATTTACAGTGAACAACTGAGGAGCAGTCATCCATTTATTTATTATACTATGGATTTTCAGTCGAAGCAGGAGGTCATCAGTAAAGGAAGAGCAACTCCGGAGTTAAAAGGTTTGATTCGGACAACAGGACTTCGGAGCATGTCTTTTCAAATGGAGTGCTACGCACGATCGAAAACAAGTTTTTGATTCCATATTTTATGTTGAGTGTTTTTATATGTGAAGACTGCTTATGAGATTTTAATTAAAATAGTTCAAATTAAATAATGAATAAGCCACTCTAGAGCAGCGTTCCCCAACCTTTTTTGTGACACGGTTAGGTGTCGGACAAATTTTACCAGGGGGGGAGGGGGTTGACGTCAGTGCCTCCCCAGTCATGAACCTCACCGCACGTCACTGGTACACATTAACAACAAACTGGACTGGACCGACAACACCGACAACAAAAATGAGTTTGACACCCCTGGTATAGGGGGTTGGCTCGGATGGTTATGCTCTTTTCGCCCCCGGGTGTCGGTCAGAACACAGGAGGGAAGACGTGGTTCTGTTTTGATTGCTTTACTGAATTATAGGCATAAAGGTAACGGGCACTGAGGCTCATAGGGGCATACAGGCAAACTGGCAAAAGGGTGTAGGCACACGTTTGGTCGTAAGGATGTGGGAGCAGGTGTATGTAGTGTACCGTATTTTCTGCACTATTAGGCGCACTTAAAAACTTAAATTTTACTCAAAAAAACACAGTGCGCCTTATAATACAGAGCGCCTTATATATGGATCAATTGATGAATTTGTTGATCCATACTGGTTGTACACGGCGTTCTGCCAACATGTTTCAGTACGTTTTAGTAGGACTAGTAAATTACAAGGTTGCATCGCTTCCCAGCATTACGGCAACCGTGGTCAGGGGGCGTCACTGAATCGCTGTTGTACCCGTGAGGCTATTTCATTTCAAAATAAGCTGTTCCGTTAATGTTTTCAAGTACGTTTATGGATCAATATCCAACGGAATCATAAATAAGCAGCACCAATGTGTTAAATCAGTCTTTAGCCGGTTCCGATCACGTTTATGGGAGAGAGTTTGAGAAACGTGATTGTTTACAGGGGGCTGCCACAACACTTTGCTGAGGCTCATGGGAGTCTGTGCCGCTGCGTAACGGCTACTCGTATGATGCGGGCAAACTTATAGGAGTGCGCCGAAGCTATCAATCAAACGGCGCACAGACGAAACAAACCGCGATCAGACAAACGGCACAACAGTAGACAGCAGTAACAATGAAATGTACGTATATACTCACTTTGTGTCAAAGATGCACACCATCACAGCAACATACTCAGTCGATACCAGAAAGATTTAACTTACCGCTGCGCACAAGCTCCAACAATTGCGTGAAGCTGAGGTAACTCACGCGAGACTTAAGGCGTGGTAACGTAACTTTCCAACATTTTAACATCAACATGGGAACCTTTCTAACAGCTATTTTTATTTTTCTTCTTTGTCACAGGGGTTCGCTTTGGCCTGGGGAATTAAGTTCAGCATTCGCTTTAAAGATATCTGGCGCTTCTAGCGTTGTGAATGGGTATAATGTCTAGACCCCGAATGTAAGACGACCCCCACTTTTCCAGTCTTATTTCAATGCAAAAAAACACAGTCTTATATTCGGGCCAATACAGTAGTTTTGGTCACGTCTACAGGTTCATAACATCAACAGTATTAACATGGCCACTTCGTAATATTCAATATTAAGTAATATTTACTTTTGATTTACTTTTGACTCACAGCCCCGCGTGAAGAATCGCTGTTGTGATGGCAGTTCAGCTTGGAGCTGCTTCACTTTATCAGTGTGGTCACTCCCTGTTAGCTTGTCATATGTGTTAGCATGTTTAGTCTGATAGTGTCTCTTTAGGTTGAAATCCTTAAACAAGGAAACCGTCTCTTTAGAAATTAGACAAACACAATTGCCTTGATTTTCAGTGAAGAAGTATTGTAATTCCCATTTCTCTTGTAAGCGACGGCCCTCAAAGTCAAATTTCCTCGTTTTCTTTGCAGTCGGCATGGCAGAAATGAGCGGAGACGGGTGGTGCTGCCACCTTTTGGTAATAGGACAAATTACAGTTTCAAGTTTCCCGATTTTTAAAAAAAACAAATATTCAGTTTGACAGTGCAGGCGGGCCATAAATAATACATTATAAGACCGAAGCTGCGGGCCATATTAAATCTGACCGGGGGCTGGATTTGCCCCGCGGGCCGGACTTTGGACATGCCTGATTCAAAGTAACATTATATTAGCTTTTACTAACTTCATTTATTTGCGAACTTAATATTTCTTAACTTGTTTGCCAGAAGAACCAGAACACCTTTAGAATTTGGTACTTAAAAGTGGTAATGTAAATATGCAAAGCCCAAATAAATTACTAAAACAACAACAAGCATCTCATTAAGAGTAATTTGTGGTTCAACGCCATTGAGTGCGCTACCACTTCTACAATTCCTGAATGCTCTCATAGGATGATACCTTATCATTGCCATTTGACAAGAAAGGGGCTGCTCGTCGCGCGACTGAATTTACATCGACTGAAATGCCACGCGCTTTCTTCGCTCCTTCATGCACATGTCGCATTTTGATGACTTGCAACTGTTTGTGGCCGGCCGGGGTTGTCAAATCGGTTTTCCTTGTCTAAGCCTTGTTTGCTGTGTGTTTTGCAATCTAAGAAAAGAAAACCTAGCATCCTTGAACGAAAATAAACAGCACTTCATAACTGTTCATTGGCTCCAGAATTAGCGTGTTCACAAAAATGTTCACAAAGCAAAAATGCGCTATGTTCAGTTTATGCTCGTCCAAAATATGAACGAGTTCATGAACTTTTGTTCATTGAACGCATTGAGGTACAACACTGCTTACGACCATCATATGTGACCAGACTTCCTTCAAGTGATTTCTCTGCAAATAAGAATTCATGTGTATTTTGTTCCACAGGTGATTATGACGTGGTGTGCTCCTTACCTTGGACTCTTGCTGCCCTTCCTATGTGTCGTGGTTTGGGGTGGGGGCGTCTCAGCCTTCAGGATCTGTGCCTACAATGTACAGAAGCTTGACTCCAATAAGGCATCAAACTACAGAGTCCTGCACATGCTTACACGGGTGCATTTCAAAGGCACACACACACACCACACGAGCCACTCACTCATTCACTCACAAATGCCCCTGTGTATAGATCGCTTCTCGCTGTGACATCACACTCATCCAGGAATTGATGGCTTCTGATGGCTCCTTTGTCAATACTCTGCTGGCATCACTCAACAGGTACAGTGAAAGGTACTGATTTAAGCCAACTTCACATGGGCTACCACTTAATGTTGTCATGTTCCTTTCTATCAGTTTGCCGTGTGAGCCTAAGTACACTGTCAACGCGTTTTTTCTCCACCAAAGACAGACTCTATGCACGCAGCACTTTTACATTTGATGCAAGGTGTTTAAACTTCCGATTGGCAGGTAAACAAATGGCACCAAAAACAGAGTCAAACTTGTCGTTCACACATCTGCTGGAATTACTTACCGTATGTTCCGGACTATAAGTCGCTCCGGAGTATAAGCCGCACCAGCCATAAAATGCCCCAAAAAGGGGGAAAAAAAAACATATATAAGTCGCATTTTGGGGGGCAATTTATTCGACAAAATCCCACACCTAAAACAGTCATGAACGAGCAACAACAGGCTAAACCAAACCTGGGCAAATTACGGCCCGCGGGCCACATCCGGCTCTTTGTGCGTCCCTGTCCGGCCCGCATGAGGCTAATCGTAATTTAAAAAAAATAAAATAAAAATTGTGTCGTGCGTACAATACAACCGTTTCGCTTTTATTTTGAAAGGCGTCGCACTTCCGTGTAGCGTGCGTAAATGTGAGATGTGCGTGTAGGTGAACAGCGCGAAGTAATGCTGCCCTCAAAATGTGTGCTAACGCAAAGAAAAGAAAAGTTGACAAGGAGCGCCGTGTTTTCAACAAGTATTTTTTTACAGAAATGAAAGGTAAAGCCATGTGCCTGATTTGTGGTACACAGATCGCTGTGTTTAAAGAATATAATTTGAGTCGCCACTACACGACCAAGCATGAGAAAAAATACGTGTCTGATAAACAGGACGCATCAGAGGCTGATGCATTGCTAGCAAAACTGCAAGCCCAACAAGGACTTTTTATCAAACTTCACACCCAGAGATGGAGCGGCTTTGTCATTTGAGGAAAAGTTAAAGAAGTTAAGAATAAATTGTACTGATTAATAATTGTTTTTTTATTTCACCTTTACACCACAATTTCACATAGCTTAATGTAAATATAAACAGAATAATTGTATTCTTCTAATTACCAGTACCAACTATTTAAAATAAATAATTTAGTGCATTTTACAATGGAAGAAAATTGAGCAGGTTTAAGTTATCGGAGGTGTGGCCCTCTGACACAACTCGGGTTTTTCATGTGGCCCCTTGTAAAAATTAATTGCCCACCTGGGCTAAACGATAGCAACAACAGGCTAAACGATAGGTATGCTAACGTGACAAACACAAACAAAGAGCTGAGAACGGGCCTGACGTAACATATAGAGTGATTAAGGACAACTATTACATGAATAACATGTTTATAAAACCATCGGTGTCACTCCAATTCATTAAATCCATCGATCGTTCGATACAATAGCAACAGGCTAAACGATAGGTATGCTAACGTGACAAACACAAATGAGGAGCTGAGAACGGGCCTGACGTAACATATAGAGTTATTAAAGAAAACGATTACATAAATAATACGGTTATAAAATCATCGGTGTCACTCCAATTCATTAAATCCACCGATCGTTCTTTGTCAACAATGCGGCTGAGGGCGCTTGCACTTCAAAATATTCCACAGGCTCATATAACGATAGATAAACTATATTTCAAATAACTATAATATAAGCAATAATATCAAACCATCCGTGCACTTTAAATCCATTAAATCCATCGATCAAATTCCTCATCCTTTGTCAACATCGCCGCGCGTGCGCCCTGACGTCAGCCTCGTCTTTATTCCACAGATCTAGTATATAACTATATTGTAGTGTCAACAAAGTAAAAGGATAGACGTGGTAAACGCCTCTTTATTAAACAAAACAAACTTCCAAGCGTGTGGACATCCAGACACGAGAGCTCCATGGCATAGGACCGGGCGTGCATAATAGCCATGTCCGAGCCCCATGCACCGTTTGCGGACAGCCACTCGGCCGAGCGCCGACTCCGTAGAGTAGGACCGGGCGTGCGTAAAAGCCATAATGGTTTTTCAAACCTTCTATGTCACTCCAAATCCTTAATTCCTTGAAACTCTTTGTCCTCCGTGTCACTTAGAAATGATCACCGCTAATGATGCCGGTAGTCCTTACGTGGGTACGTTTGTCCTTTATGTAAACAATTGCCGCACCGCGCCGTGCCACTGACGTCACTTGAAATAGTGATCCATTGGTACATCACGGTTCTCCAAACTTTCTTTCTGCTGCTCGATTACTGTTTTCAGCTGCATATTTTACAACTTGAAGTTTGTAACCTGCAAAATATGAGTTTCATTTTGGTGCCATTTTTCTTAAGCCCACCCAGTTGATGAGTCACGGCCAACGGTGAAATTTAGAGCGCCCTCATCCAGTTTCGTCTGAAAATATAATTTTTTTCAGATGGAGTTTTTTGTTTTGTTTATTTGGTTGTTTTATCAAAGTCAAAGTCTGCTTTATTGTCGATTTTTTTTTTTTTCATATACCAGGACACACAAAGAGATTGAAGTTACGTTCCCACTATCCCTCGGTGAGATAGTACACATATGCATACAACCAACACAAAAAAACCCAAGAAGGCACAAACAATGAATAAAAAAGAGTGTTGAATAAATGATAAATAAACAAATAATAATAAATAATAATAATAAATAGAAGAGGAGCAAAAATGGAGCAAGTGTACATAGAGCAGACAGTGGACTTGGATATGGTGCTTTAAAGTGTTAATTGCTTTATTTGATGTTTTCTCTATTTTTTATTTTTTGAATATGTTCAAGATAAAGATATAAAAGCATGTGAAATGATCAACTATACTAAAAATAACATGGGAAGTGGTCAACTATACTTGTAAGTAAGTGATGTCTTAATGATCAAGTAAAAATGTGTGAAAAAAAACATATATAAGTCGCTCCTGAGTATAAGTCGCCCCCCCACCCAAACTATGAAAAAAAATGCGACTTATAGTCCGGAAATTACGGTATTTTCCGTAAATGATGGGTTACCTTTAGGATACTATAATTATGCTGCTATCAGGCCGAGCACAAGCTATTCTCGCAATGCGATTAAAGATAAAGTCAATGCGGATAGGTGGAAATCCCAGCCGGGTGGCACCAGTGATGGGTTTGAGGTTCGCTCATGTTGGTTAATTTAAACAGGAACACTAACCTCGGGGGACTTGAGCCAATCTAATAGGGATTTATGTACTTACTACGTCACATACACAGCCCTTAGACATGGCAAGTGTACCTGCATAGACTTAATGTAGGACAAAATAATTATTGCCATTTGTGGGCACAGCAAGCTTCCAGTACCAAAATGGACGGAGATAAAGAGAAGCAGGTTTGGAGAATGAGGAGCAAGGATGGTGTCATATTTGGTAAATGTACCGTATTGGCCCGAATATAAGACGTTGATTTTTGCATTGAAATAAGACTGAAAAACTGGGGGTCGTCTTACATTCGGTGTCTAGACATTATACCCATTCACAACGCTAGATGGTGCCAGATATATTTAAAGCGAATGCTGAACTTAACTCCCCAAGCCAAAGCAAACCCCTGTCACGAAGAATAAAAATAAAAATAGCTGTAGCACAAAGAAGAAAAATAAAAAATAGTGGTAAGAAAGAAAAGAGAAGAAAATAAGAGAAGAGATAACAGAAAATGGAGAAACGTAGCGATAATCTGGAGAAAGGTGGGCCGAAGATCGATCGGCCAGGTTAACCGGCAGCTGAGGAAACGTTATGATGCAAACGATAATGATGATAAATGAGGCAGAGTCTTCAAACAATTGCAAAGTGGCTGTGAAATACGGTGTCACAAAGTGTAATGTACGGAGATGGAGAGCTCAAAAAGATCGCCTAAAATATGGTCACAATCAGAGAAAAGCTTTCCGTGGTCCTCAGAGCGGCCGCTTTCAAGAGCTCGACAGGAGGGTGTGCGCGTACGTAGACGAGAAACGAAAGGGCGGGATGCCCATCAGCAAAGCTGTCATTCAGCTCAAGACCGTGGAAATAGCCAAAGAGCTAAACATACCCACCGCTGACTTCAAAGGTAACGCTACAGTATAGTTGTATACGTAGATCTGTGGAATAATTGGAGCCGCCAACTGACAACAAAGCTGACGTCAGTGCACACGTAGGTCCGGAATCGACAGCTGGGTTCTTTTTGTTTTGTTTTTTGTTTTTTACACAGAGGATGAATATTCCGGTAGATTTAATGATTTGGAGTGACACGGATGGTTCGTTAAAATTGTTGTTTACATTACATTTATTTGATATATCTAGGCTGATGTCAGCAGCGCACGTACTCCGGTTTCAACAGCTGTGGTTGTTTTTTTTTTTTTTTTTTAAGTGACACGGAAGACGAAGATTCTGCTGAATTTATAGATTTGGAGTGACTCGGATGGTTTGATAAAATTGTTGTTCAAATTACATTTATTTGATATACTGTATTTTTCGGACTAAAAGTCGCTACAGAATATAGGTCGCCATAAAATGCACAATAACGTGAAAAAAAACATATAAGTCGCTCCGGAGTATAAGTCGCATTTTGGGGGAAATTTATTCGACAAAATCCAACACCAAGAACAGACATGAACGAGCAACAACAGGCTAAACGATAGGTATGCTAACATGACATAAACACAAACGAAGAGCTGAGAACGGATCTGACGTAATATTCAGAGTTATTCAAAAAACTATTACATAAATAACACGTTTATGAAACCATCTGTGTCACTCCAATTCATTAAATCCATTGTTGTCCTTTGTCAACAATGGGTGCGCGCTTGCATTTCAAAATATTCCACAGGCCCATATAACGATATATAAATTATATATCAAATAACTATTATATAAGCAATAATATTATCAAACCATCTGTGTCACTCTAAATCATTAAATCCATTGATCAAATTCCTCGTCCTGACGTCAGCCTCGTCGTTATTCCACAGATCTAGTATATAACTATATTGTAGCGTTAATAAAGTACAAGGAAAGACGTGGGTTTGGTAAACGGCTCTTTATTTAACAAAACAAGAGTTCAACGAGCCAACAACTACTGAACTGTAACGATAAAAACATATACAAGTTGCTACACGAAATAAAATCTATCAAATAACTATAACATAAATAGTTAACTGCCACACGGCCCCAAGCACCAGTGTCGACTTCCAGGCGTGTGGCGGCGTGGACTTCCATCCCCGGAGGTGGCACTTCCAGTCACAGAGGTGGAAGAGAGCTCCATAGAATAGGACCGGGCGTGCGTAAAAGCAATGTCCGAGCCCCATCCACCGTCCCCGGACAGCCACCCGGCCGAGCACCGGCCCCCGACTTCTATCCACGGAGGTGAAAGAGAGCTCCGTAGAGTAGGACCGGGCGTGCACAAAAGCCATGTCCGAGCCCCATCCACCTTCCCCGGACAGCCACCCGGCCGAGCGCCGGCCCCAGACTTCCATCCATGGAGGTTAAAGAGAACACCGTAGAGTAGGACCGGGCGTGCGTAAAAGCCTTAATAGTTTTTCAAACCTTCTGTGTCACTGCAAATCATTAAATCCTTCAAACTCTTCGTCCTCCGTGTCACTTACAAACAAAGCCGCTAATGATGCCGGTAGTACCTGGGGCCCTTCGCCATCTTCGTCATCCCGTGATCAATCTTTGTCCTT
Organism: Syngnathus floridae; assembly: GCF_059516105.1. Classification (NCBI taxonomy): domain Eukaryota; kingdom Metazoa; phylum Chordata; class Actinopteri; order Syngnathiformes; family Syngnathidae; genus Syngnathus; species Syngnathus floridae. The sequence goes on along the minus strand of NC_142414.1, from coordinate 4,483,783 downwards.
TTTGTAAACAACCGCCGCGCCACGCCGCGCCGTGCTGCTGACGTCACTTGAAATTCAAATTACAGTAATCCCTTGCTACATTGCGGTTCGTTTATCGCTGTTTCACTTTTTATTTTCTTTATTTTTGAAAATTCACATATACCCTTTAGTATAAGTCGCCCCCCCCACCCAAACTATGAAAAAAAAAACGCGACTTAAAGTCCGAAAATTACGGTATCGAGTCTGACGTCCGCGGCGCACATTGTCTTTCCGGGGTCAACAGCTGTGTTTTTTTGTTTTTTTTGTTTTGTTTTGTTTTTCCAAGTGACTCGGAAGACAAAGATTCTGATGAATTTATTGATTTTGAGTGACACGGATGGTTCGATAAAATTGTTGTTTATATTATTGTTATTTCTTACATAGTTTTTATATTGTTATATGGGCCTATAGAAAATGTTGAACTGCAACGCGGCGCTGACGTCGAACTTGTTTACATAAAGGAGGACCATTTCGATCGATGGCTTTAATGATTTGGAGTGACACAGATGGTTTGATATAGGTGTTACTTATGTTATATTTATTTGAATAACTGTTATTGTTACATCAGGCCCCTTCTCAGCTTCTCGTTTGTGTTTATGTCACGTTAGCATACCGTATCGTTTAGCCCGTTGTTGCTCATTCATGTCTGTTCTTGGTGTTGGATTTTGTCGAATAAATTTCCCCCAAAATGGGACATTTTATGGCTGATATGACGTATATTCCAGAGCGACTTTTAGTCTGAAAAATACGGTAAATGTTCAGATATTAAGATGTGATAGACAGTCTTTGCATGATTTGAATGAGGCAAAATAATTTTTCTCTCGAATATATTGTTTTCATTGTGTTATTTTTTGCTCATTTAAGAAGTGTTTGTCCGACAGTTTTACGTGTGCGTCTCGTCTTACTACGTCGTGCTACAAGTACAGCAGGCAGTTTCTACTGGACATCGGCAAAAGCGAGTTTACAGCGTTCTGGACTTCGAAACAGAGACATTAAAGGAACTCGGACTTCTCCGGCCTGAAACAACACCGGACTCCTCCCCCTGATAGGAAGCTTCGGAAGCGGTGTGCGAGGAGGCAGAAGAGGGGCAAAGGCGGAGGCCAGGCTAGCAGCCAACCCAACTCGCCCGGCTGTACCTTCCATTCTTCTGGCGAATGTTCGTTCACTGGACAATAAAATGGATTACATACGACTCCCGATCTACGAACCGGACAGTGAGTAACTGCTGTGTGAATGTCAACATTACGGTTCTGCTGTACAACTGGGGCAGCTCGCATGCTATTTAGCAGACCGGGCCATTGTAAAGGGTGGAAAATCGCGAGGGGGAAGAATCTGTGTTTACATCCGTGACGAATGGTCCCAGGGACTGTGGTTGTATGCAAACACTGCTCGCCACTAGCGGAGTTAGTGATCTTAAAGTGCCGTCCTTTTTACCTGCCAAGGGAAATTACTGCAATTCTGCTAGTCGCGGTATATATCCCGCCTTCCAAGCGACAGGATCACGGCTCTTAGTGAACTGTACCAGGCTGTCAGTGAACAACAGACGGCGCACCCTGACGGTTTCACCATCTTCGCTGGGGATTTTAATCATGCAGACCTGAAGACTGTTTTACCAAAGCTACACCAGCATGTTGATTTCCCAACACGAGGAGACAGCTTCCTGGACCTGGTCTACACTACGCATACAGGCGCTTTCAAAGCCACCCCCCTCCCTCACATTGGACTTTCTGACCATATTGTTATGCTGATGCCCGCATACAGACAAAGGGTGAAAGCATACAGGCCGGTTCGCAAGCAGGTAAAAGTGTGGCCTGAGAGAGCCTCTGATGCTCTTCGAGACTGTTTTGACACAACAGACTGGGAAATGTTTAAGCAGGCAGCCACTTACAACAATCAGACAGACATAGAGGAGTATACAGACTCTGTAACCTCTTACATCTCAAAGTGCATTGATGATGTGACCCACACAAAATACATCATCACTCGGGCTAACTGGAAGCCATAGCTGACAGAGGATGTCCTCAGGCCGCTGAGGGCCAGAGACGAAGCCTACAGGGCTGGGGATGAAGCTGGCATGAGAACAGCGAGGGCCAACCTGTCCCGTGGCATCAAGGAAGCAAAAAAGGCATTCACTTGCAAGATTACCGCCCACTTCAAAGACAGCAGGAACGCACGAAGCCTGTGGCAGGGCATTCAGACCATCACGGACTACAAGCCCGCGCCGCAGAGCTGTGAGAGCAACATCCCTCTGCTCAATGATCTGAACCGCTTCTTTGCTCGCTTTGACGCTCTAAACAGCACTTGCCCGCTGAAGACCCCTCCCCTTCCACACGAGCAGCCCCTGTGCCTCTCTGCCGATAGCGTGAGGAGGACACTTGCTACTATCAACACCCGTAAGGCAGCAGGGCCAGACAACATCCCAGGTCGAGCTCTGAAGGACTGCGCTGAGGAGCTTAAGGGTGTCTTCACAGACATCTTTAACAATTCCCTGCAGCAAGCCATCGTCCCATCATGTTTGAAGGCTGCCACCATCATACCTGTGCCGAAGAAAACTGCCCCATCCTGCTTCAATGACTACCGCCCCGTGGCACTGACACCCATCATCACGAAGTGCTTTGAGCGGCTTGTCATGACACACCAGATCCATTCTCCCCCCCACCCTTGACCCCTTCCAGTTTGCATACTGAGCCAAACGGTCCTCTGAGGATGCAATCTGCTCTGCCCTCCACTCAGCCCTCACCCACCTAGAAAAAACAGACTCGTATGTGAGATTGCTGTTTGTGGACTTCAGTTCTGCATTCAACACCTTGTATCACAACGACTCATCTGCAAACCCGACAAACTGGGACTTAGTACCTACCTCTGCAACTGGCTACTGGACTTCCTCTGTTAGAGGCCTCAAGTAGTACATGTTGGCGACAATATCTCAAGCAGCATCACGCTGAGCAAAGGGGCCCCCCAAGGCTGCGTGCTCAGTCCGCTGCTCTTCACCCTGCTGACGCATGACTGCACTGCAACCTACAGCACCAACCGCATCGTGAAATTTGCTGACGACACAACTCTGGTGGGTCTCATCACCAAGGGCGATGAGACTCAATATAGGTTGGATGTTGACCTTCTGACCACGTGGTGCAGGGACAACAACCTCCTGCTGAACGTCAGCAAGACCAAGGAGATTGTTGTTGACTTCCGGATGGGTCACACCCATCACCTGCCACTGACCATAGACAGTGCTGTAGTGGAGAGAGTGAGCAGCATCAGATTCCTGGGGGTGCACATCAGTGAAGACCTCTCCTGGACCACCAACACTGCATCACTGGCGAAGAAAGCTCAGCGCCGCCTGTACTTCCTGCGGAAACTCAGGCGAGCTAGTGCACTACCAGCCATCATGACCACATTCTATCAAGGCACCATTGAGAGCGTCCTCTCCAGCTGTGTCGCTGTATGGGGTGGAAGCTTCACCGAATACAACAGGAAGGCCCTGCAGCGCATAGTGAACACAGCTGGAAGGATTATTGGTGCTTCACTCCCCTCCCTGAAGGACATTTACACCTCCCATCTCACCCTCAAGGCGACCACGATTGTGAGTGATGTGAGTCACCCCGCTCACACTTTGTTTGATCTACTGCCTCCCGCACCACCAGACTCACCAACAGCTTCATACTCCAGGCTGTTAGGATCCTGAACTAATCATTGACTCAGAATTGTATGGCTGCAACACGTTCCAAAAAAGCATGTCATGTTTGCCACTGTGTAACATCAACCTTTCTTTTAACAACATTCAATAAACGTTTGGGACCACAGAACAGTAATGGTTGAAGTTCTGAAGGGGGAATTCTTTCCCATTCTTTCCTTATGTACAGCTTCAACTGTTCAACAGTCTGGGGTTAGGGCGATATGACTGAAAACTAGATAATAATATAAGTATTTTATATTGATCAATAATGGCATACCCGTATTGGCCCGAATATAAGACGACCCCCTCTTTTTCAAGACTCAAGTTTTAAAAAAATGTTTTGACTACCAAATTTTGTATAGAAAATAATTACAGTACATCTGAAACAAATGATTATAACAATATATCCAAGAGAAAAAGCATGTTATTTTGCCTCATTCAAATCATGCAAAAACTTCACGTCTTAATATCTGAACATTTAAATATGTAAACTAAAGTGCAATCACATTTGTAAATAAATGGCTTCTGGTTTTTGAAGTATAAATCAATCTACTGTTTCTCCATTTTCTGTTACCTCTTCTCTTATTTTCTCCTCTTTTCTTTCTTACCGCTAATTTTTATTTTACTTCTTCGTGCTACCGCTATTTTTATTTTTATTCTTCGTGACAGGGGTTCGCTTTGGCCTAGGGAGTTAAAGGCGCAGAGACACCGGTATATGTATAAATCGGTTTTAGTTAGCTTATGGGCTTATAAATATAAATTGACGATCGAAACAACGAAAAGGAAGCTGTTGCTCTGAAAAATATAATTTAAATTTGCCGCGCAGACGACTTTGACTGCACCGAGCCGCTAGCCGGAAGTGACGTCTCATGACGTCTCAAGTTGTACGCGTTTAGCTTCAGTGAATGTAAACAAAAAGAGAAGAGGGGCTAGCGCGGAGACGTCGGGCCAGGCTTGCGGCCAACCCAGCACGCCCAGCCGTGCCGTCCATTCTCCTGGCGTACGTTCGTTCGCGGGACGACAAGATGGGTTGCGTTCGCCTGATAGGATCCACGAACCGGACAGTGCGTGCCTGCTGTGTGCTCGTGTTCACAGTGGCCTGGTTGACTGTCATCTTTCCGGACTCTGCTGTGCATCGGGAGCGGCTAGCGTGCTATCACTCTTATTGTTCATATTCTTGTTTTATTTTTCCTGTGTTGTTTACTTGTATGTGCGTTGTGAACTCTGTCTTGTCACCCTGGGATAGTGAGAAACGTAATTTCGATCTCTTTGTGTGTCTTGACATGCGGAGGAATTGACAATAAAGGAGACTTTGACTTTGAAAAGTATGTCGAAGCGTGACGGGAGGGGCACAATTCAAAAAACGTGCTCAGCTCGTCGAAAAAATGCGATTTGAGCAATAAAATTAAAAATGCGCCTAAAACCTAAACCAAACGTTGCAGGTGGTCATTTCTTCATGTGCCGAGATCAACTCGGCACTCTAAAGCCCCCAAGAGCACTTTTTACTATGCCAACCTAACCAGAGTGAAGGGAGGGGCACAATTCAGAAAACGTGCTCAGCTCAGCCCAAGTGAACTGCTAGATTCATCATATTCTGCGTCAAAAGAGGTTTCTGAATCGGATAAAATGATGCTAATATTGCCGCTAGAAACGGAGTTGTCGCTATCATCTGCCATGTTGTTTGGGTTTGTTGAGATCCGGATGTACAACTTGTGACGTCACAGTAATGGCGCCACCAGTGTGGCTGCGTGCGGAACCCGATCGATAAACTGGCATTTAATTTTAGTTTTATTCTTAGTAATCGGTGTCCATTTTTAATTTCCAATGCGGCAAATGTGTTCTCTTTATACATTCTATCCAATTCCGTTCTAATTGAAAAAAAAAAAAGGGATGTCTCTAGGGCTTTAAGGTCAGCATTCGTTTTAAAGATATATGTCGCCATCTAGCGTTAGTTTTATTTCAATGCAAAAAACACCGTCTTTTTTCGGGCCAATGGGGTATATTGATTTTTGATTTTTCTAATTAACAATTGAAACTATGTGTGCCTGCACTTGGCTGGCAACCAGTTCAGGGTGTCCCCCGCCTACTTCCTAAAGTCAGCTGGGATAGGCTCCCAGCGTGCCCGCAACCCTTGTGAGAAGTGGTTCAGAAAATGGATGGATCAAAATTAGTGACCTGCAAAAAATGGAGAATTTAAGGTTAGTTAGTTAGTTTGTTTGTTTGTTTGTTTCAACATACATATACTGTATCTTTCAGACTAAAAGTTGCTCCGGAGTACAAGTCGCATCGGCCATAAAATGCACAATAAAGAGAAAAAAAACATACGTTTATAAGTCGCACCGGAGTATAAGTCGCATTTTGGGGGAAATTTATTTGACAAAATCCAACACCAAGAACAGACATGAACCAGCAACAACAGGCTCAACGATACGGTATGCTAACGTGACATAAACACAATCGAGGGGCTGAGAACGGGCCTGACGTAACATTAACAGTTATTCAAATAACTATAACATAAATAACACGTTTATCAAACCATCTGTGTCACTCCAAATCATTAAATAACTACAGCTGTTGACTACGTGCGCCGCTGACGTCAGACTAGATGTATCAATTAAATGTAATATAAACAACAATTTTAACAAACCATCCGTGTTACTCCAAATCATTAAATCCACCGGAATATTCATCCTCTGTGTAAAAAACAAAACAAAAAAAAAAACAGCTGTCGATTCCGGACCTAAATCCATCGGAATATTCATCCTCTGTGTCAAACCCCCCCCCCCCAAAAAAAAAAACAGCTGTTGACTTCGGACCTACGTGCGCCGCTGACGTCAGCCTCGTTGTCAGCCTCGTCGTCAGCCTCGTCGTCAGCCTCGTCGTCAGTCTTGTCGTCAGTTGCAGCTCCAATTATTCCACAGATCTACATATATAACTATAATGTAGCGTTACCAAAATACCAGGCAAGACGTGGGTTTGGTAACCGGCTCTTTATTTAACAAAACAAGAGCTCAACATATGTGTGGGTGCTCCAAGCAAGCGCCCTGGATCGCTCTTCCCTCCCCCCAAGCTGTCTTCACGGCCTCGCTAGACAATCGGATACTACTGAAGTCTAACAACATACACGTTGCTACTCTAAACTATATGTGAAATAACTATAACATAAATAAGTTTATCAAACCATCTGTGTCACTCAAAATCATTAAATCTCCTGTCTCCGGAAGTCAGTGAATAGAACTCATTGTCAGTGAGGCTCCAATTATTCTACAGCCATAGAGCGCCCTCATGTGGTTAAAGTGAAAATAAGATGTGAAGTGATCAACTATACTAGTAAGTAAGTAATGTGTATAAATTTGTGAATAATGTCACATATAAGTTGCCTCCCCACCCAAACTATGGGAAAAAAAACGCGACTTATAGTCTGGAAAATATGGTAATAACTCTGAAAACACATCTGAAAAATTCAAACTAGCCAAGATAAAGATTGAATATATGCGTTTAGTGGGGCTGGGCAATATGACTGATTTTTTTTTTTTTCAACATTGTTATAGCGGTCAATATTGACAATTAGTTTTTTTTTTTTAACCAGTTAAAATTATTTTAAAAAATATATCGTAAATTCATTACTAATTAGTGTGAAGGCGATGTTCTACACCAGGGGTGGCCAACTAGTCAAAGGCTAAGAGCCACATTTTTTACTGTTACCGCAAAGAGCCACATCATACACATGAACATCACCCCATCCCTTCCTCTTACACACACACACACACACACACACACACACACACACACACACACACACACACACACCAACATGATAACAGAAATTGACAGTCCTAAGACCACAGACCAAAGGCCACATTTTCAACAATGAACATTGTGTGCATTGTCTCACACAGACAAACTCTCAGTTCAACAAAGTCCACAAACAAAATCATAATAATTTACAATAGCGTTTTTTTCACTTACTATGTGTGGCGGGACAGACCATTCGTTTTAGTTTGTCGTTTTCAGTAGACAAAATTTCAATAACGTCACTGAGGCATTTTTTAACGAACTCCCCTTCATTGTATGGTTTTTTAGCCCGTGCAATGTTCCAAGCCAGTTTATGCAATGCAAGCATGACAGTCTCTGAGTGCTTCGTATTTAAAAAAAAAAAAAACTGTACCTGCTTTTCTGACTGACTTTTCAAAGCTTGCGAAATTCAGTCCCTTTTGGAAAGTCCTTATCGATATTAGCATGAAGTGAGCTGAAGTAGTGCGGAAGGTTTGAAGCTTTTAAATGCACTAATGACGTCCGACATATCAGGCAGAATGGCTTGCCATTGCGTTTAACAAAAAAATATCAACTTTCCCACTCTGTTAAAAATGTCCTGTGTTCATCTTCATATATTCGTTTAGCTGTGCATTTTTTCCTTGCCATTTTGAGAGCAAAATTGACACTCCTCGAATGGGTGTGTCCCTCCTCCTTTGCGGGATTTCACCTCGCGCTTTTGACCAAAATACCATATTGAACTCAAGCGAAGTGAACACGCACAAAAAATAAACACAAATGTTGATATGAACGTAAAAGAGCTGCATGAAACCAGGCACATCATTCAGCACATTCAAATCACATTCAGAAAGATTCTAGACATTCCCAAAATTGCCAAATTCAAAAATTTCACTTTTTCACGTGTAAAATTTCCGTAAAATTTCACATTTCGTTTTTCCCTTCTAATTTCTAAATTTTCCCACCGATTCAACCCGTTCCAACTTTCAACTGTTCAACTTTTGCCTACCTATTCCACAACTTCCCACTTACCAAAAATTCCCAAATTTGAATTTTGAAATTCACTCCAAATTCTCCAAAATTTAGTTTTTCCCTTCTATTTTCACCTCTAATTTCTACATTTTCCAACCGATTCAACCCATTCCAACTTTCAACTGTTCATCTTTTGCCTACCTATTCCTCAACTTTCCACTTACCAAAAATTAAAAATTTTCAAATTTGAAATTCACGCCAAATTCTCCAAAATTTCGTTTTTCCTTTCTAATTTCTATATTTTTCCACTTATTCAACCCGTTCCAACTATAAACATCATTCCACAGCATTCCCCAAGTATTTATTCAGCTTCACATGCAATTTCTTCAGAAATTGCAAATTGTAGTTTATTTTGTGTTCTTGTATATTGTAATAGGCAAAGCTCCTCCAGCAGTACACTGTCCATGCTTATTTGCAAATTAACCTTAATTCAATATTCATACAATGTAAGTGTAGTGAACTAATACTCTTTTGCAGTGCAGGCATTACCATTGAACGTCCACCTTAGACTACTTTATCTTTTAAGTGGTTATTGACGTGGTCTATTCAATATTTTATCTGTCAATTGTGACTAGGGGCGAGTTCAAAGGCATCGAAGGCCATGGGCATTCAATATTGATTTTTGGCCTTACTGCTTTCATGCAGTGATTTATGCAGATTTTCTGAACATTTTGATGATTGTGGACTGTAGATAATGAAATCTCTTAATTCCTAGCAATTGTACAATAGGAAAAGTTGTGCTGTTCAAGTATTTCTCACCCACTTGTTCACCAAAGGGATGAACATTGCCCCATCTTTGCTTGGGAATTATTGATCATGCTACCACCTGTTCAAAATTAGCTTGTACACTTGTTGGATGTTCAAAACAGGTGCTTGATGAGCATTATCTCAGAATTATTTGCAACCTCTCCCAGCTTTTTAGGAACGTGTTGCAGCCATAAATGAGTATTTGCAGAAAATAAAGTTTATCATATCTATCATCGTAGTAGGGTTGTCACAAGAACTGATACTTTCGGTATCAACACGCAAAAAATACGTCTACCTACTTTTTGTGGTACGGTCAGAACTGAATATTTAACTTTTCACTCGAGGAGCTGTGTTGATTCTTGCCGGAACTGAAGGGGGCAGTATACGCATGCGAGCAGCACGGAGCAGCAGTCAACGGCGCTGAACAAGAAGAAAATTGTTGTCAGTATGAAAATTGTATTTGCTGAGTAACAGCAAAGCAATCTAAGAACTTCGCCATCCGCAGTTTGATTGTACATATTGATGATTTTACATAGGTTTATCTTAATCTGAGACTCTATACTGAAACAGATTATAGAAATAGAAAACTTTGAAGACATAGATATAAGATATAAATAGATATGATATGAATAGAAAACTGAAAGCGAACTTTGGGAAACAACCTTAGTTATATCAAATCCCTGCAAATACATAAGGATTGAACATGACAGAATAGCAAGCCGTTGCTGCCATTGTATGGTGCCTAGGCAATTAAATTGAGGTTATGAAATTACAAAACAATACGAAAAATAAAATAATGGCAAGCATATACAATGCTGTGAAAAGTATTTATCACCTTTGAAATTCTTATTTTTTGCAGAGTTTCCCCATTTTAATGTTTAAGATCATCAAATATAATAAGACAAACTAACTCAACATAAACGTTTTGAAGTGGAGATTTTATTTATTAACCCATGAACGCCTAAAGCCTCTGGCAAAAGACGCCTCTAAAACCTCATGCAATCGTCAGATTACATGAATGTAGCCTAATAATGAGCCGACAGACGTGTCGCAGACAAACGTAGCACGTCGTGGCTGATTTTGAGTTGTCTTGATGTGTTGCAGCCCTCATAGTGTGGCAGATTCTATGATTGGACAGCTGGCGTATGGAACAGCTCATGACCACTATGATGAAAGTGTTGCATGTCAGAATTTCTGTTCGTCTTGCTGCAAAGTGTGACATAACCTACATTGTCCTTCGAGTGGTTCGTGGCCAAAAGGGACACCTTATTAAAGGGCCGTTGATTTTTGATCAAATTAAAGGCTTTTAAGTGCACTTGTGGTGCGGAAAATACGGTACTTTTGCAAAAAAACGAGAATCATTCCCAAGCCTCTTAGGGAGATATTCTATTGACTTGTATTTTCCCAGTTCTCTATCTTTTTTGCTCCCTATGCTAATAATACTGTATTTTCCGGATTATAAATCGTATTTTTTTAATAGTGCGATTTATAATCAGGAGCGACTTGTATGTGAAATTATTAACACATTATTACTGGATCATTAACACATTACTTACTTACTAGTATAGTTGATCACTTCACGTTATTTCCACTTTAAACCGCATGAGGTTGCACTAGGCCTGTGGAATAATTGGAACCGCAACTGACAATGAGTCTGAATCCATTCACTGACTTCCGGAGTCAGGAGTTCTTAATCACACAGAGGACAGAGGACGAAGATTTCAATGGATTTAATTATTTGGAGTGACACAGATGGTTCGATCAACTTGTTATAGTTATTTAATATATAGTTTATTTAGTGTAGCAACTTGGATATTGTTAGAGTTCAGTAGTTTTCGATTGCCTAGGGAGACCGTGAAGGCAGCAGGGGGGAGGAGATCCAGGGCGCTTTGTTAGAGTGAGGCTACACACATGAACAGTGTGTATGGCTCGTATGTTGAACTCTCGTTTTGCGAAATAAAGAGCCAGTTACCAAACCCACGACATGACTGGTACTTTGGTAATGCTACAATATACCGTATTGGCCCGAATATAAGACAACCCTGATTATAAGACGACCCCCTCATTTTCAAGACTCAAGTTTGAAAAAAGACTTTTTGAACACCAAATTTAATTTTTATACAGAAGATGATTACATCTGAAACAAATTATAACAATATATTCCAGAGAAAAATCTTGCCTTATCTTGCCTCATTCAAATAATGCAAAAACTGTCTATCACATCTTAATATCTGAACATTTAAATATGTAAACTAAAGTGCAATCACATTTGTAAATAAATGGCCTCTGGTTTTTGAAATGCGAATAAACCAGTCTACTGGGATAAAACAACAAAATTGCAATGACTGCATTAACCATCAAAGTGAAGTCTAACTGTAACTGTAGTCTTGAAGCAAATCTGAATAAGGACAAACATTGCAATAAAATTATGCAAACTGCTACTGCTATTGTTGGGGAGCCTGAGGACTTTATAGGGGCTCGGATGGTTATGCTATTTTTGCCCCCAGGTGTCGGTAAGAACACAGGAGGGAAGACGTAGTTCAGTTTTGATTGCTTTACTGAATTATTGGCAAAAAAGCAACAGGCACTGTGGCTCATAGGGGCATACAGGCAAACTGGCAAAAGGGTATAGGCACATGTTTGGTCGTAAGGATGTGAGAGCAGGTGTGTGTATTGTACATGGGTGAGTCTTTGCCAAAGACTCTTTGGGTGGGTAAATGTGATTCTTGTCTGTGTGATTATTGTATGAAGCTTGTGAAGAGTGTGTGGGGTGTGTGGGGTGTGTGTGTGTGTGTGTGTTTCTGCAACAGACAGAAATACAGCACGTAAGTCAATGCTCAACTTCTAACGTCACACACTAGTAGACGGCACACATTACATAACTAACTGCGCGTAACGGTTCCGCTATACTAAATAACCATGAATGAAATACTCTCGGCAACACACCAAACATAAGTCATCGAGACAACAAAATACATTTGCTGGTGACCGTTAGTCGCCGTGCCGCTGCGTAACGGCTGTAGTCATGCTTGTACGACGTGAGGCAAACTTAAAGGAGCGTGCCGGAGCTGTCAATCAAATGGCACGCACGCGAAGCAAACCACGATCTAACAAACGGCACAACAGTGGACAGTAGCAACAATGAAATGTATATACAGTAGAGACTCTGTTTTCGACCACAATCCGTTCCAGAAGGCTTTTCGAGAATTCGTTCGAATTCCGAATCATGTTCTCCCATTACAAATAATGGAAACAAATTTAATCCGTTCCAAGCAAAAAAACCCAAACTTTTTTATGCATTTTTTGATTTGCGCATTTTTGTCCAATCGCACAACTGCAGCGCACCGCCGAACGCACAACTGTAGCGCGTCGCCGACCGCGCAACTGCACCGCACTGGTCGCATTATTGTGACAGAGCCGTCGCTGAAATTTAGAAAATATTTTTAAAGTCCTGATGTACTTTCCAAAATTTAAGTGGACGTCAGTGCGCAGGAAGCTTAATTTTGTCCGACCGCGCAAGTGTAGCGCACCGCCGAACGCGCGACCGTAGCGCGTCGCTGAACGCGCAACTACACTGCGCTGGTCGCATTATTGTGACAGAGTCGTCGCTGAAATTTAGAAAATATTTTTAATGTCCTTATGTACCTTCCAAAATTCAAGTGGACCTCAGTGCGCAGGGAGCTTAATTTGGTCCGATCGCGCAACCGCAGCGCGCCGGGCGCTCACTGTCGCATTGCTTTAAGAGTGTCTTTGTGTTTTAGGATGGCTTTACTGCTCCCACTTGCTTCCTTTGGAGGCATGATTAGAGTTGATGCAATTCTCAGAGTAACAAGAACGTAATAACGAACGGAGTCAGTTGGTATGCGGGTCCTCTCGGCTCATCTCGCGAGGTTCGACAACCAAAATTTCATCTGGCATCCGAAGCAAAAAAATCTCGAATTTTTGTTCGAATACCGATTTGTTCGAGAACCGGGACGTTGGAAAACCGAGGCTCCACTGTACTCACTTTGTGTCGAAGACGCACACGATCACAGCAACATACTCAGTCGATACCAGCAACCTTTAACTTACCACGGCGCACAAGTGAATGGGTATAATGTCTAGACCCCGAATGTAAAATGACCCCCACGTCTTATTTCAATGCAAAAAACATCGTCTTATATTCGGGCCTATACGGTAGTTATGTAGATCGGTGGAATAATTGGAGCCGCAACTGACAACGAGTCTGATATCAGCGCCGCATGTACTTCCGGAGTCAGCAGCGGTGTTTTTTTTTTTTTTGTTGTTTAAGTGACACAAAGGACGAAGATTTCGATGAATTTAATGATTTGGAGTGACACGAATGGTTTGATAAAATTGTTATTTATGTTACTTATTTGATATATAGTTTATAGTATATGCACGTTCTTTTGGCCTGTGGAATAATTTGAATTGCAACTGACGACAAGTCCGACGTCAGCGCCGCATGCACTTCCGGGGTCAGCAGCGGCGTTGTTTATACAAAGGACAAAGATTTCAATAGATTTAATGATTTGGAGTGACACAGATGGTTTGATAAACGTGTTGTTTATGTTATAGTTATTTGAATGATTGTTAATGTTAAGTTAAGCATGTTCTCAGTTCCTCGTTTGTGTTCATGTAACGTTAGCATACCGTATCCTTTAGCCTGTTGTTGCCTGTTCATGTCTGTTCTTATTGTTGGACTTTGTCAAATAAAGTTCTCCCAAAAATGTGACTTGTACTCCGGTGTGACTTACATGTACATGTATTTTTTCTTTATTATGCGTTTTATGGCTGGTGCGACTTGTACTCCAGAGCGACTTATAGTCGGGAGAATACGGTAATTACTAGGAGGCTTCTCTGTTTAACTATTTTATGTATGCCATAAAGATTGAGACACGGCTGTGGAGCCTTTTCTTTGAAATTGCTCAAGGTCTAAGCCAGGGGTGGGGAAACTTTTTGACTTGCGGGCCGAATTGGGTTCTAAATTTTGATCGGGGGGACGAACCAGGAGCAGATGGATGCAGTGTTTGTGTGAAGTAATGTAAACGACAAGTCAAGTCAAATCAAGTTTATTTGTATAGCCCTAAATCACAAGCAGTCTCAAAGGGCTTCACATAGACAAACAATTGACAATTATTCTCAAAGCATCCCCTGATCTTAAGCTCCCAAAAGGGCAAGGAAAAACTAAAAAAAAAAACTACCAGGGGAAAAATGAGAAACCTTGAGAAGGGACCACAGATGGAAGGATCCCCCTTTCAGGATCACCAGGCTGCAATGGATGCAGAGAGGGCACATAAAATACGTAATATGAAAATCAATGAAAAAGTGGATGTCCAAGTCAAAGCGATGAGCTGCCGGAGGTGCCCTCGATTGTCCTGCCAGTGTCTTCGAGGAGGGTAAGCTGCAGTTCCCTCATCCTGAATTGGTCCACGAGAATCCAGATAGCCGCTGTCAGCTTGGGTGCCACCTAACCAGGGGGAGGGGGGATGGAGAGAGGGAGCGAAAACAAACTCCAACCGAAACGACCACGACAGGTTAATTAAAGGCCATATCATAGAAATGTGTCTTTAAACATGTCTTAAATGTTTCCAATGAGGTAGCAGTTCTAGTATTCATTGGTAGGGCATTCCAAAGCTCTGGAGCCCGAATAGAAAATGTTCTAGACCAGACATAGGCAAACTACGGCCCGCGGGCCACATCCGGCCCACGGGGCCGTTTAATCTGGCCCGCCAAACTTGAATAAATTATATCATTAAAAATTGTTTGGGTAATTTTTCTCGCAATTACTGTGTTTCCCCAATATATGGGGAACCCTCCGCTCGCGCATTTACTCCCGGAAGCCGTGTCAGAAAGCTCGGTGCGCACTCACAAGTGCGTGTACGTACTAAGTAGTACGGACCCGGCGCACTCCGCGCTCTATTTCCATCAGTGCCAAATTTCGAGTGTGGGCTGTGACGTCAGCATTCTTGTAATTCGCGCACTGAGCTTTCAGATAAGGTTTTACGCTAACGACACCCACAAACCTTCCCCTGGAATCCTTCCATTAAAATGAGTGGCCCGAGGAAAAGAAAGGTGGACACTGAGTGCCGAGTGTTTAAAAAAAGAGTGGACCATTTGGCTCGACCTACATGTGTGAGCAGACGCTCAGCCACATGAACGTCAACAAAGCCCGTCACATATCTAGGTTAATGGACGGACACCCCGGCTCTATCCTAAGAATTACCACAACAAATTTTACTCCAGACCCTGATGCCCTAGCAAAAAAGGGAGACCAACAATACTATTGATTTCTTTAATACTTTATTTAGATGTATTCTTTCACTGATTCTTCAAGATGATGTATTCTGTCAGAATGTTTGCCGTTTGATGTGATTTCGCCTCATTAGATAAACATATTTCATAAATCTGACCTGCAGGTGCTGAAGTGATGGAAACTATTATTCATAATAACAGTGTCATATTTAATGAGAATCACTGATAGTAGCTTTTTGGTGAAATCTTTTTTTAATGCTGTTAATAAATGCATTTGTTTTCAAAAAGGTTTTTTTGAATTTCCATGCTTTACTACCTATTAAAAGTAACAACCTTTTAAGCAATGACCTTTACATGTCATTTCTATTACTTCACACAAATACTACATCCATCTGCTCCTGGTTCGGCCCCCCGGTCAAAATTTAGAACCCAATTCGGCCCACAAGTCAAAAAGTTTGCCCACCCCTGCTCTAGACCCTGCAGGCATTTTCTTGGCCCTCGGTGTCACTAAAAGACTAGCGTTTTGCGAACGAAGGTTACGACACGGAACATAAGGAACAACTAGGTCGACGAGATATGAAGGCGCTAATCCAGTGGTTCTTAACCTGGGTTCGATCGAACCCTAGATTTAGATTAGATTTAGGTTAGATTTCTGTGATGATTCTCACTTCTACCAGTGTTCTGATGGAGAATCCTTGCCTATTACGTCTACAGAACCTCGTTATGTGTTCCCCACCGCTTTAAATTGAATACTATTATCTAGTGATTCGTACTCCCATTCACACACTCATTCACACACTCATTCACACGGTTAGACCTGACAGTTTGGTTTAGTAAAGTCAAAGTCCTGACCTGAATCTCATTCAGATACTGTGGCATGACCTTAATGGGGTCATTCATTAAAAGATAAAAGCAGTGTTGCTGAATTAAAGTAATTCTACAAAAAAAAGTGCCACAACATCTGTACATCTCTATATTTGGTTCAGGGAACAAACACTTTTCCACCCAGAGCCAAGTAAGTTGAAAAGTTTTTTCCTTGGTAAATAAAATTATCATTTGAAAACTCAATTTTATGTTTTCATGGTTTGTCTTTGTCTGACATTAACATTTGTTTGATATCAAACATTAATGTGGGGAAACTATGCATGAAAAAAAGTATTTGAGAAGGCAGATAATTTTCACAGCACTGAACTACTGGCAGGATCTATGTGCTCTCGGCTTATTAGTTTATTGATTGCAATGACATGACCTTTGTGATGGTGACGGCTGGCTTAGCCTGGCCAGAACAAAGCAATGGAGATGGAGTCTCAACCTCTTACTCTTGTATTAGTTGTGATGGTGAAATTGTCTCCGTATACCGTATTTTTCAGACTAAAAGTCGCTCCGGAATATACGTCACATTAGCCATAAAATGCACAATAAAGTGAAAAAAAAACATATGTAAATCGCTCTGTAGTATAAGTCGCATTTTGGGGGAATTTATTCAACAAAATCCAACACCAAGAACAGACATGTACGAGCAACAACAGGCTAAACGATAGGTTTGCTAACGTGACATAAACACAAACGAAGAGCTGAGAATGGCCCTGACGTAACGTTCAGAGTTATTCAAATAACTATTACATAAATACAACGTTTATCAAACTATCTGTGTCACTCAAATTCATTAAATCCATCGATCGTCCTTTATGGAAACGATGCCGCGTATGCGCCGCGCCGCTGACGTCTAAATATTCCACAGATCCATATAACGATATATATAAAGTATATATCAAATAGCTATCATATAAACAACTATTATCAAACCATCTGTGTCACTCCAAATCATTAAATCCATCGATCGAATTCATCATCCTTTGTCAACAATGCCGCGCGTGCGCGGCTGACGTCAGCCTCGTCGTTATTCCACAGACCTAGTTTATAACAATATTGTAGCGTTAACAAAGTACCAGGAAAGACGTGGGTTTGGTAAACGGCTCTTTATTTAACAAAACAATAGTTCAACGAGCCAACAACTACTGAACTGTAAAGATAAAAACATATACAAGTTGCTACATGAAATAAAATATATCAAATAACTACAACATAAATAGTTCACCACCACACGGCCCCAAGCACCGGCGTCGACTTCCAGGCGTGTGGCGGTGTGGACTTCCATCCCCGGAGGTGGCACTTCCAGCCACGGAGGTAGAAGAGAGCTCCATAGAATAGGACCAGACGTGCGTAAAAGCCATGTCCGAGCCCCATCCACTGTCCCCGAACAGCCACCCGGCCAAGGGCCGGCCCCCGACTTCCATCCACGGAGGTGAAAGAGAGCTCCATAGATTAGGACCGGGCGTGCGTAAAAGCTATGTCCAAGCCCCATCCACCGTCCCCGGACAGCCACCCGGCCGAGCGCCGGCCCCCGACTTCCATCCACGGAGGTGAAAGAGAGATCCGTAGAGTAGGACCGGGCGTGTGTAAAAGCCATAATAGGTTTTCAAACCTTCTGTGTCACTCCACATCATTAAATCTTTCAAACTCTTTGTCCTTCGTGTCACTTACAAACAAAGCCGCTCATGATGTCGGTAGTGGGGCCCATCGTCATCCCGTAATCGAATCTTTGTCCTTTATGTAAACAACCGCCGCGCCGCTGACGTCACTTGAAATTGAAATTACAGTAATCCCTTGCTACATCGCGGTTTCACTTTTTTTAATTTTGAAAATTTGTGAAAAAATTCACATAAGTCACTCCTCAGTATAAGTCGCCCAAACTATAAAAAAAAAAAAAAAAACGTGACTTATAGTCCAAAAGATACGCTAGTAACGTCCTGTTTTTTTTCTTAATTCTGGGTCATTGGAAAATGTGTTGAAAATTTAAAAGTTAAATCACTTAACATTTTGGGCAACCCACCGTAATATTAGTTGGAGGAGCTCTCGTCTTTAAAAACTAAAAACTCTCTACCTCAAAGAGTATTGGTATCAAAATATTGAAGATACACCACCAGGTTATCACGTGCAGATTGATGGAGGTTATTTTCCCATCATATGGCATGTAAAATAATGAAAGGGGAAACTTCCACACCTGTTGACCTTGCAACCGTAAATGCTTAATGCGTTGTTGTTCGTGTGGTCCATTCGGTCATCATGGGTTTTATTATATTATAGTATGGTAAGGTTTAAAGTCATTAATGTTGGGTTGTCTGACTCACAAGGTGCTTGTAGTGACCTTTAACTTTGCAGTAATGTAATCTGTGCTTTCTGACCCTCAACAGGGAAGATCAAAGGTATGGTGGATTCTCTGAGCATGCATCGTCCAAGCTTTTACATTGAGCCTGATAATCAAACCTTCTAATCTGATTGGCTGCAATTGCATTAATCACATGCCAATCAATGCCAATGCAACATACTTTGAAGCTGTCATTTGTGTGCTGTGGTGCAATACATATGGCTTGACATAACATATGATGAATGCAATTTATACTTAACCAAATTGGAATTGTGCGTGTGTGTTTGAGTATTTTGAAAAGAGATACTTGTATATTTGTCTCTATTATTATTATTATTATTATTATTGTTATTATTATTGTTATTACTGTTATTATTGTTATTAGCCTACTTTTATTTTTGTTGTTGTTAGGGATGCACGATATTTTTTGTGTGACACCTACCTCTATCACAACAAAAATCCAAAACAGATCTCTATTTTGCACATTTATTATATATGTACATTTTTTTAAGAAACTACTTTTTGAATTGCTTATAAAATGTAAACTTTAGTTATAGTTAGATGCATAATATAAGATACCTGTAAATGAATGCCAAATGGTATGTGCGGACAGGTGAGTACAGATTGAAATAAAGCTACAGTGTTACTCAAAGTGTGTGAATTCATGGAACCCCAGTGGAGACCCGGGGGTAGAATAGGGCCCTATCACCCTCTTGCTGTTCGTAAGAGGCGATAAATGGGGTGACTTGTTTGCCGTAAATTGCTACCCGTGTCAGTGGAGGACGATTGCCTGGTACTTAAGGTATGTGGCTGGCTGCGACCCCCACAGCTCTAACATGGTACTTTGGCTCTTACTTCACTTAGACGGGAGGTTGGAATGGCTCATTCCAATCAATCGCCTAGTCAAGGTTCTCTCTGGAATGTTTTGAGAGACTTTGCTTTCATTTTTTCCCGAAAGACTTTGGCTGAGAGTCAAGTCACAAGTTAGTTAAGTCACAGAAAGAGGAGGAAAAGGACTTGAATTTCCTGTCTGATAATACAGAAGCCTATAACCAGCCTTTCTCAATGGATGAACTTCCCTGTTCCATAAGAAACTCCAATGAGTAGAAATCAGGGAAAAT
This sequence comes from Syngnathus floridae, assembly GCF_059516105.1. Lineage (NCBI taxonomy): Eukaryota > Metazoa > Chordata > Actinopteri > Syngnathiformes > Syngnathidae > Syngnathus > Syngnathus floridae. Next base: position 4,463,955 of record NC_142414.1, on the reverse strand, counting down.
GGACAATACACCATGAACCGAGATGAAGGAGCATACATGCTCTCACACACCTGGACCAGCATTTTGGAGCGGCGAGAGGACAGCAGGGGGCGCGACCCACCTGTCAAATCTGACAGGAGGGTCACACCCTCGTAGTAACAACAGCTGAAAAGACGTGTCACATACAACATCATGTGACTCTCTCTGATAAAGGCGGAAGTTACTGTCGAAAATGTCAGAAAAAGCTACTAAGGCAGTGGTTCTTAACCTGGGTTCGATCGAACCCTAGGGGTTCGGTGAGTCGGCTTCAGGGGTTCGGCAGAGCTGGTATGCTTTTTTGAGTGTACTAATGTATTCTTTTTAATAACGTTTTTACATTGAAGCCTAGAAAAAAAAAGCTCACCATTAATGAGACTTCTGGGGCTGCATCGTTTTGCTGATGGCTTTGTAGTCCGGTTGATATGCGGTGAGGTTGAACTTCGTGCCGGCATTGAGGCTCTCTTCAGTCAAAATGGCCCGATCGTGAACGGTTCTTGCTGACAGAGGCATGTATTTTATCCGTTTGAGTATCTTTTCTTTATCCGTCAAGTCGTCAAAAAGTTCATTAGCCACATCAAGCATAAATGTTGAAATACTCGCCATCAGTGAATGGCTTTCCGTTCCTCACAATTGCTAATCTGCCAGCAAAACTAGCTGAATTGAAGTTATCTTGTCTGGTCCATACACGGAGTTGCTGTTAACTAGCTTGGACCTTCCTCTGGAGCTCTTCACACGCTTTCTTTCTGCTGTCCCCAGCTGGGTATTTGGTTGCAAATGTAGCATGTCGTGTCTCAAAGTGGCACTTGATATTGGAGCGTTTCATTGATGCGATTTTAGCCACATCAAGCATAAATGTTGAAATACTCGCCATCAGTGAATGGCTTTCCGTTCCTCACAATTTCTAATGTGCCAGCAAAACTAGCTGAATTGAAGTTATCTTGTTTGGTCCATACACGGAGTTGCTGTTAACTATCTTGGACCTTCCTCTGGAGCTCTTCACACGCTTTCTTTCTGCTGTCCCCAGCTGGGTATTTGGTTGCAAATGTAGCATGTCGTGTCTCAAAGTGGCACTTGATATTGGAGCGTTTCATTGATGCGATTTTGTCATTGCATATGAGGCACGTAGCAGAGCCTCCTTTCTCCACAAATGCGAATTCTTTGGTCTACTCACTCTGAAATGTTCGGTAATTGTCATCTGTTTTTCTCTTCGCCATCATTTCTGTTTGCCTGGCACACACCAGCTAGCTAGTTGGAATTTTAAATAAAGCGGATTGAATTTTACATCTCACGACCCCGTAGGCACCGTATTGTCCAATAAAAATCGCACTTTTTTTGTCCGACCTGGCGTCACCCTTCTGTACACCGAAGGGCAGCTGGGATTGGCTGATATGACGCAACCGTGGATTTCAGCGGTCGAAAACAGATGGGTGGATTGCAAACGTGAGCATATTTTATATTTTGAAAGCTAATTTAACATTTTGATTTAAGTATGTCTATTTTTTACTTTGATAGTGCAACAAAATTATTTATGACTTCAATTGTGTAATCAAATGTCAGATTTGTCCATGAGCCAAACGCAGTCACCAAAAGAGCCATATCTGGCTCGCGAGCCATAGGTTCCCGACCCCTGATCTAGATGTTTTTTTATTTAATACTTTTTAACTTCACTGAAATAACTGCTCCATGTCACTCTACTGGCTGCACATGAGATCCACATTATTTGTTAGCAACCTGAGCACGTGTCTGTCACCATAAATCCGTCATTTTAGAGGATTATATAGAGGCAGGATTCCCCATAGGAATCAATGTAAAAGCAAACAATGCGTGCAAATGCAAAGTCACACTTTTTGCCCTATTACCGTATTTTCCGGACTATAAGTCGCTCCGGAGTATAAATCGCACCAGCCATAAAATGCCCCAAAAAGTGAAAAAAAACATATATAAATCGCTCCAGAGTATAAGTCGCATTTTGGGGGGCAATTTATTCGACAAAATCCCACACCAAAAACAGTCATGAACGAGCAACAACAGGCTAAACGATAGCAACAACAGGCTAAACGATAGGTATGCTAACGTGACAAACACAAACAAAGAGCTGAGAACGGGCCTGATGTAACATATAGAGTGATTAAGGACAACTATTACATGAATAACATGTTTATAAAACCATTGGTGTCACTCCAATTCATTAAATCCATCGATCATTCGATACGATAGCAACAGGCTAAACGATAGGTATGCTAACGTGACAAACACAAATGAGGAGCTGAGAACGGGCCTGACGTAACATATAGAGTGATTTAGGACAACCATTACATAAATAACATGTTTATAAAACCATCGGTGTCACTCCAATTCATTAAATCCATCGATCGTTCTTTGTCAACAATGGCTGCGCGCGGCTGAGGGCGCTTGCACTTCACAATATTCCACAGGCTCATATAACGATAGATAAACTATATTTCAAATAACTATAATATAAGCAATAATATTATCAAACCATCCGTGCACTTTAAATTCAAGATTCAAGATTCAAGAGTTTTTTATTCGCCATGTTTGAGCGTGCCAAACAAGGAATTTGACTTCGGTAAATCACAGCCTCTGTTCAACATTTAGGTGACTAACAACAACACTCAGGACATGTGAAGAACGAAAGATATTCTCAAACATCCCCTGATCTTAAACTCCCAAGAGGGCAAGGAAAAACTCAAAACTCCAGCTAGGGGAAATGAGAAACCTTGAGAAAAGACCACAGATGGGAGGGTCCCTCTTCGAGGATGACCAGGCTGCAATGGATGCAGAGAGGACACATAGTACAAACAGTGTAGACAAAAAAGGTGTGGAAAGCAGGATGTTATTGCACAGTAATGACTCTGAGACTCTAAGAGTGGTGTGAGTTCATCAGAGCGACAGCCTGGGCGAAGAAGCTGTCTCTGTGTCTGCTGGTTTTAGTGTACAGAGCTCTATAACGGCGTCCGGAGGGGAGTAGTTCAAACAGGCTGCAACCTGGGTGCGAAGGGTCTGTTGAGATGTTACTTGCACGTTTCCTGGTCCTGGACAGGTACAAGTCTTGGATAGATGGGAGGTTGATTCCCATTATCTTTTCTGCAGTCCTTATTGTCCGTTGCAGTCTGTGCTTTGTCTTGTTTGGAGGCCGATCCAAACCAGACAGTGATGGAGGTGCAGAGGACAGACTGGATGATGGCAGTGTAGAAGGTCTTCAGCAGCTCCTGCGGCAGGTTGAATTTCTTGAGCTGTCTCAGGAAGTACAGCCTCTGCTGGGCCTTCTTCCGGACAGAGTCTATGTGGCCGGTCCATTTCAGGTCCCGAGAGATTGTGGTTCCCAGGAACTTGAAGGTGTCTGATGAGAGAATAGTATTACTGCGGATAGTGAGGGGTGAAAGTGGTGAAGGGCCTCGCCTGAAGTCCACTGTCATCTCCACGGTCTTGAGCCATTAAATCCATTAAATCCATCGATCAAATTCCTCGTCCTTTGTCAACATCGCCGCGCGTGCGCCCCGACGTCAGCCTCGTCTTTATTCCACAGATCTACTATATAACTATATTGTAGCGTTAACAAAGTACAAGGATAGACGTGGGTTTGGTAAACGGCTCTTTATTCCACAAAACCAACTTCCAAGCGTGTGGCGGCGTGGACTTCCAGAGACAATAGCTCCATGGCAGAGGACCGGGCGTGCGTAATGGCCATGTCCGAGCCCCATGCACCGTTCGCGGACAGCCACTCGACCGAGCGCCGGCCCCCGACTCAGTAGAGAAGGACCGGGCGTGCGTAAAAGCCATAATAGTTTTTCAAACCTTCTATGTCACTCCAAATCCTTAATTCCTTTAAACTCTTTGTCCTCCGTGTCACTTAGAAATGATCACCGCTAATGACGCCGGTCGTCCTTACGTGGGTCGCGCCGCGCGGTGCCCATGACGTCACTTGAAATAGTAATCCATTGGTACATCACGGTTCTCCAAACTTTTTTTCTGCTGCTCGATTACTGTTTTCAGCTGCATATTTTACAACTTGAAGTTTGTAACTTGCAAAATATGACTTTCTTTTTGGTGCCATTTTTCTTAAGCCCACCCAGTTGATGAGTCACAGCCAACGGTGAAATTTAAAGCGCCCTCATCCAGTTTCGTCTGAAAATATATATATCTTTTCAGATGTAGTTTTTTGTTTTGTTTATTTGGTTGTTTTATCAAAGACAAAGTCTGCTTTGTTGTCGATTTTTTTTTCATATACCAAGACACACAAAGAGATTGAAATTACGTTCCCACTATCCCTCGGTGAGATAGTACACATATCCATACAAGCAACACAAAAAAAACCAAGAAGGCATAAACAATGAATAAATAAGAGTGTTGAATAAATGATAAATAAACAAATAATATTAAATAATAATAATAAATATAAGAGGAGCAAACAGACAGTGGACTTGGATATGGTGCTTTAAAGTGTTAATTGCTTCATTTGATGTTTTCTCTATTTTTTATGTTTTGAATATGTTCAAGATAAAGATATAAAAGCATGTTAAGTGATCAACTATACTAAAAATAACATGGGAAGTGGTCAACTATACTTTTAAGTGATGTCTTAATGATCAAGTAAAAATTTGTGCAAAAAAAACATATAAGTCGCTCCTGAGTTTAAGTCGCCCCCCCACCCAAACTATGAAAAAAAACGCGACTTATAGTCCGGAAATTACGGTACTCTGTGTAAACGCAGAAAACACAGAAAACCAAAACAACAGTTTTATTTTTGCTTTTTCAAGCCTTTATAACAAAAAATATTATCTCACTTTATTGTTGAGCTTCTAACTTTGCTTGGGGAGGGGGGAACCTCTTTTAATTTTCTACACTAAATACCCCCAAGAAGACAGAAAAAGTCAGGCTAATAAATTATTTTGTGCTCCCACGTACTCCCTGCAATGTGCTCACGTACTCGTCATTACATTTTGGTGCAATTAATGAGTTTTCTGAGTGGTCATTGAACGCACCTTGCGGAGTGAGAACTTTAAAAAAAAAAGTGTGTTGGTGGTGGTTGTAACAAAACCAGTGGCTGATGGCGCCATTGTTAGTGGCAGCGTTTTCTTGGAGCCTGTTAAGTTTGCACTCATGTCATCTATGTGCTAATTGAGATGTTTTATACTGGTCGGACAACTATCGTTTAAATTTAGTTAAAGCAGACAGTAGTATGTGCTAATCCAGGACCTGGATGCAAGCTAAACACTCATCCATCCATCCATCTTCTTCCGCTTATCCGGGGTCGGGTCGCGGGGGCAGCAGCTTTAGGAGGGACTCCCAGACTTCCCTCTCCCCAGCCACTTCATCCAGCTCATCCCGGGGGATCCCAAGGCGTTCCCAGGCCAGCTGAGAGACATAGTCTCTCCAGCGCGTCCTGGGTCGTCCCCGGGGTCTTCTACCGGTGGGACATGCCCGGAACACCTCCCCAGGGAGGCGTCCAGGAGGCATCCTGATAAGATGCCCGAGCCACCTCATCTGGCTCCTCTCAACGTGGAGGAGTAGCGACTCTACTCCGAGTCTCTCCCGGATGACCGAGCTTCTCACCCTATCTCTAAGGGAGAGCCCGGACATCCTGCGGAGAAAACTCATTTCGGCCGCTTGTATCCGAGATCTCGTTCTTTCGGTCACGACCCATAGCTCGTGACCATAGGTGAGGGTAGGAGCGTAAATCGACCGGTAAATTGAGAGCTTTGCCTTTTGGCTCAGCTCTCTCTTCACCACAACGGACCGGTACAGGGTCCGCATTACTGCCGACGCTGCACCGATCCGCCTGTCGATCTCACGCTCCATCCTCCCCTCACTCGTGAACAAGACTCCAAGATACTTGAACTCCTCCACTTGGGGCAGGATCTCATCCCCGATCCGGAGAGGGCATTCCACCCTTTTCCGATCGAGGACCATGGACTCGGATTTGGAGGAGCTGACCCTCATCCCGACCGCTTCACACTCGGCTGCGAATCGTTCCAGCGAGAGCTGGAGATCACGGCCTGAAGAAGCCAACAGCACCACGTCATCTGCAAAAAGCAGAGACGCGATGCTGAGGTCCCCAAACCGGACCCCCTCAACGCCTCGGCTGCGCCTAGAAATTCTGTCCATAAAAATTATGAACAGAATCGGTGACAAAGGGCAGCCTTGGCGGAGTCCAACCCTCACTGGGAACGAATCCGTCTTACTGCCGGAAATGCGGACCAGACTCTGGCATCGGTGATACAGGGACCGAACCGCCCTTATCAGTTGGCTCGGCACCCCGTACTCCCGAAGCACCCTCCACAGAACCTCCCGAGGGACACGGTCGAACGCCTTCTCCAAGTCCACAAAACACATGTGGACTGGTTGGGCGAACTCCCATGCACCCTCGAGGATCCTGCCGAGGGTGTAGAGCTGGTCCACTGTTCCACGGCCAGGACGAAAGCCACACTGCTCCTCCTGAATCCGAGGTTCGACCTCCCGACGGACCCTCCTCTCCAGCACCCCTGAATAGACCTTACCAGGGAGGCTGAGGAGTGTGATTCCCCTGTAATTGGAACACACCCTCCGGTCCCCCTTCTTAAAGAGGGGAACCACCACCCCAGTCTGCCAATCCAGAGGCACTGTCCCCGATGTCCACGCAACGTTGTAGAGACGTGTCAGCCATGACAGCCCCACAACATCCAGAGCCTTTAAGAACTCCGGGCGGATCTCATCCACCCCCGGGGCCTTGCCACCGAGGAGTTTTTTGACTACCTCAGTGACTTCGACCCCAGAGATTGGAGAATCCGCCTCAGAGTCTCCAGGCCCTGCTTCCTCAATGGAAGGCGTGTAGGTGGAATTGAGGAGGTCTTCGAAGTACTCTCCCCACCGACTCACGACGTCCCGAGTCGAGGTCAACAGCACGCCATCCCCACTGTAAACAGTGTTGACGTTGCACTGCTTCCCCCTCCTGAGACGCCGGATGGTGGACCAGAATTTCCTCGAAGCCGTCCGAAAGTCATTCTCCATGGCCTCACCGAACTCCTCCCACGCCCGGGTTTTTGCCTCAGCAACCGCCGAAGCCGCGTTCCGCTTGGCCATCCGGTACCTGTCAGCTGCCTCCGGAGTCCCGCAGGCCAAAACGGCCCGATAGGACTCCTTCTTCAGCTTGACGGCATCCCTTACCGCTGGTGTCCACCAGCGGGTTCGGGGATTGCCGCCACGACAGGCACCAACGACCTTACGGCCACAGCTCCGGTCGGCCGCCTCAACAATGGAGGCGCGGAACATGGTCCACTCAGACTCAATGTCCCCCGCCTCCCCCGGGACGTGGGAAAAGCTCTGCCGGAGGTGGGAGTTGAAGCTCTTCCTGACAGGAGATTCTGCCAGACGTTCCCAGCAGACCCTCACAGAGCGTTTGGGTCTGCCAGGTCGGACCGGCATCTTCCCCCACCATCGGAGCCAACCCACCACCAGGTGGTGATCAGTCGACAGCTCCGCCCCTCTCTTCACCCGAGTGTCCAAAACATGCGGCCGCAAATCCGATGACACGACTACAAAGTCGATCATCGAACTGCGGCCTAGGGTGTCCTGGTGCCAAGTGCACACATGGACACCCTTATGTTTGAACATGGTGTTCATTATTGAAAATCCGTGTCGAGCACAGAAGTCCAACAATAGAACACCGCTCGGGTTCAGATCAGGGGGGCCGTTCCTCCCAATCACGCCCTTCCAGGTCTCACTGTCATTGCCCACGTGAGCATTGAAGTCACCCAGTAGAAGGAGCGCTCTCCAGCACTTCTTCCAGGGACCCCAAGAAGGGTGGGTACTCTGAGCTGCTGTTTGGTGCATAGACACAAACAACAGTCAGGACCCGTCCCCCCACCCGAAGGCGGAGGGAGGCTACCCTCTCGTTCACCGGGGTGAACCCCAATGTGCAGGCGCCCAGCCGGGGGGCAATAAGTATACCCACACCTGCTCGACGCCTCCCACCGTGGGCAACTCCCACGGTGGGAGGCGGTGGAAGAGAGTCCAGCCCCTCTCGAGAGGGCTTGTACCGGAACCCAAACTGTGTGTGGAGGCTAGTCCGACTATATCTAGTCGGAATCTTTCTGCCTCGCACACCAGCTCGGGCTCCTTTCCAGCCAGAGAGGTGACATTCCATGTCCCAAGAGCCAGCTTCTGCAGCCGGGGATCAGACCGCCAAGGTCCCTGCCTTTGGCTGCCGCCCAGCTCACATTGCACCCGACCCCTTCGGCCCCTCCCACAGGTGGTGAGCCCATGGGAAGGGGGACCCACGTTTCCATTTCGGGCTATGCCCGGCCGGGCCCCATGGGCGAAGGCCCGGCCACCAGACGCTCGCCTTCGAGCCCCGCCTCCAGGCCTGGCTCCAGAGGGAGGCCCCGGTGACCCGCGTCCGGGCGAGGGAAAACAAAGTCCATTTATGGTTTTCATCATAAGGGGCTTGGGTGAGCCGTGCTTTGTCTGACCCCTCACCTAGGACCCGTTTGCCATGGGTGACCCTACCAGGGGCATGAAGCCCCCGACAACATGGCTCCTAGGATCATAGGGGCACGCAAACCCCTCCACCACGATAAGGTGACGACTCGCGGAGGGGCTAAACACTCAAATGAACTAAAATAATTTATCTAGCTAAAATAAACTAAAATAATGCACCACACACTATTCAAAACTTTGACCTACCTTTCAAACATGAATTAACATGTATCAGTATTTTTCCTTTCTGATCTTTTTTTGTTATGTAATGTATGTTGCGTAATGTCAGATTAACTGATGTCATAAATCCTTATATTGGCCTGATAATTATCTTGTCCAGAATTATCGTGCATCCCTGATTATTATTATTATTATCATTTTTATCATTATCATGATTGATATTTGGCATCATCTTACCCTGTCTCCGACTAACAAGCTCACTAACGGTAGCTATGCTGATTTGACTCAGTGATTGGTTGGTGAAAGTGCTTGAACTAGTTGCTGCAGCGCTTGCATGTGATTGTCCGTTGTACCAAATGTGGAGTATCATGACATGACAAGGTGGGGGGTTTGTGTGGTGGTGGTGGGTGCTGCTTATGATATGAATAACAGAGTGGTTCCCAAACTGGGGTAGAAGGAACCCCAGGTGTCCATGAGCAATTATTTAGAGGTTTGCAGAGTAATTTACAATAAATTATAATTTAGCGTTCTGTAGTGTATATCTACTTAATGGTGATCAGTGAACCAGTAAAGCAAACCAATCACTCATCCCAATCTTAGCTTTGAGTGAATTAAGAGCCAATGTGTATTTTGATGTGTATTTGCGGATAGTGATGGCGCAACACTAATGGCCCTATTTTCAAATCTTGCGCAATGCACAGTTTAAGTGTGCTCATGGATGGAGTTTTCTTTGTCTTGCTTTTGTTAGTTTCTAGACTTGAAATTAGCATCGATTTAGGAGTGATATTCTTCCAAATAACAAATTCACACAAATGCTGTGGGAACACATACAGAAAGCCAATACTAAAGGGCATAGATTCTTCCTAATCTGAGATGCGAGTTATGTTAATAAAGCTTATTCACAACTTTTTTTTATTTAACTCTTGCAATCTCTTCCAAAAGTGTTGAAATGGCAAAGTCAATTCCTTTGTTTTTCTTATACTGTACTAAAGACATTTCGGCTTCAGAGTCAAAGATAACGATCAGACAAAAGAATTACAACTTATTTAATGGTATTTACATCTGGAGACATTTTGTTTGATGTCATTGTATTGTATTGATGCCAAGTATTGGAATGGACTTTAACTGAAGAACATTTAAGAACATTTAATTTTGAGTCTCCTTCCCTCCACTCTGCCCTCTCTCTCCCTCTCTCCACTATCTCTCTCCCCTCTTACCTCTCCCACTCGCGCTCTCTCGCGCTCTCTCTCTTGCTCTTTCTTTCTTTCTCGCTTTCTGTTGCGATATATATATAATATAGTATGTATATAGATATAGTTTGCCATTTTTATTTCACTTGGAATTTGTCACCGTTTTTTATCTTAGAGCGGGCATATATACCGTATTTTCACAACCAAAGGGCGCACCGTACGAAAAGGTGCAGTCTCAGTTATGTGTGCCATTACTGTATTTAACACACACATAGGGCGCACCGCATCATAGGACGCATGCATGCCATGATCTACGGTAAACAAAAAAAAAAACGTTACGGGAGCAAAAAAGTGAGTTTGGTTGTACTTTATTCTATTGTTTAACCATGTACTCTACAGCAGGGGTCCCCAACCCCTTTTTTTTTTTATCGACGATCAATGAATTCAGGTCAAGACGCTCGTCCCAGGTTACGTGACATGTTTCCCCAGTCGAGCCCGCAAAGCTAGCAAAAATGAGTAAACATTTATTTTGAAAAATATAAAAAAATTGACGATTCTCGGTCACGTGACATGTCACCTCAGTCGAGCCCGCGAAGCAAGCAAATATGAGCAAGAAACAGAGATGTTTGGAAAGTTTCTTCGGAAAGGGAAAAAAGCCCAATGAGGAGACGGAAGAAGAAGAAGCTACGACTTCTAAGAAAAGGAAAGCTGCATTTAAAAGAACATTTCTGGAGTCCTACTTAAAATATGGATTTATCACCACAGGTGACTCTGACGCGCCAAGCCCACTCTGCTTAATATGTGGCGACAGGCTAGCTAACGAGGCAATGAAGCCTTCAGAACTGCTTCAGCACATCAAGACCAACCATCCTGCATTAAAAGACAAACCTTAACCACTTTGGATGTCATTGTCTCCGATTTCACCTAGATGGGACCGGCTCGTTTCTGAGAAACAAGCTCAGTGCTCCCACTAATTCAACGTAATGGTGAGTTTTATTTTTATGTTGTTTATACTTGTTTTTATGCCAGTCGTATCATTTTATTTCATCGTATTTATATATTTATTATAAATGTATTATCATCCATCCATCCATTTTCTGAACCGCTCAGTCCCCACGGGGGTCGCGGGCATGCTGGAGCCTATCCCAGCCGTCATCGGGCAGTAGGCGGGGGACACCCTGAACTGGTTGCCAGCCAATCGCAGTATAAATGTATTATTTATTTATATAAATGTATTATTTATTTATATAAAGGCCGGTCCACGAAAATATTTCTGACACGTAACCGGTCCGTGACGCAAAAAAGGTTGGGGACCACTGCTCTACTGTACTCACGTTATTGTTGATTGATATTCGTACGCAAATCCATCCAAGTCCTCATCTTCTGTATCCAAATTAAACAGTTGGGCAAGTTTGCCATCTGACATGCCAATTTCCCTCATCATTGTCTCGTCGTTGTCACGTTGCTCTTCGGCAATGATTCCGGCTTTCCAGGAAGCTTGAATTGTGCCTCGTAAGTACGTCTCTTTGTCTATGCCATTTTAGAGGGTCCTATTGCTGTTTTATTTGCACAAAATATTGTATTTATTTATCAATGGCGGCGCAGGTACATACTCTACGTCTTACGTGAAGTCTTCTGATTCGTTTACCGCCCCGATCTACGTAAAACGTAATGTCCTCTGATTGGTTCATCGGGTCTACATATTACGCCTGTTTATTACGTCTCTGTGTGGCAGAAGCCACACAAAACAACTTTACAGATTTGTACATACGGTAGTATTTATTTATCAATGGCGACGGAGGTACGTACTTTGCTCAAACGATAGTATTTATTTACCAATGGTGGCGGAGGTACGTACTCCTCTACGTGTTACATCCAGTCGTCGGATTGGTTTACCGCCCCGATTGACGTAAAACGTAATGTCCTCTGATTGGTTCATCGGGTGCCTGTACATTACATCTCTGTGTGGCGGAAGCCACACAAAACAATGGTGGCGAAGGTACGTACTCCTTTACGTGACACGTCTAGTCCTGTGATTGTTTTTTTTTTGTCCCGATCTACGTGGCGGAAGCCACACAAAACAATGGCGGCAGAGGTATGTACCGTATTTTCCGGACTATAAGTCGCTCCGGAGTATAAGTCGCACCAGCCATAAAATGCCCCAAAAAGTGAAAAAAAAGATATATAAGTCGCTCCGGAGTATAAGTCGCATTTTGGGGGCAATTTATTCGACAAAATCCCACACCAAAAACAGTCATGAACGAGCAACAACAGGCTAAACGATAGCAACAACAGGCTAAACGATAGGTATGCTAACGTGACAAACACAAACAAAGAGCTGAGAACGGGCCTGACGTAACATATAGAGTGATTAAGGACAACTATTACATAAATAACATGTTTATAAAACCATCAGTGTCACTCCAATTCATTAAATAGCAACAACAGGCTAAACGATAGGTATGCTAACGTGACAAACTCAAACAAAGAGCTGAGAACGGGCCTGACGTAACATATAGAGTGATTAAGGACAACTATTACATGAATAACATATTTATAAAACCATCGGTGTCACTCCAATTCATTAAATAGCAACAACAGGCTAAACGATAGGTATGCTAACGTGACAAACTCAAACAAAGAGCTGAGAACGGGCCTGACGTAACATATAGAGTGATTAAGGACAACTATTACATGAATAACATGTTTATAAAACCATCGGTGTCACTTCAATTCATTAAATCCATTGATCGTTCTTTGTCAACAATGGGTGCGCACGGCTGAGGACGCTTGCATTTCAAAATATTCCACATATTCCACAGGCTCATATAACGATAGATAAACTATATTTCAAATAACTATAATACAAGCCAATAATATTATCAAACCATCCGTGCATTTTAATTCCATTAAATCCATCGATCAAATTCCTCGTCCTTTGTCAACATCGCCGCGCGTGCGCCCTGACGTCAGCCTCGTCTTTATTCCACAGATCTACTATATAACTATATTGTAGCGTTAACAAAGTACAAGGATAGACGTGGGTTTGGTAAACGGCTCTTTATTAAACAAAACAAACTTCCAAGCGTGTGGCGGCGTGGACTTCCAGACAGACCGGGCGTGCGTAATGGCCATGTCCGAGCCCCGCGCACCGTTCGCGGACAACCACTCGGCCGAGCGCCGGCCCCCGACTCAGTAGAGTCGGACCGGGCGTGCGTAAAAGCCATAATAGTTTTTCAAACCTTCTATGTCACTCCAAATCCTTAATTCCTTCAAACTCTTTGTCCTCCGTGTCACTTAGAAATGATCACCGCTAATGATGTCCTTGTGTGGGCACGTTTGTATGTAAACAACCGCACCGCCGCGCTACTGACGTCACTTGAAATAGTAATCCATTGGTACATCACGGTTCTCCAAACTTTCTTTCTGCTGCTCGATTACTGTTTTCAGCTGCATATTTTACAACTTGAAGTTTGGAACGTGCAAAATATGAGTTTCTGTTTGGTGCCATTTTTCTTAAGCCCACCCAGTTGATGAGTCACGGCCAACGGTGAAATTTAGAGCACCCTCATCCAGTTTCGTCTGAAAATATAATTTTTTTTGGTTGTTTTATCAAAGTCAAAGTCTGCTTTATCGTTGATTTTTTTTTTTTTTTATATACTAAGACACACAAAGAGATTGAAATTACGTTTCCACTATCCCTTGGTGAGATAGTACACATGTGCATACAAGCAACACAAAAAAAACAAGAAGGCACAAACAATGAATAAATAAGAGTGTTGAATAAATGATAAATAAACAAATAATAATGAATAATAATAATAAATATAATAGGAGCAAAAATGGAGCAAGTGTACATACAGCAGACAGTGGACTTGGATATGGTGCTTTAAAGTGTTAATTGCTTTATTTGATGTTTTCTCTATTTTTTATGTTTTGAATATGTTCAAGATAAAGATATAAAAGCATGTGAAGTGATCAACTATACTAAAAATAACATGGGAAGTGGTCAACTATACTTGTAAGTGATGTCTTAATGATCAAGTAAAAATTTGTGAAAAAAAACATATATAAGTCGCTCCTGAGTATAAGTCGCCCCCCCACCCAAACTATGAAAAAAACCGCGACTTATAGTCCGGAAATTACGGTACTCGTCTACGTTACGTCTAGTCCTCTGACTGTTTTTTTCATCCTGATCTACGTCTACGCCCGTACATTATGAAAGCCATACAAAACAACTTTACAATTTTTTTAATATGGTCCACACAAAAGGCACACCTTCTTAAAAGGTGCACCTTCATTTTTTGAGAAAATTAAAGGCTTTTATGTGCGCCTTATGATTGTGAAAATCCTGTACTACTGCTCGAGAGTTTTTAAGAATCATCTTTCAACTTTGGGTATTTCTTCGAAAGATGTTTACAATGAAAGTTATGGGAAGGGGTTGCCCCCATTCCCAGCCCCTCCGACCACACCCCTTCAGACTTAAGTTTATCACCACCGTCAGCCTGAAAATGAAGTAATTTATTCCACTCTTCAGAGACACTCATTTGAACACAGGTAGAAGACTATGGTAAGTGACTGATTTTCATATATTTAGGACTGGCATGTTTTCCTCCATTTCCGGGTCTGTGCTTTGTGTGCCGCCCTGGTCATTGCTGTCCAATGGGAGCACAGATCGTCACAAGCATGGATGCGTATACTTCACTTGCAAAATGTACAGTCGAAATAGGAACCGCAACAAATGAAAAAAAAATAAGTCCGCTTTTCGTCCAGACCAAACCAAGCGGACTAAAGGACTTTTCTGGTCTGAATACATCCTTAGAAACTCCAGCATGGTGCTATTTAGAACCTCTGCATTTTTTAATAATACTCTTCAAATATCAGCACCCCTGGGTTTTTTTTTTTCTTCAATTCTCCGTCTTTGATGCAACACATGAAAACATGAAAAAATGTCCAGAAACGGAACAAAGTCACCCCAACCATAAAATACAGACGTTTTGAATAAATGGAGGAAGTCAAGAGGCATTTTGTTTGTCGAAAGACATAAAACATATTTACCATATTTTCTGCACCATAAGGCGCTTCGGGTTAAAAGGCGCTGACTCAATTCCGGGGGCTTCTCTGTACTTATTCCACACATAGGGCGCACGGCATTATATGGCGCATGCATGCCATGACTTGCGTCACAGGAGCAAGGCAGTTCCGTTGTACTTTCTTCTACTGTTTAACCATGTACTCTAATGTACTCAGATTATTATTGATTGATATTCATATGCAAATCCATCTGAGTCCTCATTTTCTGTATCCAAATTAAACAGTAGGGCAAGTTTGCCATTAAACATGACAAGTTCCCTCTCGTCATTGTCTCGTCGTTGTCACGTTGCTCTTGTGCAATGCTCCTGGCTTCCCAGAAAGCTCGAGTTGTGCCTCGGAAGCATGTCTCTTTGTTGATGCCATTTTAGAGGGTCCTAATGCTGTTTGCTTTGCACAAACGCTAGTGTTTATTTATCAATGGCAACGGAGGATCCCATTACGTACAGTCCTCTGATTGGTTTACCGCTCCGGTCTATGTAAAACGTAATGTCCTCTGATTGGTTCATCGGGTCTACATATTATGCCTGTATATTACGTCTCCGTGTAGCGGAAGCCACGCAAAAAAACTTTACAGATTTGCACAAACGATAGTATTTATTTATCAATGGCGACGGAGGTACGTACTCTTCGTGTTACGTACAGTCCTCTGTTTTTTGCCCCGATCTACGTGAAACATAATGGCTTCTGATAGGTTCATCGAATCTACATACGTATTACGCATGCATATTATAGAAGCCAAACAAAACAACTTTACAGATTTTGGAATTCGGTCCACACAAAAGGCACACCTTATTAAAAGGCGCACCTTCGTTTTTGGAGAAAATTAAAGGCCACACAAAACAACTTTACAGATTTTGGAATTCAGTCCACACAAAAGGCACAACTTATTAAAAGGCGCACCTTCGTTTTTTGAGAAAATTAAAGGCCACACAAAACAACTTTACAGATTTTGGAATTCGGTCCACACAAAAGGCACACCTTATTAAAAGGCGCACCTTCGTTTTTTGAGAAAATTAAAGGGCACACAAAACAACTTACAAATTTTGGAATTCGGACCACACAAAAGGCACACCTTATTAAAAGGCGCACCTTCGTTTTTTTGAGAAAATTAAAGGCCACACAAAACAACTTTACAGATTTTGGAATTCGGTCCACACAAAAGGCACACCTTATTAAAAGGCGCACCTTAGTTTTTTGAGAAAATTAAAGGCTTTTATATGCGCCTTATGATCGTGAAAATCCGGTAAATTGAATTCTTAAAGCACTTTTTATTAAAGGTACCTAAAAAAGTCACAATTAAATACATATTGGTCAAAAGACATTTTTAAGTTGTATGAGAAAAGCACACACCTCAACAAATGATATGTTTGTGTTAATGATTGATTGTGTGAGACAGTCATGTGGTTTATGCTGAGTTCTTATGTTTGTTTGTATGGTGTGTGTTTGTGTTATTTGGAGGTATGAAGGTTACCACTACGATGTCGTGTCCAGCCCCAGTCTGGGAAGGTCTGCTGATGATCTGCGGAACTATGTCTTCATCTATAGGTGAGACACCATCACCGTTTCTCATAATGCACCTCATGTTGGATGACATGTTTATACGCAGTAGTACATAGTGATGGGGGCCTTTGCCCTAGTAGTAAACTGGTCCAGGTGCTGAGTTTTTATAAACTACAGTATCTATAAGCTCCGCTCTACTCATAAAATGACAGCAGTTTGTAGCACAGCCAAGCCCCTCAATGCCAGCCATTTTTGAGAATGTTGACCCATCTTCGAAGGTTCACAGAATATTGTGTTTCATGGTCACATAAACATGGAACCCACCAAAAGGAAGAAAGAGTCTATCACCAACAAAAAAATATATAATTCTAACATTTGTCATTCTTTGGTTATCTGCAGCTGAACATAGGTAAATTTAACCAAAAATCCTATTTCAGGCGAAAAAACTGAGAAATTGAGGATTTTGTGAACAGATGTATTTCAAGTAAAAGTTAAAATTTGACACCAATATTTTGTCTTTTTTGAAAAACAATGTGCTGGATTCCTCAACATAAAGCTGCATATTGAAACAATAGCCAGTCAGACTGAGTCACACGGTATGTATGACTTTTGTGGGTTTTACACTTTGAAGGCAAGATGCCTCCGCCACAGCATCATCCTTTCATCTATGCAAATATTTTGCTTAGGCTGGTATAGTTCCCTGAAATTTTTGACAATGTAATTCAGTACCGGCCGAACCTTGTACAGTTTATCTGATGGATCATGTGATGCATTAATGTTGTAGTGAAGGAAGCACCATATAATTTGAAATCTGTTTCTTGGCATAGTTCGACTGAAAAATGGAATTACATGGTGGATTCAACAGCCCAATACATGGCAATTTTTTTTTTTCTCACAAACACAGTAATAAAGGTCAGTGCCAAAAATGTATTGAGCTCAGGTACCCCCAAAGGTTTCCAAGTCTTTGGACGTTTGATTGTTAGTTTGTGCTGCAAGAAAGTTTGCAATAAAGATATTAGTTTGATCAACAATGTGTTGCAGCAACTCATTTGTAAGGAACAACACCAGGTATTCGGCTGGCTGGTCAGAATCCATCTCTTTAGCAATACTCTCTGCTCCAGGAGTAGCTGTGAAGAGAAATTGGGTTGGTTTCCAGCCAGCATGATGCCAGCCAGAATCATTGAGATGTCTACCATTTCCTTGCACTGCTAACAGGAGGAGCACTGGTGCTGGATCTACAATCTAATGTAAGGGAATAGATACATTACAAAAAAAAACCCACCAGATACATTACAAAAAAAATACTTGTTGTTGGGGTAATCTTGCAATTACGAAAGTTAGCATGGGAGCAAATTTAGGCTTACCTCGTTGCTCTGGTGGATGTTCTGGTGAGGAGTATCTGCTGCTGCTATCATTGAACTCCAAGGGTATATCCTCATTGCTGGAGTCAGGATCAGTTTCACTGAAAGATTATGAGTCTCTATCAGATGTGACTTCCATTGAAACAGGTGGCGAGAATTTTTTTCTTTTTACCTTTGTTGCTTGAAGGCGAGGCGGCTTGCCCTCAAAGCTGCATCCTAAATACAGGTGGCTGAGCCTTAGGCGAAAAGCCCCGTGAGATGCACAGACAGGGATGCTTGTCTCATTGCTTCCCTGGATTGTTGATGGGGTGTCTCGCTGCAGTTTTCCCATAAAGCTTGGTCCAAAAAGCAGATGGTGAAAAGTCCACCTCGCCACGCGGCTCCTTTTGATCTCTGTTGTCGCTTGATGGCAAGGCGACTTGTCCCCGAAGCTGCACCTGATAAATGGACAGCTGAGTTTCAGGCAAAAAGCCCCGTGGGGTGCATGGACGGGGATGCTTGTTGCTTTGTTTCCATGGGTTGTTGGTCGGCTGCCTCGCCGCAGTTAGCCCACAAAACTGCATCCACTGAACGGGAAGCTCAGGACAAGCACAATCACCCGATGGTGTTCCACATGGCTCCAGCGGAGTTTGTGTCTACCGTGTCGGGTGCTTTTTAGTTGACGAACGGGTTTTTATTTTTACTTCGTCATTGTAATCTTGAACCAATGACGATCTTTTGTTGACTTGAACTCTAAGAAGAGTATCTTCGAAAGTAAGCTGCTTGTGTTTTTTTATTTTCTCATCCTCTCTGAATCCGCTCTGACTCTTCCACACCCTACCTACTCTCCATCATGAGCTATTTCTTCTACTCTCCAAGTCACAGGCTGTCCTCTGATCATGGGCACTGCTGCCATCTTAGGGTTGTTGCAACTCATCACAATAATTTTCAAGCTTGATACATAAATGGAATAGATTAGTGATAACTTGAGGGTAGGAGGTAATGAGGTAACGATTCTGTTAACGGTCTTTGAGAAAATGTTTAAATTAATATGATATAGATGTTTTACACCTTCTACTTTCTTTTTAACTGTCAAATTGATATGTTCGTCCAAAGACCTATTTATGCTTGCGCAGGGGACAACGGCAGCATTACATCACATGACCAATGCATTGGGTCATGCAGCACCTCCGCTACTGGTCTGCAACACATAGTCAGAAATCAGAAACACAGATTCAGAAATCTTTTCTGAGCGTGTCATCTCTCATGATGGGTTCGTTTAGTCACATGCTTTACACTTTATCCTGGCTATGTTCCACAAGGCCTCTTAAATCCTGATTTATATCGGAACCTCCAAATCTGAGACCATGGTTCTTAGTCGGAAACCTCTCCAGGTCGGCGATGAGATCTTGTCATAAGTGGAGGTATTAAGTATGTTGGAGTTTGTTCACGAGTGTGGTTAGGATGGAGCAGGAGACTGGCAGATCAGTGCAGCATCTGCTGTGATGCATATTCTGGTCTTTCGTGGTGAAGAAGGAGTTGACGAAATTCAAAGCTCTCGATATACCGGTTGATGTATGATCCTACCCTCATCTATGAGCTGCGGGTTGTGACTGAAAGAACGAGATCCTGAAACAAGCGGCCAAAATGAGTTTCCTCCGCAGGGTGTCCAGGCTCTCCCTTAAAGGTAGGGTGAGAAGCTCGGTCATCCGTGAGGGACTTGGAGTCAAGCTGCTGCTCCACCGTGTTGAGAGGGGCTGGATGAGGTGGCTCGGGCATCTCATTAGGATGCATCCTGGACGACTCCCAGGAGAGGTGTCTCACCAGTAGAAGGTCCTAGGGACGACCCAGCACAGTCTGGAGAGACTATGTCATCTGAAGCATGATCATCTGAGAGGGACTCTGAGGTGCCTCGGGCATCTGATTAGAATGCTGAGGTGTTCCGGGCATGTCCCACGAGTAGCAGGCCCATACCCGGATGGCCCAGGACATGCTCGAGAGACTGTCTCTCGTTTGGCCTGGGAATGACTTGTGATCCCTCCAGAAGAGCTGGAAGAAGTGGCTGGGTAGAGAGAAGTTTGGGCTTCCCTGCTGAAGCTGCTGCCTCCTTGACCTGACCCCAAATACGCGGTGGGTGGACTGACGGAGGGAGGGAGGTTGGGGCGGACGGATGGACATTTCATTTTGGTACTTTCTAGGTTTTGGTTGTTCAGGTGGTGGTGAAAGCAGTTGGTGTTGATCCTTGAACTTCCCATGTCTCTGGAATCCTGTTTTCTGTCGAACAATGTGTACGTCACAGTCCAATGCGTCCTTGCATGTAGTGTTATTCTCAGATAGAGCAATTTCAATATTACGTGCAGTGGACCAAGCTTGGCTAGTGTGAGGGGTAATTCCACTTGCAAACGCTCCCTGATGAGTTCATCTTTTCAACAAGTTAATTTCTAATCATCTCCTCCTCCATATTTCCAAACTGATACATTACAACATAACTACAAAACTAGCTGTTTTAAAGCAGCGACAAAACTATTTGGTTGTTTTATCAAAGCATTGGGTCTGTTGTCTGAAGCGTTAAAGTTTGGAAAAAGGTTTGTAAGTGTGCTCGGCACCATGTCATATTTGTCATCAGCCACAGCCAATGTGTAACATTAATGAATGAATGAATATAGTACATATACATACGTACATACACACGCACGCGCATATAAACACAGGCCTACACACACGCACACCCATGCACACACACACACACACACGCACACACACACACACACGCCAGTCTGTCCTTCGTCCGCGACCTCAGCCTCCTTCCGTTCTCGTTCGTTCTTAGTCATAAGATATGAATGGTCCGTCCGTCCTCGTTATTGTAAAACCATCAGCGGTCCGTACCTCCGTCCATCGTAAGTATATGTAAAAAAATATATATATATCATAGTCCAACAGATGAGCTTTGAATAAAATGGTGAAGTGCTTATATGAGTATGATGGTACGGTGGCAGCCTCAGAGCTTTACGAAGCCTCATATTCACTTAGTGTGTTGTCTTGCTTGCTGCCTCACAGTAGTCGAGGGATGTAGAAGAGACGTTTGTCCAAGGCTGTGGGGTCGTTGTCATTGCACATTGTCAACAGGGGAAGTCCCAGCGGCCCGATAACGCACACATACAACACAGGGAGACGGGTCGCACTGCAGTCAGAGTTTATTTGGCACACTTTTTCCACTTGCTTCTTACACTCGATGTAGTATTCTTTCATTTGTTTTTATCAGTTTCTGGTCCACAACCGCACACACGCTAGCTCCCGCCTTCCTCCTCCAGAATACTTCACACGCATGTGCGCTCTGTCGACACACGTCACACATACATACACAACAATCAGTAGCACACAATACCCACAACAACGGCAAAAAAATTTACGTTTAAAACAAGTCCCTTAAACCAGGATTCTGCTCTGTATTGTAGCCAAAGGTAGAATCAAATCCAAGTCGATTCTTGCGGTGTTGAACAAATTATTATCCGCTGGCCATCAGTGGGCATCCTAAAGATGAGCAGGTACTTGGGACAAACGGCTTCTGAGAGAGGCTAATGACAGCGGTTTCATAATTTATAATAAACACTTAAAGCTCTTTAGTTGGCTAACTTACTATTCACACCACTTAAATTTCAGGCAGTTTGGTCTCAGCATAGAGATTTTTCCCTCTTCTTTATTGAAAAAGAAGTATTACATATATGAAATACTAAGATGAAAACAAAGAAGATAAATGCAAAAAAAAAATCAGGTGAAGGACAGGTGAAAACCCCACTTCTATCCATGCTCAATCAGTCATTTTTTAAACTTTCTCGTCCCTTATCCTTCAACTGCAAAATGGGCAGTTCCTTTCCTGAGACAGAATCAGAATTTATCTAGGAAGAGCACCAGCAGTCCTATCATTCAGCCAAGCTTTATTCTCTTCCTACTCTTCCTACTTTTTCTTCTCTGTCTCTGTCTCTGTCTCTCTCTCTCTCTCTGTCTCTCTCTCGGCAGCAACAAGACACCACAAAGTATAGCAACATCGAACAAAGAAGATAGCTGACTGCAGTCTTGTCTCTGCCTTTTAAATTTTAGGATTAAGGCGTAATTTGAGTCAATGTTAAAAATTAGAGGTTGTAGTTGTAATGTTTTATTTACTCATTCAATTAGCATTTAACAGTAATTTTATAGTTATGTGAAAAATTTTGACTAGAGAAATTTTGTTTGTGTTGTCTGGCCTGATATTAACTGAGATAACTTAAATAAAAGATATTAGCTATCACCAGATTTTTTTACTCAATTCACAAAAAGTAGATGCTAGTGTTTTAACTCTTCAGTTGACACAGATGTTTTGTTGTCAGGGCAGAAACGGTGCATGTAATGGGTCAACATCAGTACCAAGACCAGAATCAGTTTGTCAGGCCGCCGTTTGCTGTTTACTTCCTCAGCAACACAACTGGTAAGCAAGCAACCCATGAATAATTTTTTTGGCTTTTATATTGTTTTATAACAACCACTTTTGTCATCAGCTATCAAGAATTTTGTTCTGGTCGGGCTGCATGCAGACCCAAGCAGCGCCATCCAGGAGATGGACCACCTGTACGATGTCTTCAAGCAAGTATTGAACAAATGGAATAACAAGGTAACTTCCACGCTTATTTACATTGGCCACCTGGCTACTGCTTATTTTAGTGTATTTCAACCTTTTTCGAGCCAAGGCACATTTTTTTTATTGAAAAAATCCCGCGGCACACCACCAGCTGAAAATGCGAAAAAAACAACTAATATTTACAATATAAGTGTTATATTGTTAATATAAGCTTTTTTTAACATTGAAGAATGATGTTGAATCAGACATCTTGAATAATAATCAAATAAAAACTGACAAAAAGTATTTCACAATTGTTCATATTTATTTTCACTCAGTGTGAAACCTGGGCCTGTTTGGATAAACACAGAGCAGATATCCTGGCAGGAATCGATGAAAGACACACACGGAGCTCTTCCTCCACAGCTCTAAGTCTTTCTCTGTTTTTAGTTTTTACAGTGTGGCAGTTAACATCTTAATATAATGAATTGAAAAGGTGTGAATAACTTGCTGTGTTCAAAAGAGAGTCAAAAATATTGTTTCAAAAATATTGTTTCAAAAATATAGAAATTTGTTGTAAATAATACGTATGTACACACGTTTAATAACTAAGTTAATTTGTTGTATTAGTGTAGCTCATTGCTAGAATATTCAGTACACATATATAATAAAGGCTCTTAGTTTGTTTTGGCCTATTTGGCATGTATATTTGAAACAGTTCACAAGCCATACTTACACTTCTGTTAACGGGCATTTTTGTTCCTTTTGCTTTTGTTTCTACTTTGGGATCCTTTTTGTGTAAGGTATAAATAACCTGCCAGTTTATGTAACTCGTAATCTCAAATAGCAGCCATTTTCATTCATTTGTAATCACGCATTCCTGTTTCAAAATTAGTAGTCAGAACACAATTAGTTTTTCAAATCTGTGGCGGCTGTGGCTCAGGCAGTAGAGCTCTGCTCTGCCCTCCACTCGGCCCTCACCCACCTGGAGAGAAAGGACTCATATGTGAGGTTGCTGTTTGTGGACTTCAGCTCTGCCTTCAACACCATTGTGCCGCAGCGACTCATCTGCAAACTCGACGAGCTGGGCCTCAGTACCTCCCTCTGCAACTGGCTACTGGACTTCCTCTGTCAGAGGCCTCAGGTGGTGCGTGTCGGCGACAAAATCTCCGCCAGCATCACGCTGAGCACGGGGGCCCCCCAGGGCTGCGTGCTCAGTCCATTGCTCTTCACCCTGCTGACGCATGACTGCACTGCGACCTACAGCGACAACCGCATAGTGAAGTTTGCTGACGACACGACTCTGGTGGGTCTCATCACGAAGGGCGACGAGACTCGGTACAGGTCGGAAGTTGACCTTCTGACCACGTGGTGCAGGGACAACAACCTCCTGCTGAACGTAAATAAGACCAAGGAAATCATTGTTGACTTCCGGAAGGGTCACACAACACACCTGCCGCTGATCATCGACGGTGCTGTGGTGGAGAGGGTGAGCTGCACCAAGTTCCTGTGGGTGCACATCAGTGAGGACCTCTCCTGGTCCGCAAACACCTCGTCACTGGCAAAGAAAGCTCAGCACCGCCTGTACTTCCTGCGGAAGCTCAGGCGTGCATGTGCTCCTCAGGCGGTCCTGTCTACATTCTACCGTGGCACCATTGAGAGCGTCCTCACCAGTTGCATCGCTGTCTGGGGTGGTAACTGCACTGAACAGAACTTGAAGGCCCTGCAGCGCATAGTGAATACGGCTGGTAAGAGTATTGGTGCTTCGCTCCCCTCCCTGAAGGACATTTACGCCTCCCATCTCGCCCGCAAGGCAACCTCGATTGCCAGAGATGTGAGTCACCCGGCTCACTCTTTGTTTGACCTTCTGCCCTCTGGGAAGAGGTACAGGAGCCTGCGCTCCCGCACCACCAGACTCGCCAACAGCTTCTTTCTCCAGGCTGTTAGGGCCCTGAACTCGCTACCCACTTCTGCGTAGCGTGCGGCACTGTTGCGCTATTTTCGGGAATGTCTGCTGTACGCGCACTTGCTCCTTTTTTTTCTGCTCCACTTATTTATTTATTTATTGTTGTGTTATTTATTAATTATTTATTCAGCACGCTTTTGTTATACTTGTTTACTTGTTTGTCTGTTGTGAGCCATGTCTTGTCACCGTGGGATAGGGGGGAACGAAATTTCGGTTTCTTTGTGTGTCTTTGGCATGTGGAGAAATTGACAATAAAGCTGACTTTGACTTTGACTTTGAGAGCTGGTCCTTTCGTAACCGGAGGGTTGGCGGTTCGATCCCAGCTCTGTCACAGTCACATGTTGTTGTGTCCTTGGGCAAGACACTTCACACACCTTACCTCCAGGTCACCATTGTAAATGAGAAAGTGTTCTCAATTGGCTTACCTGGTAAAACATTGAATAAAAATAAAAAAAATCTTACCACGCAACTTTGCATCCCTCTAAAGATCTCGCATTCACTCATGCTGACTCACGCTCGGATCTTGTAGAACAACCAATTTGTTCTGCAATGTGCTGACATCAAATTAGGATCCAAATGAAGTTTTGGATTAAGTTTCTCAACATCGTGGATACTGGCAGGCATCAGCCACCAGAGTGCAGCAGTGAGCAAACATGAGCCAAGTTATTAATCTACACATCTATTTCAGCCATGCTGCTCGTTAAACAATGATTTTTTTCTAACAAAAAACTTCAAATCGTAAAACACATTCATTTAGTCACCAACATGCACACAACAAACAACTCTTCACGACAAGACAGAAAGTACAAACTGCAGACGAATTGGCCAGCCTAGGTTAATTAAAGGCAATACCACAGAAATGTGTTTTTAATCGGGTCTTGAATGATTTACTTAGGTAGCAGCTTTAATAACTATGGGTAGGGCATTCCAAAGCTCTGGAGACTGAATCGAATTTGCGCTTATCCCTTCTTTTTTGCCCTAGGAATCACTAAAAGTCCAGCGTTTTGCCAACGAAGGTTTTTGAACAGAACTTAAGGTACAATTAGGTTGATAAGATAGGAAGGCGCTAAGCCATGCAATATTTTTTTTATAGGTTAGTAAAAGAATCTTGAAGTCACATCTTAAGTGGACCGAAAGCCAATGCAAGTTGGGAACTATTAATTTTTTTTTTGGTGTGTGTATGTTTTTTACTTGTGTGCATTTGTGTGTGTCTTTGTGTGTAGAACGTGATGTTCTTGGGAAATTTTCACGCTGGCTGCGCTCACATGACACGCCCTGATAAGAAGAACATCCGACTGTTCACCAACAGCAGCTTCTTCTGGCTCATCGGAGACAAAATAGACACCACCATCATGGACGAGACAAGTTGTGCATATGATCGGTAGGTATGTGCGCATGCGCGTGCATGCATGTCGAACTGATGTTTGACTGTGGCATTTAATCTTGTACCACAGGATCGTCGTATACGGGAAGTCCTTCCTGAAAGCCATAACTCCGTTCTCCGCCAATGTCTTCAACTTCGCTAAAGAGTTCAAACTGACCAAGACCACAGTAATGCAGGCTTCTGTTGTCACGCATCTTTGTCAATGTATTCATTGACAATATCAAAGCTTTCTTTACATTTATTTGGCAAACAAGTATGAAATAAATAATGATAAATGATAAGACAGAATTATTGTGCATTTGATGACCATCATGTTAGTTAACTTTAATACCCATCATGTGTTTGATGATACTCCAATGCAATGTAGTTACTGTAATAAGTGCAGTTAAAATTATTTCATTGTGTAGTATTACCTATTTGCCATTTCTCTCATTGGTGGGGACAATACAAAAAAACAAAACAAAGAAAAATTACTACACCTTGGTGGAGTTAATTCTTGCTTACTGATTCTGCTGTTTTTCTTTCCAGGCTCTGCAGGTGAGCAACCACTTTCCTGTGGAGGTGATGCTCAAGAACTCCGCCCAACTCCTTCAGGCCATGCCACGCTTGCCTCTGCTTACAGTCACCCTCCGCTGCTTCCTGGCATATCTATGAATTTCCCATCCTTTCATCATATTGGCATCTTTATGGGAGTTTTTCTACCACATAAGATTGCTAAGCATGCACTTGCTTCGCTCCATCCTCATCAGAATTGTCCTGGGCCCAATAAAGTCCTGATTGTATTTGACATAAACATCAATGTCTCTGGTGTGGGTGCTGTTTTGTCGCCAAGTGGAGAAAACCCTTTTCTTAGAACCATGTTGAAACCCAACTGTCCTCATGAACGGTGTCTTGGTCTACACACGATACAAAAAAATCACCAGACATAAATAAAAAGTAGTTTTCATGATTTTACTTTCTGCGTGGCGTGATGATTTTTAAACTTGTTTACATTGTTTATCTTTTTACATTCTGTGACATAAAATATATATGAATATTATAAATATATTGTTTTCATTGCTAAACCAGTGGTCATAAAATTGTGTTAGCTAAATGCATGTTGAAGCGCTCCTTCTGGGGACTCCATCGTTCTACTGGGTGACTTAAATGCTCACGTGGGCAATGACAGTGAGACCTGGAAGGGCGTGATTGGGAGGAACGGCCCTCCCGATCTTGTACTGAGGCGGATTCTCCAATCTCTGGGGTCGAAGTCACTGAGGTAGTTAAAAAACTCCTCGGTGGCAAGGCCCCGGGGGTGGATGAGATCCGCCCGGAGTTCTTAAAGGCTCTGGATGTTGTGGGGCTGAAGTTTATTGTTGGACTTCTGTTCTCGACATGGATTTTCAATAATGAACACCATGTTCAAGCATAAGGGTGTCCATGTGTGCACTTGGCACCAGGACACCCTAGGCCGCAGTTCGATGATCGACTTTGTAGTCGTGTCATCGGATTTGCGGCCGCATGTTTTGGACATTCGGGTGAAGAGAGGGGCGGAGCTGTCAACTGATCACCACCTGGTGGTGGGTTGGCTCCGATGGTGGGGGAAGATGCCGGTCCGACCTGGCAGACCCAAACGCTCTGTGAGGGTCTGCTGGGAACGTCTGGCAGAATCTCCTGTCAGAAAGAGCTTCAACTCCCACCTCCGGCAGGCGGGGGACATTGAGTCTGAGTGGACCATGTTCCGCGCCTCCATTGTTGAGGCGGCCGACCGGAGCTGTGGCCGTAAGGTCGTTGGTGCCTGTCGTGGCGGCAATCCCCGAACCCGCTGGTGGACACCGGCGGTAAGGGATGCCGTCAAGCTGAAGCAAGAGTCCTATCGGGCCGTTTTGGCCTGCGGGACTCCGGAGGCAGCTGACAGGTACCGGATGGCTTCGGCGGTTGCTGAGGCAAAAACCGGGGCGTGGGAGGAGTTTGGTGAGGCCAATGAGAATGACTTTCGGACGGCTTCGAGGAAATTCTGGTCCACCATCCGGCGTCTCAGGAGGGGGAAGCAGTGCAACGTCAACACTGTTTACAGTGGGGATGGCATGCTGCTGACCTCGACTCTGGACGTCGTGAGTCGGTGGGGAGAATACTTCGAAGACCTCCTCAATTCCACCTACACGCCTTCCATTGAGGAAGCAGGGCCTGGAGACTCTGAGGCGGATTCTCCAATCTCTGGGGTCGAAGTCACTGAGGTAGTTCAAAAACTCCTCGGTGGCAAGGCCCCGGGGGTGGATGAGATCCGCCCGGAGTTCTTAAAGGCTCTGGATGTTGTGGGGCTGTCATGGCTGACACGCCTCTACAACGTTGCGTGGACATCGGGGACAGTGCCTCTGGATTGGCCGACTTGGGTGGTGGTTCCCCTCTTTAAGAAGGGGGACCAGAGGGTGTGTTCCAATTACAGGGGAATCACACTCCTCAGCCTCCCTGGTAAGGTCTATTCAGGGGTGCTGGAGAGGAGGGTCCGTCGGGAGGTCGAACCTCGGATTCAGGAGGAGCAGTGTGGCTTTCGTCCTGGCCGTGGAACAGTGGAACAGCTCTACACCCTCGGCAGGATCCTCGAGGGTGCATGGGAGTTCGCCCAACCAGTCCACATGTGTTTTGTGGACTTGGAGAAGGCGTTCGACCGTGTCCCTCGGGAGGTTCTGTGGAGGGTGCTTCGGGAGTACGGGGTGCCGAGCAAACTGATAAGGGCGGTTCGGTCCCTGTATCACCGATGCCAGAGTCTGGTCCGCATTTCCGGCAGTAAGTCGGATTCGTTCCCAGTGAGGGTTGGACTCCGCCAAGGCTGCCCTTTGTCACCGATTCTGTTCATAATTTTTATGGACAGAATTTCTAGGCGCAGCCGAGGCGTTGAGGGGGTCCGGTTTGGGGACCTCAGCATCGCGTCTCTGCTTTTTACAGATGACGTGGTGCTGTTGGCTTCTTCAGGCCGTGATCTCCAGCTCTCGCTGGAACGGTTCGCAGCCGAGTGTGAAGCAGTCGGGATGAGGGTCAGCACCTCCAAATCCGAGTCCATGGTCCTCGATCAGAAAAGGGTGGAATGCCCTCTCCGGATTGGGGATGAGATCCTGCCCCAAGTGGAGGAGTTCAAGTATCTTGGAGTCTTGTTCACGAGTGAGGGGAGGATGGAGCGCGAGATCGACAGGCGGATCGGTGCAGCGTCGGCAGTAATGCGGACCCTGTACCGGTCCGTTGTGGTGAAGAGAGAGCTGAGCCAAAAGGCAAAGCTCTCAATTTACCGGTCGATTTACGCTCCTACCCTCACCTATGGTCACGAGCTATGGGTCGTGACCGAAAGAACGAGATCCCGGATACAAGTGGCCGAAATGAGTTTTCTCCGCAGGATGTCCGGGCTCTCCCTTAGAGATAGGGTGAGAAGCTCGGTCATCCGGGAAAAACTCGGAGTAGAGTCGCTACTCCTCCACGTTGAGAGGAGCCAGATGAGGTGGCTCGGGCATCTTATCAGGATGCCTCCTGGATGCCTCACTGGGGAGGTGTTCCGGGCATGTCCCACCGGTAGGAGACCCCGGGGACGACCCAGGACGCGCTGAAGAGACTATGTCTCTCAGCTGGCCTTGGGATCCCCCGGGATGAGCTGGATGAAGTGGCTGGGGAGAGGGAAGTCTGGGAGTCCCTCCTAAAGCTGCTGCCCCCGCGACCCGACCCCGGATAAGCGGAAGAAGATGGATGGATGGATGGATGGATGGATGGATGGATGGATGGATGGATGGATGGATGGATGGATGGATGAAATGCATGTTGAAATATTGCACTTGATTTGATAATTAGCCACAATTATTTTACAGTCAAATTTTCTATTTTGGGATTTAAAGCAGTTATGTCAAAAATACGGCCCGCGGGCTGGAACCGGCCCGCAAGGAGGTTTGATCAGGCGCGCGTTCAATCAGGTCCACTGGACAATTTAAAAGTGAAAGAAATGCATGAAATACACGGAATTAATATTTTTAATAATATGCAATTCATGGATTATCCGCTGTGGGGCACACTGTTTTGATCAGAGTAGATGACATTATTTTGATCAGAGAAGACAGACCCAACACAGCAGATGGTAACAATGAGCCGATTGCTGCTTGTTAGGATGTTGTTTCTACCCTGGTCTCTACCCCTCCCCTACACCCTCATTCGCCAAAATGTCATTACCCTAACGGAGAAAAGTAGATTCGGAGTGTAGAATTTTCAATGAAAAATGGACCGCGTCCTATTCATTTAATTATAGATAAGCACGGAAAACCTTTGTGCTTGGTGTGTTTGCAACAAGTTTAGGTATTGAAGGAATCTAATATTCGACGCCACTACAAGACACTTCACAGCGAAAAATATGACGGCTTGCAAGGACAACTGAGAAAAGAGACGATCAACGAATTGCAGGCGGGTCTGAGGAAACAGCAGTCAACTTTCATCCAGAGCCGACAAGTCAGTGAAGAGCAGTAAAAGCTGTTGTAATACAGTAATTTTACAATGCAGGTTAATGCTGGTCAAGATGTGAAATACTGCCACCTTGTGGTGATATGTATGCTCCGTGTTTCAGTCAGTTCTAGGAAATAGCTTAAAACAGTGGTTTTACATGGATTCTGCGTGGAGTACTCGGTGTTGTGGGATTCACAATGGAGGACAGACTGTTTATCGACAAGCTAAGTGGACCAGACGACTGGGCTACGTGGAAATTACAGATTGAGCATGTGCCGAAAGCTAGGAGTCTATGGGGCATGGTAATGGAGACGGAAACATTAGCACAAGATACTAACCCAGCTACTCGAGCCGAATTCGCTAGGAGGAAAGAAAAAGCGTTTTCATTGTTGGTGCTAAATGTATGTACAACTCAGCTGTACCTAATTACAAGTTGCCAGTCACCTAAAGAAGCGTGGGATACGCTGAAGGGACATTTTGAGAGAGACACTCTAGCAAATAAATTGTTTCTAAAGAAGAAGTATTTCAGGTGTGAAATGAAGGAAGGCGAAACGATAACCGAGCATTTGAAGCGCATGAAGGAACTAGAGAATGCAATTTCTGGAGAAATTGCGTGTGAAGGCGAAGACTATGAATAACTTCTTGGGGAATGCTGGCGAATGATGTTGAAACAAGTTGAATTACTTGAGAAATGTAGAAAACAGAGGTGAAAAACGGAATTTTTGAGAATTTGGTGGAATTTCAAATCTGAAAATGTGAAATTTATGGTAAGTGGGAATTTGGGAAATAGATAGGAAAAAGATGAAGAGTTGAAAGTTGGAATGGGTTGAATCGGTTGAAAAATGTAGAAATTAGAGTAGAAAAACTAATCTTTGGAGAATTTGGTTGAATTTTAAATTTGAAAATTTGGAATTTTTTGTAAGGGAATGTTGTGCAATAGGTAGCCAAAAGATGAATACTTGAAAGTTGGAATGGGTTGAATCGGTAGAGAAATGTAGAAATGAGAGTAGAAAAACGAAATTTTGGAGAATTTGGTTGAATTTCAAATTTGGAATTTTTGGTAAGTGGGACGTTGTAGAATAGGTAGAAAAAAGATGAACAGTTCAAAGTTGGAATGAGTCTAATCGGTTGAAAAATGTAGAAATTAGAGTACAAAAACTAAACTTTGGAGAATTTGGTTGAATTTCAAATTTGAAAATTTGGAATTTTTGGTAAGTGGGAGGTTGTAGAATCGGTAGGCAAGGGATGAACAGTTGAAAGTTCGAATGGGTTGAATCGGTTGAAAAATGTAGAAATTAGAGTAGATAAACTAAATTTTGGAGAATTTGGTTGAATTTCAAATTTGGGATTTTTGGTTAGTGGGAAGTTGTGGAATAGGTGGGCAAAAGATGAAGAGTTGAAAGTTGGAATGGGTTGAATCGTTTGACCAATGTAGAAATTATAGTAGAAAAACGAAATTTTGCAGAATTAGCTTGAATTTCAAATTTGGAATTTTTGGTAAGTGGGAAGTTGTGGAATAGGTAGGAAAAAGATGAACAGTAGAAAGTTGGAATGGGTTGAATCGGTAGAGAAATGTAAAAACGAGAATAGAAAAACAAAATTTTGGAGAATTTGGTTGAATTTCAAATTTGAAATTTTTGGTAAGTGGGAAGTTGTAGAATAGGGAGGCAAGAGATGAACAGTTGAAAGTTGGAATGGGTTGAATCGGTCGAAAAATGTAGAAATTAGAGCAGAAAAACGAAATTTTGGAGAATTTGGTTGAATTTCAAATTTGGAATTTTTGTAAGTGGGAAGTTGTGGGACAGGTAGGCAAAAGATGAACAGTTGAAAGTTGGAATGGGTTGAATCGGTTGAACTATGTAGAAATTAGAGCAGAAAACAAAATGTTGGAGAATTTGGTTGAATTTCAAATTTAAAATTTTTGGAAAGTGGAAAGCTGTGGAATAGGTAGGCAAAAGATGAAGAGTTGAAAGTTGGAATGGGTTGAATCGGTTGAACAATGTAGAAATGAGAGTAGAAAAACGAAATTGTGGAGAACTTGGTTGAATTTCAAATTTAGAATTTTTGGTAAATGGGTGGTTGTGGAATAGGTAGGATAAGATGAACAGTTGAAAATTGGAATAAGTTGAATCGGTTGAAAAATGTAGAAATTAGAGTAGAAAAACAAAATTTTTTAGAATTTGGTTGAATTCCAAATTTGAAAATTTGGATTTTTTTGTAAGTGTGAAGTTGTGGAATAGGTAGAAAAAAGATGAACAGTTGAAAGTTGGAATGGGTTGAATCGGTTGAAAAACGTAGAAGTTAGAGTAGAAAAACGAAATTTTGGAGAATTTGGTTGAATTTCAAATTTGAAAATTTGGAATTTTTGGTAGGTGAGAAGTTGTGGAATAGGCAGGCAAAAGATGAACATGAATTTCAAACTGGAGCAACGTAAATGTGAAATGTTGAATCTGCCATTAAGAATGAATGGGGAAGAATTTGCCGGAATTTTGTGAATTTTGCGAAAACTGAAAATTTTTTGAACGAAAAAAATGTAAGCAGCCGTGTCATGAATATTTGGAATCAGTGAAAAGTGGAACGGAGTGAATCAGTTGAAGTATGTGGAAGTAGTTAAGCATCAAAAAAGTGAGCGGAATAAGTAGAATAATAATAATAACTAGAATTTGCAATTCCTGAAGAAATTGCGTGTGAAGGTGAAGAGGTTGAATAAATACTTGGGGAATGCTGCAGAATGATGTTGAAAAGAGTTGAATCGGTTGAAAAATGTAGAAATTAGAAGGGAAAAAGCAAATTTGGGAAAATTGGGTGTGAATTTCAAAACTGAAAATTTGGAATTTTGGGTAAGTGGGAAGTTGTGGAATAGGTAGGAAAATGATGAACAGTTGAAAGGTGGAATGGGTTTAATAAGTTGAAAAATGTAGAAATTAAGGTAGAAAAACAAAATTGTAGAGAATTTTTGGTAAGTGGGAAGTTGTGGAATAGGAAGGCAAAAGATGAACAGTTGGAAGTTGGAACAAGTTGAATCGGTTAAAAAATGTAGAAGTTAGAGCAAATCTTGAATCCTAATAGAGAATGAATGGGAATTAAAAGAAAAAAAAATTGCGTCAAAATTTTTTTAAATTTGGAACAAAAGGAAAAAAACGGCTTCAGGAGGTTTACTTTTGGGTTTAAAATGTTGAAACGGGTTTAATCGGGCAAAATTTGCAAAAGTTAGCGCATATGTAGGTATTTAGGGCACTTAATGTTGAAATATTGTCACTTCCGGTTTGATTTGGGTCACTTCCGGTCTATTTGGGTCACTTCCGGTTTGATAAGAGGCACTTCCGGTCTAGCTGAGGTCACTTCCGGTTTATTTGCGGTCACTTCCGGTTTAAATAGGTCACTTCCGGTTTAAAAAGGTCACTTCCGGTTTGATTTGGGGTCACTTCCGGTTTACCTGAGGTCACTTCCGGTTCATTTGGGGTCACTTCCTGTTTGATTTGGGTCACTTCCGGTCTATTTGGGTCACTTCCGGTTTGATTAGAGGCACTTCCGGCCTAGCTGAGGTCACTTCCGGTTTATTTGGGGTCACTTCCGGTTTAAAAAGGTCACTTCCGGTTTGATTTCGGGTCACTTCCGGTTTACCTGAGGTCACTTCCTGTTTACCTAAGGTCACTTCCGGTTTGATTTGAGATACTTCTGGTTCATTCTGGGTTCATTGGGGGCACTTCAGGGTCAATCCAAGATGGCCGCCACACTGGAAGTGGGGATCAAGGGGGTGAATATGGTAAGCATAAGGTGAACAAAGTGAATAAAGTTGGAATGGGTTGAATCGGTTCAAAAATGTAGAAATTAGAGTAGAAAAACAAAATTGGAGAGAATTTTTGGTAAGTGGGAAGTTGTGGAATAGGAAGGCAAAAGATGAACAGTTGAAAGTTGGAACGAGTTGAATTGGTTAAAAAATGTAGAAGTTAGAGCAAATCTTGAATCCTAATAGAGAATGAATGGGAATTAAAAGAAAAAAAATTGCGCCAAAATGTTTTGAAATTTGGAACAAAAGGAAAAAAAACGACTTCAGGAGGTTCACTTTTGGGGTTAAAATGTTGAAACGGGTTTAATCAGCCAAAATTTGTGAAAGTTAGCCCAAATGTAGGTGTTTAAGGCACCTAATGTTGAAATACGGTCACTTCCGGTTTGATTTGGGTCACTTCCGGTCTATTTGGGTCACTTCTGGTGTGATTAGAGGCACTTCCGGTCTAGCTGAGGTCACTTCCGGTTTATTTGGGGTCACTTCCGGTTTGAAAAGGTCACTTCCGGTTTCTAAAGGTCACTTCCGGTTTGATTTGGGGTCACTTCCGGTTTAGCTGAGGTCACTTCCTGTTTACCTAAGGTCACTTCCGGTTCGAATTGGGGCACTTCCGGTTCATTCTAGGTTCATTGGGAGCACTTCAGGGTCAAGTGCCAAGAGCACTTTTTACTGTGCGCAGTCAACCAGAGTGACGGGAGGAGCACATTTCAGAAAACGTTCTCAGCTCGTCGAGAAAATGCGATTCAAGCAATAACATTAAAAATGCACCTAAAACCTAAACTAAACGTTGCAGGTGCTTATTTCTTCATGCGCAGTGGTCAACGCGGCACTCTCTAGCTGCCAAGAGCACTTTTTACTATGCGCACCCAACCAGAGTGACGGGAGGAGCACATTTCAGAAAACGTGCTCAGCTCGTCGAGAAAATGCGATTTTAGCAATAAAATTAAAAATGCACCTAAAACCTAAACCAAACGTTGCAGGTGCTTATTTCTTCATGCGCAGTGGTCAACGCGGCACTCTCTAGCTGCCAAGAGCACTTTTTACTATGCGCACCCAACCAGAGTGACGGGAGGAGCAAATTTCAGAAAACGTGCTCAGCTCGTCGAGAAAATGCGATTTAAGCAATAAAATTAAAAATGCACCTAAAACCTAAACCAAACGTTGCAGGTGCTTATTTCTTCGTGCGCAGTGGTCAACGCGCCACTCCCAAGCTGCCAGGAGCTCTTTTTACTGTGCGCACCCAACCAGAGTGACGGGAGGAGCACATTTCAGAAAACGTGCTCAGCTCGTCGAGAAAATGCGATTTAAGCAATAAAATTAAAAATGCACCTAAAACCTAAACCAAACGTTGCAGGTGCTTATTTCTTCGTGCGCAGTGGTCAACGCGGCACTCCCTAGCTGCCAGGAGCTCTTTTTACTGTGCGCACCCAACCAGAGCGACGGGAGGAGCACATTTCAGAAAACGTGCTCAGCTCGTCGAGAAAATGCAATTTAAGCAATAAAATTAAAAATGCACCTAAAACCTAAACCAAACGTTGCAGGTGCTTATATCTTCATGCGCATTGGTCAACGCGGCACTCTCTAGCTGCCAGGAGCACTTTTTACTATGCGCGCACAACCAGAGCGACGGGAGGAGCACATTTCAGAAAACGTGCTCAGCTCGTCGAGAGAATGCGATTTAAGCAATAAAATTAAAAATGCACCTAAAACCTAAACCAAACGTTGCAGGTGGTTATTTCTTCATGCGCAGTGGTCAACGCGGAACTCTCTAGCTGCCAAGAGTACTTTTTACTATGCGCACCCAACCAGAGTGACGGAAGGAGCGCATTTCAGAAAACGTGCTCAGCTCGTCGAGAAAATGCGATTTAAGCAATAAAATTAAAAATGCAACTAAAACCTAAACCAAACGTTGCAGGTGCTTATTTCTTCATGCGCAGTGGTCAACGCGGCACTCTCTAGCTGCCAGGAGCACTTTTTACTATGCGCACCCAACCAGAGTGACGGGAGGAGCACATTTCAGAAAACGTGCTCAGCTCGTTGAGAAAATGCGATTTAAGCAATAAAATTAAAAATGCACCTAAAACCTAAACCAAACGTTGCAGGTGGTTATTTTTTTATGCGCAGTGGTCAACTCGGCACTCTCTAGCTGCCAAGAGAACTGTTTACTATGCACACCCAACCAGAGTGACGGGAGGAGCACATTTCAGAAAACGTGCTCAGCTCGTCGAGAAAATGCGATTTAAGCAATAAAATTAAAAATGCACCTAAAACCTAAACCAAACGTTGCAGGTGGTTATTTCCTCATGTGCAGTGGTCAACGCGGCACTCTCTAGCTGCCAAGAGCACTTTTTACTATGCGCGCCCAACCAGAGCGACGGGAGGAGCACATTTCAGAAAACGTGCTCAGCTCGTCGAGAAAATGCGATTTAAGCAATAAAATTAAAAATGCACCTAAAACCTAAACCAAACGTTGCAGGTGCTTATTTCTTCATGCGCAGTGGTCAACGCGGCACTCCCTAGCTGCCAGGAGCACTTTTTACTACGCGCACCCAACCAGAGCGACGGGAGGAGCACATTTCAGAAAACGTGCTCAGCTCGTCGAGAGAATGCGATTAAAGCAATAAAATTAAAAATGCACCTAAAACCTAAATCAAACGTTGCAGGTGCTTATTTCTTCGTGCGCAGTGGTCAACGCGGCACCCCCTAGCTGCCAGGAGCTCTTTTTACTGTGCGCACCCAACCAGAGCGACGGGAGGAGCACATTTCAGAAAACGTGCTCAGCTCGTCGAGAAAATGCGATTTAAGCAATAAAATTAAAAATGCACCTAAAACCTAAACCAAACGTTGCAGGTGCTTATTTCTTCATACGCAGTGGTCAACGCGGCACTCCCTAGCTGCCAGGTGCACTTTTTACTGTGCGCACCCAACCAGAGTGACGGGAGTAGCACATTTCAGAAAACGTGCTCAGATCGTCGAGAAAATGCGATTTAAGCAATAAAATTAAAAATGGACCTAAAACCCAAACCAAACGTTGCAGGTGCTTATTTCTTCATGCGCAGTGGTCAACGCGGCACTCCCTAGCTGCCAGGAGCACTTTTTACTGTGCGCACCCAACCAGAGTGACGGAAGGACTACATTTCAGAAAACGTGCTCAGCTCGTCGAGAGAATGCAATTTAAGCAATAAAATTAAAAATGCACCTAAAACCTAAACCAAACGTTGCAGGTGCTTATTTCTTCGTGCGCAGTGGTCAACGCGGCACTTCCTAGCTGCCAGGAGCTCTTTTTACTGTGCGCACCCAACCAGAGCGACGGGAGGAGCACATTTCAGAAAACGTGCTCAGCTCGTCGAGAAAATGCGATTTAAGCGATAAAATTAAAAATGCACCTAAAACCTAAACCAAACGTTGCAGGTGGTTATTTCTTCATGCGCAGTGGTCAACGCGGCACTCTCTAGCTGCCAAGAGTACTTTTTACTATGCACACCCAACCAGAGTGACGGGAGGAGCACATTTCAGAAAACGTGCTCAGCTCGTCGAGAAAATGCGATTTAAGCAATAAAATTAAAAATGCACCTAAAACCTAAACCAGACGTTGCAGGTGCTTATTTCTTCATGCGCAGTGGTCAAGGCGGCACTCTCTAGCTGCCAAGAGCACTTTTTACTGTGCGCACCCAACCAGAGTGACGGGAGGAGCACATTTCAGAAAACGTGCTCAGCTCGTCGAGAAAATGCGATTTAAGCAATAAAACTAAAAATGCACCTAAAACCTAAACCAAACGTGTCAGGTGGTTATTTCTTCATGCGCAGTGGTCAACGCGGCACTCTCTAGCTGCCAAGAGCACTTTTTACTATGCGCACCCAACCAGAGCGACGGGAGGAGCACATTCCAGAAAACGTGTTCAGCTCGTCGAGAAAATGCGATTTAAGCAATAAAATTAAAAATGCACCTAAAACCTAAACCAAACGTTGCAGGTGCTTATTTCTTCATGCGCAGTGGTCAACGCGGCACTCCCTAGCTGCCAAGAGCACTTTTTACTTTGCGCACCCAACCAGAGTGACGGGAGGAGCACATTTTAGAAAACGTGCTCAGCTCGTCGAGAAAATGCGATTTAAGCAATAAAATTAAAAATGCACCTAAAACCTAAACCAAACGTTGCAGGTGCTTATTTCTTCGTGCGCAGTGCTCAACGCGGCACTCCCTAGCTGCCAGGAGCTCTTTTTACTGTGCGCACCCAACCAGAGCGAAGGGAGGAGCACATTTCAGAAAACGTGCTCAGCTCGTCGAGAAAATGCGATTTAAGCAATAAAATTTAAAATGCACCTAAAACCTAAACCAAACGTTGCAGGTCCTTATTTCTTCATGCGCAGTGGTCAACGCGGCACTCCCTAGCTGCCAGGAGCACTTTTTACTGTGCACACCCAACCAGAGTGACGGGAGGAGCACATTTCAAAAAACGTGCTCAGCTCGTCGAGAAAATGCGATTTAAGCAATAAAATTAAAAATGCACCTAAAACCTAAACCAAACGTTGCAGGTGCTTATTTCTTCGTGCGCAGTGGTCAACGCGGCACTCCCTAGCTGCCAGGAGCACTTTTTACTGTGCGCACCCAACCAGAGTGACGGGAGGAGCACATTTCAGAAAACGTGCTCTGCTCGTCGAGAAAATGCGATTCAAGCAAAAAAATAAAAAATGCACCTAAAACCTAAACCAAACGTTGCAGGTGCTTATTTCTTCATGCGCAGTGGTCAACGCGGCACTCCCTAGCTGCCAGGAGCACTTTTTACTGTGCGCACCCAACCAGAGTGACGGGAGGAGCACATTTCAGAAAACGTGCTCTGCTCGTCGAGAAAATGTGATTCAAGCAATAAAATAAAAAATGCACCTAAAACCTAAACCAAACGTTGCAGGTGCTTATTTCTTCATGCGCAGTGGTCAACGCGGCACTCTCTAGCTGCCAGGAGGACTTTTTACTACGCGCACCCAAGCAGAGCGACGGGAGGAGCACATTTCAGAAAACGTGCTCAGCTCGTCGAGAGAATGCGATTTAAGCAATAGAATTAAAAATGCACCTAAAACCTAAACCAAACGTTGCAGGTGCTTATTTCTTCGTGCGCAGTGCTCAACGCGGCACTCCCTAGCTGCCAGGAGCTCTTTTTACTGTGCGCACCCAACCAGAGCGACGGGAGAAGCACATTTCAGAAAACGTGCTCAGCTTGTCGAGAAAATGCGATTTAAGCAATAAAATTAAAAATGCACCTAAAACCCAAACCAAACGTTGCAGGTGCTTATTTCTTCATGCGCAGTGGTCAACGCGGCACTCCCTAGCTGCCAGGAGCACTTTTTACTGTGCGCACCCAACCAGAGCGACGGGAGGAGCACATTTCAGAAAACGTGCTCAGCTCGTCGAGAGAATGCGATTTAAGCAATAAAATTAAAAATGCACCTAAAACCTAAACCAAACGTTGCAGGTGCTTATTTTTTCATTCGCAGTGGTCAACGCGGCACTCTCTAGCTGCCAGGAGCTCCTTTTACTGTGCGCACCCAACCAGAGTGACGGGAGGAGCACATTTCAGAAAACGTGCTCAGCTCGTCGAGAAAATGCGATTTAAGCAATAAAATTAAAAATGCACTTAAAACCTGAACCAAACGTTGCAGGTGCTTATTTCTTCGTGCGCAGTGGTCAACGCGGCACTCCCTAGCTGCCAGGAGCACTTTTTACTGTGCGCACCCAACCAGAGTGACGGAAGGAGCACATTTCAGAA
The DNA here is from genome assembly GCF_059516105.1 of Syngnathus floridae. NCBI lineage: Eukaryota > Metazoa > Chordata > Actinopteri > Syngnathiformes > Syngnathidae > Syngnathus > Syngnathus floridae. The sequence goes on along the minus strand of NC_142414.1, from coordinate 4,424,216 downwards.
AACGTACTCAGCTCGTCGAGAAAATGCGATTTAAGCAATAAAGTTAAAAATGCACCTAAAACCTAAACCAAACGTTGCAGGTGCTTATTTTTTCGTGCGCAGTGGTCAACGCGGCACTCCCTAGCTGCCAGGAGCACTTTTTACTGTGCGCACCCAACCAGAGCGACGGGAGGAGCACATTTCAGAAAACGTGCTCAGCTTGTCGAGAAAATGCGATTTAAGCAATAAAATTAAAAATGCACCTAAAACCCAAACCAAACGTTGCAGGTGCTTATTTCTTCATGCGCAGTGGTCAACGCGGCACTCCCTAGCTGCCAGGAGCACTTTTTACTGTGCGCACCCAACCAGAGCGACGGGAGGAGCGCATTTCAGAAAACGTGCTCAGCTCGTCGAGAGAATGCGATTTAAGCAATAAAATTAAAAATGCACCTAAAACCTAAACCAAACGTTGAAGGTGCTTATTTCTTCATGCGCAGTGGTCAACGCGGCACTCTCTAGCTGCCAGGAGCTCCTTTTACTGTGCGCACCCAACCAGAGTGACGGGAGGAGCACATTTCAGAAAACGTGCTCAGCTCGTCGAGAAAATGCGATTTAAGCAATAAAATTAAAAAGGCACTTAAAACCTGAACCAAACGTTGCAGGTGGTTATTTCTTTATGCGCAGTGGTCAACTCGGCACTCTCTAGCTGCCAAGAGCACTTTTTACTATGCACACCCAACCAGAGTGACGGGAGGAGCACATTTCAGAAAACGTGCTTAGCTCGTCGAGAAAATGCGATTCAAGCAATAAAATTAAAAATGCACCTAAAACCTAAACCAAACGTTGCAGGTGGTTATTTCTTCATGCGCAGTGGTCAACGCGGCACTCTCTAGCTGCCAAGAGCACTTTTTACTATGTGCGCCCAACCAGAGCGACGGGAGGAGCACATTTCAGAAAACGTGCTCAGCTCGTCGAGAAAATGCGATTTAAGCAATAAAATTAAAAATGCACCTAAAACCTAAACCAAACGTTGCAGGTGCTTATTTCTTCATGCGCAGTGTTCAACGCGGCACTCCCTAGCTGCCAAGAGCACCTTTTACTGTGCGCACCCAACCAGAGTGACGGGAGGAGCACATTTCAGAAAACGTGCTCTGCTCGTCGAGAAAATGCGATTAAAGCAATAAAATTAAAAATGCGCCTAAAACCTAAACCAAACGTTGCAGGTGCTTATTTCTTCGTGTGCAGTGGTCAACGCGGCACTCCCTAGCTGCCAGGAGCACTTTTTACTGTGCGCACCCAACCAGAGCGACGGGAGGAGCACATTTCAGAAAACGTGCTCAGCTTGTCGAGAAAATGCGATTTAAGCAATAAAATTAAAAATGCACCTAAAACCTAAACCAAACGTTGCAGGTGCTTATTTCTTCATGCGCAGTGGTCAACGCGGCACTCTCTAGCTGCCAAGAGCACTTTTTACTGTGCGCACCCAACCAGAGTGACGGGAGGAGCACATTGCAGAAAACGTGCTCAGCTCGTCGAGAAAATGCGATTTAAGCAATAAAATTAAAAATGCACGTAAAACCTCAACCAAACGTTGCAGGTGCTTATTTCTTCATGCGCAGTGGTCAACGCGGCACTCCCTAGCTGCCAAGAGCACTTTTTACTGTGCGCACCCAACCAGAGTGACGGGAGGAGCACATTTCAGAAAAAGTGGTCTGCTCGTCGAGAAAATGCGATTCAAGCAATAAAATTAAAAATGCACCTAAAACCTAAACCAAACGTTGCAGGTGATTATTTCTTCATGTGCAGTGGTCAACGCGGCACTCACTAGCTGCCAGGAGGACTTTTTACTACGCGCACCCAACCAGAGCGACGGGAGGAGCACATTTCAGAAAACCTGCTCAGCTCGTCGAGAGAATGCGATTCAAGCAATAAAATTAAAAATGCACCTAAAACCGAAACCAAACGTTGCAGGTGCTTATTTCTTCATGCGCAGTGGTCAACGCGGCACTCTCTAGCTGCAAGGAGGACTTTTTACTACGCGCACCCAACCAGAGCGACGGGAGGAGCACATTTCAGAAAACGTGCTCAGCTCGTCGAGAGAATGCGATTTAAGCAATAAAATAAAAAATGCACCTAAAACCTAAACCAAACGTTGCAGGTGCTTATTTCTTCATGCGCAGTGGTCAACGCGGCACTCTCTAGCTGCGAAGAGCACTTTTTACTATGCGCACCCAACCAGAGTGACGGGAGGAGCACATTTCAGAAAACGTGCTCAGCTCGTCGAGAAAATGCGATTTAAGCAATAAAATTAAAAATGCACCTAAAACCTAAACCAAACGTTGCAGGTGGTTATTTCTTCATGCGCAGTGGTCTACGCGGCACTCTCTAGCTGCCAAGAGCACTTTTTACTATGCGCGCCCAACCAGAGCGACGGGAGGAGCACATTTCAGAAAACGTGCTCAGCTCGTCGAGAAAATGCGATTTAAGCAATAAAATTAAAAATGCACCTAAAACCTAAACCAAACATTGCAGGTGGTTATTTCTTCATGCGCAGTGGTCAACGCGGCACTCTCTAGCTGCCAAGAGCACTTTTTACTATGCGCGCCCAACCAGAGCGACGGGAGGAGCACATTTCAGAAAAAGTGCTCAGCTCGTCGAGAGAATGCGATTTAAGCAATAAAATTAAAAATGCACCTAAAACCTAAACCAAACGTTGCAGGTGCTTATTTCTTCATGCGCAGTGGTCAACGCGGCACTCTCTAGCTGCCAGGAGCTCCTTTTACTGTGCGCACCCAACCAGAGTGACGGGAGGAGCACATTTCAGAAAACGTGCTCAGCTCGTCGAGAAAATGCGATTTAAGCAATAAAATTAAAAATGCACTTAAAACCTGAACCAAACGTTGCAGGTGCTTATTTCTTCGTGCGCAGTGGTCAACGCGGCACTCCCTAGCTGCCAGGAGCACTTTTTACTGTGCGCACCCAACCAGAGTGACGGAAGGAGCACATTTCAGAAAACGTACTCAGCTCGTCGAGAAAATGCGATTTAAGCAATAAAGTTAAAAATGCACCTAAAACCTAAACCAAACGTTGCAGGTGCTTATTTCTTCGTGCGCAGTGGTCAACGCGGCACTCCCTAGCTGCCAGGAGCACTTTTTACTGTGCGCACCCAACCAGAGCGACGGGAGGAGCACATTTCAGAAAACGTGCTCAGCTTGTCGAGAAAATGCGATTTAAGCAATAAAATTAAAAATGCACCTAAAACCCAAACCAAACGTTGCAGGTGCTTATTTCTTCATGCGCAGTGGTCAACGCGGCACTCACTAGCTGCCAGGAGCACTTTTTACTGTGCGCACCCAACCAGAGCGACGGGAGGAGCGCATTTCAGAAAACCTGCTCAGCTCGTCGAGAGAATGCGATTTAAGCAATAAAATTAAAAATGCACCTAAAACCTAAACCAAACGTTGCAGGTGCTTATTTCTTCATGCGCAGTGGTCAACGCGGCACTCTCTAGCTGCCAGGAGCTCCTTTTACTGTGCGCACCCAACCAGAGTGACGGGAGGAGCACATTTCAGAAAACGTGCTCAGCTCGTCGAGAAAATGCGATTTAAGCAATAAAATTAAAAATGCACTTAAAACCTGAACCAAACGTTGCAGGTGGTTATTTCTTTATGCGCAGTGGTCAACTCGGCACTCTCTAGCTGCCAAGAGCACTTTTTACTATGCACACCCAACCAGAGTGACGGGAGGAGCACATTTCAGAAAACGTGCTCAGCTCGTCGAGAAAATGCGATTCAAGCAATAAAATTAAAAATGCACCTAAAACCTAAACCAAACGTTGCAGGTGGTTATTTCTTCGTGCGCAGTGGTCAACGCGGCACTCTCTAGCTGCCAAGAGCACTTTTTACTATGTGCGCCCAACCAGAGCGACGGGAGGAGCACATTTCAGAAAACGTGCTCAGCTCGTCGAGAAAATGCGATTTAAGCAATAAAATTAAAAATGCACCTAAAACCTAAACCAAACGTTGCAGGTGCTTATTTCTTCATGCGCAGTGGTCAACGCGGCACTCCCTAGCTGCCAGGAGCACTTTTTACTGTGCGCACCCAACCAGAGTGACGGGAGGAGCACATTTCAGAAAACGTGCTCAGCTCGTCGAGAAAATGCGATTTAAGAAATAAAATTAAAAATGCACCTAAAACCTAAACCAAACGTTGCAGGTGCTTATTTTTTCATGCGCAGTGGTCAATGCGGCACTCTGTAGTTGCCAGGAGCACTTTTTACTACGCGCAACTAACCAGAGCGACGGGACGAGCACATTTCAGAAAACGTGCTCAGCTCGTCGAGAAAATGCGATTTAAGCAAAAAAATAAAAAATGCACCTAAAACCTAAACCAAACGTTGCAGGTGGTTATTTCTTCATGCGCAGTGGTCAACGCGGCACTCACTAGCTGCCAAGAGCACTTTTTACTATGCGCACCCAACCAGAGTGACGGGAGAAGCACATTTCAGAAAACGTGCTCAGCTCGTCGAGAAAATGCGATTTAAGCACTAAAATTAAAAATGCACCTAAAACCTAAACCAAACGTTGCAGGTGGTTATTTCTTCATGCGCAGTGGTCAACGCGGCACTCTCTAGCTGCCAAGAGAACTTTTTACTATGCACACCCAACCAGAGTGACGGGAGGAGCACATTTCAGAAAACTTGCTCAGCTCGTCGAGAAAATGCGATTTAAGCAATAAAATTAAAAATGCACCTAAAACCTAAACCAAACGTTGCAGGTGGTTATTTCTTCATGCGTAGTGGTCAACGCGGCACTCTCTAGCTGCCAAGAGCACTTTTTACTATGCGCACCCAACCAGAGTGACGGGAGGAGCATATTTCAGAAAACGTGCTCAGCTCGTCGAGAAAATGCGATTTAAGCAATAAAAGTAAAAATGCACCTAAAACCTAAACCAAACGTTGCAGGTGGTTATTTCTTCATGCGCAGTGGTCAACGCGGCACTCTCTAGCTGCCAAGAGCACTTTTTACTATGTGCGCCCAACCAGAGCGACGGGAGGAGCACATTTCAGAAAACGTGCTCAGCTCGTCGAGAAAATGCGATTTAAGCAATAAAATTAAAAATGCACCTAAAACCTAAACCAAACGTTGCAGGTGCTTATTTCTTCATGCGCAGTGGTCAACGCGGCACTCCCTAGCTGCCAGGAGCACTTTTTACTGTGCGCACCCAACCAGAGTGACGGGAGGAGCACATTTCAGAAAACGTGCTCAGCTCGTCGAGAAAATGCGATTTAAGAAATAAAATTAAAAATGCACCTAAAACCTAAACCAAACGTTGCAGGTGCTTATTTTTTCATGCGCAGTGGTCAATGCGGCACTCTGTAGTTGCCAGGAGCACTTTTTACTACGCGCACCCAACCAGAGCGACGGGAGGAGCACATTTCAGAAAACGTGCTCAGCTCGTCGAGAAAATGCGATTTAAGCAAAAAAATAAAAAATGCACCTAAAACCTAAACCAAACGTTGCAGGTGGTTATTTCTTCATGCGCAGTGGTCAACGCGGCACTCTCTAGCTGCCAAGAGCACTTTTTACTATGCGCACCCAACCAGAGTGACGGGAGAAGCACATTTCAGAAAACGTGCTCAGCTCGTCGAGAAAATGCGATTTAAGCACTAAAATTAAAAATGCACCTAAAACCTAAACCAAACGTTGCAGGTGGTTATTTCTTCATGCGCAGTGGTCAACGCGGCACTCTCTAGCTGCCAAGAGAACTTTTTACTATGCACACCCAACCAGAGTGACGGGAGGAGCACATTTCAGAAAACTTGCTCAGCTCGTCGAGAAAATGCGATTTAAGCAATAAAATTAAAAATGCACCTAAAACCTAAACCAAACGTTGCAGGTGGTTATTTCTTCATGCGTAGTGGTCAACGCGGCACTCTCTAGCTGCCAAGAGCACTTTTTACTATGCGCACCCAACCAGAGTGACGGGAGGAGCATATTTCAGAAAACGTGCTCAGCTCGTCGAGAAAATGCGATTTAAGCAATAAAAGTAAAAATGCACCTAAAACCTAAACCAAACGTTGCAGGTGGTTATTTCTTCGTGCGCAGTGGTCAACTCGGCACTCTCTAGCTGCCAAGAGCACTTTTTACTATGCACACCCAACCAGAGTGACGGGAGGAGCACATTTCAGAAAACGTGCTCAGCTCGTCGAGAAAATGCGATTTAAGCAATAAAATTAAAAATGTTCCTAAAACCTAAACCAAACGTTGCAGGTGGTTATTTCTTCATGCGCAGTGGTCAACGCGTGATTCTCTAGCTTTCAAGAGCACTTTTTACTATGCACACCCAACCAGAGTGACGGGAGGAGCACATTACAGAAAACGTGCTCAGCTCGTCGAGAAAATGCGATTTAAGCAATAAAATTAAAAATGCACCTAAAACCTAAACCAAACGTTGCAGGTGCTTATTTCTTCATGCGCAGTGGTCAACGCGGCACTCTCTAGCTGCCAGGAGGACTTTTTACTACGCACACCGAACCAGAGCGACGGGAGGAGCACATTTCAGAAAACGTGCTCAGCTCGTTGAGAGAATGCGATTTAAGCAATAAAATTAAAAATGCACCTAAAACCTAAACCAACCGTTGCAGGTGCTTATTTCTTCGTGCGCAGTGGTCAACGCGGCACTCCCTAGCTGCCAGGAGCACTTTTTACTGTGCGCACCCAACCAGAGTGACGGGAGGAGCACATTTCAGAAAACGTGCTCAGCTCGTCGAGAAAATGCGATTTAAGTAATAAAATTAAAAATGCACCTAAAACCTAAACCAAACGTTGCAGGTGCTTATTTTTTTCATGCGCAGTGGTCAACGCGGCACTCCCTAGCTGCCAGGAGCACTTTTTACTACGCGCGCCCAACCAGAGCGACGGGAGGAGCACATTTCAGAAAACGTGCTCAGCTCGTCGAGAAAATGCGATTTAAGCAATAAAATTAAAAATGCACCTAAAACCTAAACCAAACGTTGCAGGTGCTTATTTCTTCATGCGCAGTTGTCAACGCGGCACTCCCTAGCTGCCAGGAGCACTTTTTACTGTGCGCACCCAACCAGAGTGACGGGAGGAGCACATTTCAGAAAACGTGCTCAGCTCGTCGAGAAAATGCGATTTAAGTAATAAAATTAAAAATGCACCTAAAACCTAAACCAAACGTTGCAGGTGCTTATTTCTTCATGCGCAGTGGTCAACGCGGCACTCTCTAGCTGCCAGGAGCACTTTTTACTATGCGCGCACAACCAGAGCGACGGGAGGAGCACATTTCAGAAAACGTGCTCAGCTCGTCGAGAAAATGCGATTTAAGCAATAAAATTAAAAATGCACCTAAAACCTAAACCAAACGTTGCAGGTGCTTATTTCTTCATGCGCAGTGGTCAACGCGGCACTCTCTAGCTGCCAAGAGCACTTTTTACTACGCGCACCCAACCAGAGCGACGGGAGGAGCACATTTCAGAAAACGTGGTCAGCTCGTCGAGAGAATGCGATTTAAGCTATAAAATTAAAAATGCACCTAAAACCTAAACCAAACGTTGCAAGTGGTTATTTCTTCATGCGCAGTGGTCAACGCGGCACTCTCTAGCTGCCAGGATCACATTTTACTACGCGCACCTAACCAGAGCGACGGGACGAGCACATTTCAGAAAACGTGCTCAGCTCGTCGAGAGAATGCGATTCAAGCAATTAAATAAAAAATGCACCTAAAACCTAAACCAAACGTTGCAGGTGCTTATTTCTTCATGCGCAGTGGTCAACGCGGCACTCTCTAGCTGCCAAGAGCACTTTTTACTATGCGCACCCAACCAGAGTGACGGGAGGAGCACATTTCAGAAAACGTGCTCAGCTCGTCGAGAAAATGCGATTTAAGCAATAAAATTAAAAATGCACCTGAAACCTAAAACAAACGTTGCAGGTGGTTATTTCTTCATGCACAGTCGTCAACGCGGCACTCTCTAGCTGCCAAGAGTACTTTTTACTATGCGCACCCAACCAGAGTGACGGGAGGAGCACATTTCAGAAAACGTGCTCAGCTCGTCGAGAAAATGCGATTTAAGCAATAAAATTAAAAATGCACCTAAAACCTAAACCAAACGTTGCATGTTCTTAATTCTTCATGCGCAGTGGTCAAGGCGGCACTCTCTAGCTGCCAAGAGCACTTTTTACTGTGCGCACCCAACCAGAGTGACGGGAGGAGCACATATCAGAAAACGTGCTCAGCTCGTCGAGAAAATGCGATTTAAGCAATAAAACTAAAAATGCACCTAAAACCTAAACCAAACGTGTCAGGTGGTTTTTTCTTCATGCGCAGTGGTCAACGCGGCACTCCCTAGCTGCCAAGAGCACTTTTTAATGTGCGCACCCAACCAGAGTGACGGGAGGAGCACATTTGGAAAACGTGCTCAGCTCGTCGAGAAAATGCAATTCAAGTAATACAATTAAAAATGCACCTAAAACCTAAACCAAACGTTGCAGGTGCTTATTTCTTCATGCGCAGTGGTCAAAGCGGCACTCTCTAGCTGTCAGGAGGACTTTTTCCTACGCGCACCCAACCAGAGCCACGGGAGGAGCACATTTCAGAAAACGTGCTCAGCTCGTCGAGAGAATGCGATTTAAGCAATAAAATTAAAAATGCACCTAAAACCTAAACCAAACGTTGATGGTGCTTATTTCTTCGTGCGCAGTGGTCAACGCGGCACTCCCTAGCTGCCAGGAGCTCCTTTTACTGTGCGCACCCAACCAGAGTGACGGGAGGAGCACATTACAGAAAACGTGCTCAGCTCGTCGAGAAAATGCGATTTAAGCAATAAGATTAAAAATGCACTTAAAACCTGAACCAAACGTTGCAGGTTGTTATTACTTCATGCGCAGTGGTCAACTCGGCACTCTCTAGCTGCCAAGAGTGTCATGCGGTCGCGTTTAATTTTCCGGGTTTCTGTCTCGTCGATGTCGTAATTTTACTTCCGGTTTTATTTTGTCATCCCTTCCGTTTCAGTTCGTGTTTCCTTCCTCGGTGTTGGTTGTCTTGTCTTCCCTGATCCCGATTGTGTGCACCTGTGTAATTGACAATAATGGTCAGCACCTGTGTCCACGCCCTTTTGTGTGTATTTAGTCCGCGTCTTCCCCTTGTCCTGTGCCAGTGTGTCTTGCCTCGTCCCGACCACCAGCGATTCCTTGATGTCCGAGTTCTCAGTAAGACCCCTCCTCTTTGTCTCGCCACCGAGCGACGCTTTTGTTAGTACTGTGATTCCCATAGCCTTTTTGTCTCGCCTCAGTGCGACGCCTTTTGTTTGTACTTTTTGCCACGTGTTTTCCCTCGTAAGAGGCGTTTTGATTTGTACTTTTATCCTTTTATCTCGCCTCAGTGCGACGCCTTCTGTTTGTACTTTTTGCCACGTGTTTTCCCTCGCAAGAGGCGTTTTGATTTGTACTTTTGATCAGTGTGCTTGCTGGAATAAATCCAAGAAAGAAACGACTCTGCATCCGAGTCCTTTGCCTTGTCCCGTGCCTGACAGTACACACTGGCCAGACATGGACTCGGCAGAGTCGGAGCACCTGTGCGCCGCAGTGCGCTCCCATGCCTCACTGCTCGCCCAGCACCAGAGGCAAGTGGGCGACTTGGGTGAAGAAATCCGAGGACTCGCTAAGAATCAAGAAGACTTCAGAGGAGCGGTCGCCACCCAAGTAGCAAAGCTGGGTCAGCAAATGCAGGAAGTGCTCTCGCTCTTAAACGCGGGACCAGCAGCGACCTCCAGTACACCCGTTGCTTCCCCCGTTACTCCCCTTGCAATAGCTCCCATGACTGGCGGTGCCAGACTGGCTCCTCCAGAGCGCTACTCCGGAGAACCCGGCCTTAGCCGGGCCTTTATTACAGAATGCGAGATGCATTTTGAGAGGTCCCCAGCAGATTTCCCCACCGAGCGCTCCAAGGTGGCCTACGTGGTATCATACCTGACGGGAAGGGCCCGCACGTGGGCCACCGCGGAATGGGCCAGGGATTCCATCTCCTGTCGCTCTCTCCCCGCTTTCATCGAGGCTCTGCGAACGGTGTTCGGTCCAATCTCCGCTGACCGAGACAAGGCTCGCCAACTCTGTCAGATAGTCCAGGGACAAGACACCGTCGGAGACTACGCCATCCGGTTCCGCACGCTGGCTGCGGAGTGCGGTTGGAACGCGACGGCACTATATGACATCTTCCTCCGGGGCCTGTCTGGATCCATACAGGATCAGCTAATCCCCTTAGACCTTCCCACCGACCTCGACGCCCTCATCGCTCTGGCTATCCGCACGGACAACCGGCTGCAAGAGTGGAGGCAGCACCGAAGCAGGAACGCCCCCGCCTTCGTCCCAGTAGCCGGCCCTGGCGTTCACCACTCCAGGCTGTACGGGGATCGGCAGCGCCAGGAGCCAGAACCGATGCAGTTGGGCAGAGCTAAGTTAACAGAGGAGGAGAAGTTACGGCGACGCCGAGAGGGAAGATGCTACTACTGCGGTGAGCTCGGACACCTCCTTCTCTCCTGTCCAGTGAGAAGGACCCTGAAGGTAAGCGCCTTCTCTGCGGCTCTGTCCCCGGGGCGAGTGCTCCCCAAGGGCAGGATTACACAGTTGGGAAGAGAAATAGAACTTGAAGTATTGATAGACTCAGGAGCGGACGAAAGCTTGATAGACTGGGCATTTGCTCGCCGGTGGGGGGTAAAGACTGAGCTACTGAACACTCCCGTGAAAGCTAAGGCACTCAATGGACAGGCACTCTTTGAGATAACTCACATAACAGAACCAGTCTCGCTGTCAATTGGTCCCCACCAGGAGAACATACGGCTACATGTCGTGACCTCTCCAATGAACCCCCTCATTCTCGGGTATCCATGGCTTCAACGCCACAACCCCGCTATAGACTGGGGATCAGGGGAAATAACGGGATGGGGGTCCGACTGTCATGATTCCTGTATCAAGTCTAACCCGTGCCCTGTGCCTCCTGCTCCAGATGCGCCAGCCCCAGACTTAACCGGGGTCCCTGCGTGCTACCACCAATGGGCCGAGGTATTCAGCAAGGCCAAGGCCACCTCTCTACCTCCCCACCGTCCGTATGATTGCGCCATTGACCTCCTGCCGGGTTCAACTATACCCAAGGGGAGGCTTTATTCTCTTTCGGGACCTGAAAAGCAAACCTTGAATGAATATATAGACTCCTCCCTGCAAGCAGGACTGATTCGACCATCGTCGTCGCCTGCGGGGGCGGGGTTCTTTTTCGTGGGCAAGAAGGACGGTACCCTACGTCCCTGCATTGATTATAGTCCCCTCAATCAGATCACCATCAAGAACCGGTATCCGCTCCCACTGATGTCGACCGTGTTCGACCAATTACAGCAAGCCCGGGTGTTCACAAAGTTAGATCTGCGCAACGCCTACCATCTGGTGCGCATCCGGGAAGGGGACGAATGGAAGACAGGGTTCAACACCCATCGAGGACATTTTGAATACCTCGTCATGCCATTTGGCCTCACCAATGCTCCCGCTGTGTTTCAGGCCATGATAAACGATGTTTTGAGAGACTGTTTGGACCGTTTTGTGTACGTATATTTGGACGATATTTTGATTTATTCCCCGGATCTGAAGACCCATAGGGTTCACGTCGAGACGGTGTTGCAACGACTCCTTGAACACCAACTATACGTAAAGGCCGAGAAAAGTGAATTCCACAAGAACACCGTTTCTTTTCTCGGCTTCATCGTAGCCCCGGGCAAAGTTGAGATGGACCCGGCGAAAGTAAGCGCGGTAACGGAATGGCCTACCCCTGACTCACGCAGGAAGGTGCAGCAATTCCTGGGCTTTGCCAATTTTTATCGGCGGTTCATCAAGGACTTCAGCGCCACGGCGGCTCCCTTGCACGCGCTCACGTCTCCTAAGGTTCCCTTCCACTGGTCGGCGGAGGCGGAGGCGGCCTTCCAGGAACTAAAGAACCGCTTCAGCACCGCTCCCATCCTCACGCTTCCTGATCCGTCGCGGCAGTTTGTGGTGGAGGTGGACGCCTCCAATCAAGGAGTAGGTGCCATCCTTTCACAGAGAGCCAAGAGCGACAACAAGCTCCATCCGTGCGCGTTCCTGTCTCGACGGCTGACGCCCGCCGAACAGAATTATGATGTAGGGGATCGCGAACTGTTGGCAGTTAAACTGGCATTGGAAGAATGGAGACATTGGTTAGAGGGAGCACAGCAGCCTTTTTTGGTCTGGACCGACCATAAAAATTTAGAATACATAAAGTCAGCTAAGAGACTGAATTCACGCCAAGCCCGCTGGTCACTTTTTTTCAATCGTTTTAACTTCACTCTGTCCTACAGACCGGGTGTTTTCAACTCGGATCCAGAAATTAAGAAGCCCGAAACCATCCTGCCTCCTCATTGCCTGGTTAGAGCAGTGACCTGGCCTATCGAAGGCCGGGTACAGCGGGCCAATGGTAACAAGCCACCCCCTAGTGGTTGCCCTGAGAACCGACTATTTGTCCCTGCTCAATTACGATCCCAAGTCATCCATTGGGCTCACACCTCCAGACTCTCCTGCCATCCGGGCATGCGCCGAACGCTGTTTGTCATCCAGCAGCGATTCTGGTGGCCCTCCATGAGGGCAGACGTCAAGGAATACGTTGCAGCCTGTCCCGTCTGCGCCCGGAATAAGAACTCCCACGGCGCCCGTATGGGGTTGCTGCATCCCCTACCCATTCCTTCGCGCCCATGGGCAGAGATATCCATGGACTTCGTCACCGGGCTTCCGGCCTCGCATGGGCGAACCACCATACTCACAGTGGTGGACAGATTCTCAAAGATGGCTCACTTTATCGCCGTGCCCAAGCTCCCGTCCGCTAAACGAACGGCCACCGTGATGATGGACCACATACATGGTACATGGGTTCCCGAAAGACATTGTTTCCGATAGAGGGCCCCAATTCGTGTCCAGGTTTTGGAGGGAGTTTTGCGGGCTCATAGGGGCAACCGTGAGTCTCACGTCAGGCTATCACCCGGAGGCAAACGGACAGACGGAACGTATCAACCAGCAGTTGGAGACAAGTCTCCGCTGCCTGGTCTCCCAGAACCCCTCCTCGTGGAGCAAGAACCTCTCCTGGGTGGAGTATGCCCACAACTCCCTGCCCACCACGGCTACAGGTATGTCCCCCTTCAAGTGTGTGTATGGCTACCAGCCCCCAGTCTTCCCTGACAGTGAGCCGGAGGTGACGGTGACTTCGGCCCACGCCTTGGTGCGCCGCTGTCGTCGCGTCTGGTCGGCGGCTCGGGCCACGCTGGTCCGACAGGGGGACCGGGTCAAGCGGATGGCTGACCGGAGGAGACGTCCGGCGCCCGTGTACCAGCGAGGTCAACGTGTCTGGCTATCCGCCAAGGATCTTCCCCACCGGGGGGACTCCAGGAAACTGGCGCCTCGCTTCGTGGGTCCGTTCCCCATCGCCAAGGTCGTGCACCCGTCCGCGGTGCGTCTCCGCTTGCCCAGGTCCCTTGCAGTCCACCCCACCTTTCACGTTGGGGAGGTCAAGCCGGTGGTGGACAGTCCATTGGTGCCAGATCCTGCGCCGCCTCCGCCTCCGCGGACTGTGGGAGGTGGGACGGCCTACACCGTAAAAGAACTATTGGATGTGCGCAGAAGAGGCCGGGGCTGGCAGTACCTGGTGGACTGGGAGGGTTATGGGCCGGAGGAGCGGCAATGGGTGCCGCCTAGTTATATTTTGGACCCGGGACTTTTTGAGGACTTTTATGCGGCTCACCCTGGGGCTCCTGGGCCGTCTGGGATCCGGCCCTGGGGGGGGGTTCTGTCATGCGGTCGCGTTTAATTTTCCGGGTTTCTGTCTCGATGTCGTAATTTTACTTCCGGTTTTATTTTGTCATCCCTTCCGTTTCAGTTCGTGTTTCCTTCCTCGGTGTTGGTTGTCTTGTCTTCCCTGATCCCGATTGTGTGCACCTGTGTAATTGACAATAATGGTCAGCACCTGTGTCCACGCCCTTTTGTGTGTATTTAGTCCGCGTCTTCCCCTTGTCCTGTGCCAGTGTGTCTTGCCTCGTCCCGACCACCAGCGATTCCTTGATGTCCGAGTTCTCAGTAAGACCCCTCCTCTTTGTCTCGCCACCGAGCGACGCTTTTGTTAGTACTGTGATTCCCATAGCCTTTTTGTCTCGCCTCAGTGCGACGCCTTTTGTTTGTACTTTTTGCCACGTGTTTTCCCTCGTAAGAGGCGTTTTGATTTGTACTTTTATCCTTTTATCTCGCCTCAGTGCGACGCCTTCTGTTTGTACTTTTTGCCACGTGTTTTCCCTCGCAAGAGGCGTTTTGATTTGTACTTTTGATCAGTGTGCTTGCTGGAATAAATCCAAGAAAGAAACGACTCTGCATCCGAGTCCTTTGCCTTGTCCCGTGCCTGACAAAGAGCACTTTTTACTATGCACACCCAACCAGAGTGACGGGAGGAGCACATTTCAGAAAACGTGCTCAGCTCGTCGAGAAAATGCGATTTAAGCAATAAAATTACAAATGCACCTAAAACCTAAACCAAACGTTGCAGGTGGTTATTTCTTCATGCGCAGTGGTCAACGCGGCACTCTCTAGCTGTCAAGAGCACTTTTTACTATGCGCGCCCAACCAGAGCGACGGGAGGAGCACATTTCAGAAAAAGTGCTCAGCTCGTCGAGAAAATGCGATTTAAGCAATAAAATTAAAAATGCACCTAAAACCTAAACCAAACGTTGCAGGTGCTTATTTCTTCATGCGCATTGGTCAACGCGGCACTCCCTAGCTGCCAAGAGCACATTTTACTGTGCGCACCCAACCAGAGCGACGGGAGGAGCACATTTCAGAAAACGTGCTCAGCTCGTCGAGAGAATGCGATTTAAGCAATAAAATTAAAAATGCACCTAAAACCTAAACCAAACGTTGCAGGTGCTTATTTCTTCGTGTGCAGTGGTCAACGCGGCACTCCCTAGCTGCCAGGAGCACTTTTTACTGTGTGCACCCAACCAGAGCGACGGGAGGAGCACATTTCAGAAAACGTGCTCAGCTTGTCGAGAAAATGCGATTTAAGCAATAAAATTAAAAATGCACCTAAAACCTAAACCAAACGTTGCAGGTGGTTATTTCTTCATGTGCAGTGGTCAACGCGGCACTCCCTAGCTGCCAGGAGCACTTTTTACAGTGCGAACCCAACCAGAGCGACGGGAGGAGCACATTTCAGAAAACGTGCTCAGCTCGTCGAGAAAATGCGATTTAAGCAAAAAAATTAAAAATGCACCTAAAACCTAAACCAAACGTTGCAGGTGGTTATTTCTTCATGCGCAGTGGTCAACGCGGCACTCTCTAGCTGCCAAAAGCACTTTTTACTATGCAACACCCAACCAGAGTGACGGGAGGAGCACATTTCAGAAAACGTGCTCAGCTCGTCGAGAAAATGCAAATTAAGCAATAAAATTAAAAATGCACCTACAACCTAAACCAAACGTTGCAGGTGCTTATTTCTTCATGCGCAGTGGTCAACGCGGCACTCTCTAGCTGCCAGGAGGACTTTTTACTACGCGCACCCAACCAGAGCGACGGGAGGAGCACATTTCAGAAAACGTGCTCAGCTCGTCGAGAGAATGAGATTTAAGCAATAAAATTAAAAATGCACCTAAAACCTAAACCAACCGTTGCAGGTGCTTATTTCTTCGTGCGCAGTGGTCAACGCGGCACTCCCTAGCTGCCAGGAGCACTTTTTACTATGCGCGCACAACCAGAGCGACGGGAGGAGCACATTTCAGAAAACGTGCTCAGCTCGTCGAGAAAATGCGATTTAAGCAATAAAATTAAAAATGCACCTAAAACCTAAACCAAACGTTGCAGGTGCTTTTTTCTTCATGCGCAGTGGGCAACGCGGCACTCTCTAGCTGCCAAGAGCACTTTTTACTATGCGCGCCCAACCAGAGCGACGGGAGGAGCACATTTCAGAAAACGTGCTCAGCTCGTCGAGAAAATGCAATTTAAGCAATAAAATTAAAAATGCACCTAAAACCTAAACCAAACGTTGCAGGTGCTTATTTCTTCATGCGCAGTGGTCAACGCGGCTATCTCTAGCTGCCAAGAGCACTTTTTACTATGCGCGCCCAACCAGAGCGACGGGAGGAGCACATTTCAGAAAACGTGCTCAGCTCGTCGAGAGAATGCGATTTAAGCAATAAAATTAAAAATGCACATAAAACCTAAACCAGACGTTGCAGGTGCTTATTTCTTCGTGCGCAGTGGTCAATGCGGCACTCCCTAGCTGCCAGGAGCACTTTTTACTATGCGCGCACAACCAGAGCGACGGGAGGAGCACATTTCAGAAAACGTGCTCAGCTTGTCGAGAAAATGCGATTTAAGCAATAAAATTAAAAATGCACCTAAAACCTAAACCAAACGTTGCAGGTGGTTATTTCTTCATGTGCAGTGGTCAACGCGGCACTCCCTAGCTGCCAGGAGCACTTTTTACTGTGCGCACCCAACCAGAGTGACGGGAGGAGCACATTTCAGAAAACGTGCGCAGCTCGTCGAGAAAATGCGATTTAAGAAATAAAATTAAAAATGCACCTAAATCCTAAACCAAACGTTGCAGGTGCTTATTTTTTCATGCGCAGTGGTCAATGCGGCACTCTCTAGTTGCCAGGAGCACTTTTTACTACGCGCACCCAACCAGAGCGACGGGAGGAGCACATTTCAGAAAACGTGCTCAGCTCGTCGAGAGAATGCGATTTAAGCAATAAAATTAAAAATGCACCTAAAACCTAAACCAAACGTTGCAGGTGCTTATTTCTTCGTGCGCAGTGGTCAACGCGGCACTTCCTAGCTGCCAGGAGCTGTTTTTACTGTGCGCACCCAACCAGAGCGACGGGAGGAGCACATTTCAGAAAACGTGCTCAGCTCGTCGAGAAAATGCGATTTAAGCAATAAAATTAAAAATGCACCTAAAACCTAAACCAAACGTTGCAGGTGGTTATTTCTTTATGCGCAGTGGTCAACTCGGCACTCTCTAGCTGCCAAGAGCACTTTTTACTATGCACACCCAACCAGAGTGACGGAAGTAGCACATTTCAGAAAACGTGCTCAGCTCGTCAAGAAAATGCGATTTAAGCAATAAAATTAAAAATGCACCTACAACCTAAACCAAACGTTGCAGGTGCTTATTTCTTCATGCGCAGTAGTCAACGCGGCACTCTCTAGCTGCCAGGAGGACTTTTTACTACGCGCACCCAACCAGAGCGACGGGAGGAGCACATTTCAGAAAACGTGCTCAGCTCGTCGAGAGAATGCGATTTAAGCAATAAAATAAAAAATGCACCTAAAACCTAAACCAACCGTTGCAGGTGCTTATTTCTTCGTGCGCAGTGGTCAACGCGGCACTCCCGAGCTGCCAGGAGCACTTTTTACTATGCGCGCACAACCAGAGCGACGGGAGGAGCACATTTCAGAAAACGTGCTCAGCTCGTCGAGAAAATGCGATTTAAGCAATAAAATTAAAAATGCACCTAAAACCTAAACCAAACGTTGCAGGTGCTTATTTCTTCATGCGCAGTGGTCAACGCGGCACTCTCTAGCTGCCAAGAGCACTTTTTACTACGCGCGCCCAACCAGAGCGACGGGAGGAGCACATTTCAGAAAACGTGCTCAGCTCGTCGAAAAAATGCGATTTAAGCAAATCAATTAAAAATGCACATAAAACCTAAACCAAACGTTGCAGGTGCTTATTTCTTCATGCGCAGTGGTCAAAGCGGCACTCCCTAGCTGCCAAGAGCACTTTTTACTGTGCGCACCCAACCAGAGTGACGGGAGGAGCACATTTCAGAAAACGTGCTCAGCTCGTCGAGAAAATGCGATTCAAGCAATAAAATTAAAAATGCACCTAAAACCTAAACCAAACGTTGCAGGTGCTTATTTCTTAATGTGCAGTGGTCAACGCGGCACTCTCTAGCTGCCAGGAGGACTTTTTACTACGCGCACCCAACCAGAGCGTTGGGAGGAGCACATTTCAGAAAACGTGCTCAGCTCGTCGAGAGAATGCGATTTAAGCAATAAAATTAAAAATGCACCTGAAACCTAAACCAAACGTTGCAGGTGCTTATTTTTTTGTGCGCAGTGGTCAACGCGGCACTCTCTAGCTGCCAGGAGCTCTTTTTACTATGCGCGCCCAATCAGAGCGACGGGAGGAGCACATTTCAGAAAACGTGCTCAGCTCGTCGAGAAAATGCGATTTAAGCAATAAAATTAAAAATGCACCTAAAACCTAAACCAAACGTTGCAGGTGCTTATTTCTTCATGCGCAGTGGTCAACGCGGCACTCTCTAGCTGCCAAGAGCACTTTTTACTACGCACACCCAACCAGAGTGACGGGAGGAGCACATTACAGAAAACGTGCTCAGCTCGTCGAGAAAATGCGATTTAAGCAATAAAATTAAAAATGCACGTAAAACCTAAACCAAACGTTGCAGGTGCTTATTTCTTCATGCGCAGTGGTCAACGCGGCACTCTCTAGCTGCCAGGAGCACTTTTTACTACGCGCACCCAACCAGAGCGTTGGGAGGAGCACATTTCAGAAAACGTGCTCAGCTCGTCGAGAAAATGCGATTTAAGCAATAAAATTAAAAATGCACCTAAAACCTAAACCAAACGTTGCAGGTGCTTATTTCTTCATGCGCAGTGGTCAACGCGGCACTCTCTAGCTGCCAAGAGCACTTTTTACTACGCGCACCCAACCAGAGCGACGGGAGGAGCACATTTCAGAAAACGTGGTCAGCTCGTCGAGAGAATGCGATTTAAGCTATAAAATTAAAAATGCACCTAAAACCTAAACCAAACGTTGCAAGTGGTTATTTCTTCATGCGCAGTGGTCAACGCGGCACTCTCTAGCTGCCAGGATCACATTTTACTACGCGCACCTAACCAGAGCGACGGGACGAGCACATTTCAGAAAACGTGCTCAGCTCGTCGAGAGAATGCGATTCAAGCAATTAAATAAAAAATGCACCTAAAACCTAAACCAAACGTTGCAGGTGCTTATTTCTTCATGCGCAGTGGTCAACGCGGCACTCTCTAGCTGCCAAGAGCACTTTTTACTATGCGCACCCAACCAGAGTGACGGGAGGAGCACATTTCAGAAAACGTGCTCAGCTCGTCGAGAAAATGCGATTTAAGCAATAAAATTAAAAATGCACCTGAAACCTAAAACAAACGTTGCAGGTGGTTATTTCTTCATGCACAGTCGTCAACGCGGCACTCTCTAGCTGCCAAGAGTACTTTTTACTATGCGCACCCAACCAGAGTGACGGGAGGAGCACATTTCAGAAAACGTGCTCAGCTCGTCGAGAAAATGCGATTTAAGCAATAAAATTAAAAATGCACCTAAAACCTAAACCAAACGTTGCATGTTCTTAATTCTTCATGCGCAGTGGTCAAGGCGGCACTCTCTAGCTGCCAAGAGCACTTTTTACTGTGCGCACCCAACCAGAGTGACGGGAGGAGCACATATCAGAAAACGTGCTCAGCTCGTCGAGAAAATGCGATTTAAGCAATAAAACTAAAAATGCACCTAAAACCTAAACCAAACGTGTCAGGTGGTTTTTTCTTCATGCGCAGTGGTCAACGCGGCACTCCCTAGCTGCCAAGAGCACTTTTTAATGTGCGCACCCAACCAGAGTGACGGGAGGAGCACATTTGGAAAACGTGCTCAGCTCGTCGAGAAAATGCAATTCAAGTAATACAATTAAAAATGCACCTAAAACCTAAACCAAACGTTGCAGGTGCTTATTTCTTCATGCGCAGTGGTCAAAGCGGCACTCTCTAGCTGTCAGGAGGACTTTTTCCTACGCGCACCCAACCAGAGCCACGGGAGGAGCACATTTCAGAAAACGTGCTCAGCTCGTCGAGAGAATGCGATTTAAGCAATAAAATTAAAAATGCACCTAAAACCTAAACCAAACGTTGATGGTGCTTATTTCTTCGTGCGCAGTGGTCAACGCGGCACTCCCTAGCTGCCAGGAGCTCCTTTTACTGTGCGCACCCAACCAGAGTGACGGGAGGAGCACATTACAGAAAACGTGCTCAGCTCGTCGAGAAAATGCGATTTAAGCAATAAGATTAAAAATGCACTTAAAACCTGAACCAAACGTTGCAGGTTGTTATTACTTCATGCGCAGTGGTCAACTCGGCACTCTCTAGCTGCCAAGAGTGTCATGCGGTCGCGTTTAATTTTCCGGGTTTCTGTCTCGTCGATGTCGTAATTTTACTTCCGGTTTTATTTTGTCATCCCTTCCGTTTCAGTTCGTGTTTCCTTCCTCGGTGTTGGTTGTCTTGTCTTCCCTGATCCCGATTGTGTGCACCTGTGTAATTGACAATAATGGTCAGCACCTGTGTCCACGCCCTTTTGTGTGTATTTAGTCCGCGTCTTCCCCTTGTCCTGTGCCAGTGTGTCTTGCCTCGTCCCGACCACCAGCGATTCCTTGATGTCCGAGTTCTCAGTAAGACCCCTCCTCTTTGTCTCGCCACCGAGCGACGCTTTTGTTAGTACTGTGATTCCCATAGCCTTTTTGTCTCGCCTCAGTGCGACGCCTTTTGTTTGTACTTTTTGCCACGTGTTTTCCCTCGTAAGAGGCGTTTTGATTTGTACTTTTATCCTTTTATCTCGCCTCAGTGCGACGCCTTCTGTTTGTACTTTTTGCCACGTGTTTTCCCTCGCAAGAGGCGTTTTGATTTGTACTTTTGATCAGTGTGCTTGCTGGAATAAATCCAAGAAAGAAACGACTCTGCATCCGAGTCCTTTGCCTTGTCCCGTGCCTGACAGTACACACTGGCCAGACATGGACTCGGCAGAGTCGGAGCACCTGTGCGCCGCAGTGCGCTCCCATGCCTCACTGCTCGCCCAGCACCAGAGGCAAGTGGGCGACTTGGGTGAAGAAATCCGAGGACTCGCTAAGAATCAAGAAGACTTCAGAGGAGCGGTCGCCACCCAAGTAGCAAAGCTGGGTCAGCAAATGCAGGAAGTGCTCTCGCTCTTAAACGCGGGACCAGCAGCGACCTCCAGTACACCCGTTGCTTCCCCCGTTACTCCCCTTGCAATAGCTCCCATGACTGGCGGTGCCAGACTGGCTCCTCCAGAGCGCTACTCCGGAGAACCCGGCCTTAGCCGGGCCTTTATTACAGAATGCGAGATGCATTTTGAGAGGTCCCCAGCAGATTTCCCCACCGAGCGCTCCAAGGTGGCCTACGTGGTATCATACCTGACGGGAAGGGCCCGCACGTGGGCCACCGCGGAATGGGCCAGGGATTCCATCTCCTGTCGCTCTCTCCCCGCTTTCATCGAGGCTCTGCGAACGGTGTTCGGTCCAATCTCCGCTGACCGAGACAAGGCTCGCCAACTCTGTCAGATAGTCCAGGGACAAGACACCGTCGGAGACTACGCCATCCGGTTCCGCACGCTGGCTGCGGAGTGCGGTTGGAACGCGACGGCACTATATGACATCTTCCTCCGGGGCCTGTCTGGATCCATACAGGATCAGCTAATCCCCTTAGACCTTCCCACCGACCTCGACGCCCTCATCGCTCTGGCTATCCGCACGGACAACCGGCTGCAAGAGTGGAGGCAGCACCGAAGCAGGAACGCCCCCGCCTTCGTCCCAGTAGCCGGCCCTGGCGTTCACCACTCCAGGCTGTACGGGGATCGGCAGCGCCAGGAGCCAGAACCGATGCAGTTGGGCAGAGCTAAGTTAACAGAGGAGGAGAAGTTACGGCGACGCCGAGAGGGAAGATGCTACTACTGCGGTGAGCTCGGACACCTCCTTCTCTCCTGTCCAGTGAGAAGGACCCTGAAGGTAAGCGCCTTCTCTGCGGCTCTGTCCCCGGGGCGAGTGCTCCCCAAGGGCAGGATTACACAGTTGGGAAGAGAAATAGAACTTGAAGTATTGATAGACTCAGGAGCGGACGAAAGCTTGATAGACTGGGCATTTGCTCGCCGGTGGGGGGTAAAGACTGAGCTACTGAACACTCCCGTGAAAGCTAAGGCACTCAATGGACAGGCACTCTTTGAGATAACTCACATAACAGAACCAGTCTCGCTGTCAATTGGTCCCCACCAGGAGAACATACGGCTACATGTCGTGACCTCTCCAATGAACCCCCTCATTCTCGGGTATCCATGGCTTCAACGCCACAACCCCGCTATAGACTGGGGATCAGGGGAAATAACGGGATGGGGGTCCGACTGTCATGATTCCTGTATCAAGTCTAACCCGTGCCCTGTGCCTCCTGCTCCAGATGCGCCAGCCCCAGACTTAACCGGGGTCCCTGCGTGCTACCACCAATGGGCCGAGGTATTCAGCAAGGCCAAGGCCACCTCTCTACCTCCCCACCGTCCGTATGATTGCGCCATTGACCTCCTGCCGGGTTCAACTATACCCAAGGGGAGGCTTTATTCTCTTTCGGGACCTGAAAAGCAAACCTTGAATGAATATATAGACTCCTCCCTGCAAGCAGGACTGATTCGACCATCGTCGTCGCCTGCGGGGGCGGGGTTCTTTTTCGTGGGCAAGAAGGACGGTACCCTACGTCCCTGCATTGATTATAGTCCCCTCAATCAGATCACCATCAAGAACCGGTATCCGCTCCCACTGATGTCGACCGTGTTCGACCAATTACAGCAAGCCCGGGTGTTCACAAAGTTAGATCTGCGCAACGCCTACCATCTGGTGCGCATCCGGGAAGGGGACGAATGGAAGACAGGGTTCAACACCCATCGAGGACATTTTGAATACCTCGTCATGCCATTTGGCCTCACCAATGCTCCCGCTGTGTTTCAGGCCATGATAAACGATGTTTTGAGAGACTGTTTGGACCGTTTTGTGTACGTATATTTGGACGATATTTTGATTTATTCCCCGGATCTGAAGACCCATAGGGTTCACGTCGAGACGGTGTTGCAACGACTCCTTGAACACCAACTATACGTAAAGGCCGAGAAAAGTGAATTCCACAAGAACACCGTTTCTTTTCTCGGCTTCATCGTAGCCCCGGGCAAAGTTGAGATGGACCCGGCGAAAGTAAGCGCGGTAACGGAATGGCCTACCCCTGACTCACGCAGGAAGGTGCAGCAATTCCTGGGCTTTGCCAATTTTTATCGGCGGTTCATCAAGGACTTCAGCGCCACGGCGGCTCCCTTGCACGCGCTCACGTCTCCTAAGGTTCCCTTCCACTGGTCGGCGGAGGCGGAGGCGGCCTTCCAGGAACTAAAGAACCGCTTCAGCACCGCTCCCATCCTCACGCTTCCTGATCCGTCGCGGCAGTTTGTGGTGGAGGTGGACGCCTCCAATCAAGGAGTAGGTGCCATCCTTTCACAGAGAGCCAAGAGCGACAACAAGCTCCATCCGTGCGCGTTCCTGTCTCGACGGCTGACGCCCGCCGAACAGAATTATGATGTAGGGGATCGCGAACTGTTGGCAGTTAAACTGGCATTGGAAGAATGGAGACATTGGTTAGAGGGAGCACAGCAGCCTTTTTTGGTCTGGACCGACCATAAAAATTTAGAATACATAAAGTCAGCTAAGAGACTGAATTCACGCCAAGCCCGCTGGTCACTTTTTTTCAATCGTTTTAACTTCACTCTGTCCTACAGACCGGGTGTTTTCAACTCGGATCCAGAAATTAAGAAGCCCGAAACCATCCTGCCTCCTCATTGCCTGGTTAGAGCAGTGACCTGGCCTATCGAAGGCCGGGTACAGCGGGCCAATGGTAACAAGCCACCCCCTAGTGGTTGCCCTGAGAACCGACTATTTGTCCCTGCTCAATTACGATCCCAAGTCATCCATTGGGCTCACACCTCCAGACTCTCCTGCCATCCGGGCATGCGCCGAACGCTGTTTGTCATCCAGCAGCGATTCTGGTGGCCCTCCATGAGGGCAGACGTCAAGGAATACGTTGCAGCCTGTCCCGTCTGCGCCCGGAATAAGAACTCCCACGGCGCCCGTATGGGGTTGCTGCATCCCCTACCCATTCCTTCGCGCCCATGGGCAGAGATATCCATGGACTTCGTCACCGGGCTTCCGGCCTCGCATGGGCGAACCACCATACTCACAGTGGTGGACAGATTCTCAAAGATGGCTCACTTTATCGCCGTGCCCAAGCTCCCGTCCGCTAAACGAACGGCCACCGTGATGATGGACCACATACATGGTACATGGGTTCCCGAAAGACATTGTTTCCGATAGAGGGCCCCAATTCGTGTCCAGGTTTTGGAGGGAGTTTTGCGGGCTCATAGGGGCAACCGTGAGTCTCACGTCAGGCTATCACCCGGAGGCAAACGGACAGACGGAACGTATCAACCAGCAGTTGGAGACAAGTCTCCGCTGCCTGGTCTCCCAGAACCCCTCCTCGTGGAGCAAGAACCTCTCCTGGGTGGAGTATGCCCACAACTCCCTGCCCACCACGGCTACAGGTATGTCCCCCTTCAAGTGTGTGTATGGCTACCAGCCCCCAGTCTTCCCTGACAGTGAGCCGGAGGTGACGGTGACTTCGGCCCACGCCTTGGTGCGCCGCTGTCGTCGCGTCTGGTCGGCGGCTCGGGCCACGCTGGTCCGACAGGGGGACCGGGTCAAGCGGATGGCTGACCGGAGGAGACGTCCGGCGCCCGTGTACCAGCGAGGTCAACGTGTCTGGCTATCCGCCAAGGATCTTCCCCACCGGGGGGACTCCAGGAAACTGGCGCCTCGCTTCGTGGGTCCGTTCCCCATCGCCAAGGTCGTGCACCCGTCCGCGGTGCGTCTCCGCTTGCCCAGGTCCCTTGCAGTCCACCCCACCTTTCACGTTGGGGAGGTCAAGCCGGTGGTGGACAGTCCATTGGTGCCAGATCCTGCGCCGCCTCCGCCTCCGCGGACTGTGGGAGGTGGGACGGCCTACACCGTAAAAGAACTATTGGATGTGCGCAGAAGAGGCCGGGGCTGGCAGTACCTGGTGGACTGGGAGGGTTATGGGCCGGAGGAGCGGCAATGGGTGCCGCCTAGTTATATTTTGGACCCGGGACTTTTTGAGGACTTTTATGCGGCTCACCCTGGGGCTCCTGGGCCGTCTGGGATCCGGCCCTGGGGGGGGGTTCTGTCATGCGGTCGCGTTTAATTTTCCGGGTTTCTGTCTCGATGTCGTAATTTTACTTCCGGTTTTATTTTGTCATCCCTTCCGTTTCAGTTCGTGTTTCCTTCCTCGGTGTTGGTTGTCTTGTCTTCCCTGATCCCGATTGTGTGCACCTGTGTAATTGACAATAATGGTCAGCACCTGTGTCCACGCCCTTTTGTGTGTATTTAGTCCGCGTCTTCCCCTTGTCCTGTGCCAGTGTGTCTTGCCTCGTCCCGACCACCAGCGATTCCTTGATGTCCGAGTTCTCAGTAAGACCCCTCCTCTTTGTCTCGCCACCGAGCGACGCTTTTGTTAGTACTGTGATTCCCATAGCCTTTTTGTCTCGCCTCAGTGCGACGCCTTTTGTTTGTACTTTTTGCCACGTGTTTTCCCTCGTAAGAGGCGTTTTGATTTGTACTTTTATCCTTTTATCTCGCCTCAGTGCGACGCCTTCTGTTTGTACTTTTTGCCACGTGTTTTCCCTCGCAAGAGGCGTTTTGATTTGTACTTTTGATCAGTGTGCTTGCTGGAATAAATCCAAGAAAGAAACGACTCTGCATCCGAGTCCTTTGCCTTGTCCCGTGCCTGACAAAGAGCACTTTTTACTATGCACACCCAACCAGAGTGACGGGAGGAGCACATTTCAGAAAACGTGCTCAGCTCGTCGAGAAAATGCGATTTAAGCAATAAAATTACAAATGCACCTAAAACCTAAACCAAACGTTGCAGGTGGTTATTTCTTCATGCGCAGTGGTCAACGCGGCACTCTCTAGCTGTCAAGAGCACTTTTTACTATGCGCGCCCAACCAGAGCGACGGGAGGAGCACATTTCAGAAAAAGTGCTCAGCTCGTCGAGAAAATGCGATTTAAGCAATAAAATTAAAAATGCACCTAAAACCTAAACCAAACGTTGCAGGTGCTTATTTCTTCATGCGCATTGGTCAACGCGGCACTCCCTAGCTGCCAAGAGCACATTTTACTGTGCGCACCCAACCAGAGCGACGGGAGGAGCACATTTCAGAAAACGTGCTCAGCTCGTCGAGAGAATGCGATTTAAGCAATAAAATTAAAAATGCACCTAAAACCTAAACCAAACGTTGCAGGTGCTTATTTCTTCGTGTGCAGTGGTCAACGCGGCACTCCCTAGCTGCCAGGAGCACTTTTTACTGTGTGCACCCAACCAGAGCGACGGGAGGAGCACATTTCAGAAAACGTGCTCAGCTTGTCGAGAAAATGCGATTTAAGCAATAAAATTAAAAATGCACCTAAAACCTAAACCAAACGTTGCAGGTGGTTATTTCTTCATGTGCAGTGGTCAACGCGGCACTCCCTAGCTGCCAGGAGCACTTTTTACAGTGCGAACCCAACCAGAGCGACGGGAGGAGCACATTTCAGAAAACGTGCTCAGCTCGTCGAGAAAATGCGATTTAAGCAAAAAAATTAAAAATGCACCTAAAACCTAAACCAAACGTTGCAGGTGGTTATTTCTTCATGCGCAGTGGTCAACGCGGCACTCTCTAGCTGCCAAAAGCACTTTTTACTATGCAACACCCAACCAGAGTGACGGGAGGAGCACATTTCAGAAAACGTGCTCAGCTCGTCGAGAAAATGCAAATTAAGCAATAAAATTAAAAATGCACCTACAACCTAAACCAAACGTTGCAGGTGCTTATTTCTTCATGCGCAGTGGTCAACGCGGCACTCTCTAGCTGCCAGGAGGACTTTTTACTACGCGCACCCAACCAGAGCGACGGGAGGAGCACATTTCAGAAAACGTGCTCAGCTCGTCGAGAGAATGAGATTTAAGCAATAAAATTAAAAATGCACCTAAAACCTAAACCAACCGTTGCAGGTGCTTATTTCTTCGTGCGCAGTGGTCAACGCGGCACTCCCTAGCTGCCAGGAGCACTTTTTACTATGCGCGCACAACCAGAGCGACGGGAGGAGCACATTTCAGAAAACGTGCTCAGCTCGTCGAGAAAATGCGATTTAAGCAATAAAATTAAAAATGCACCTAAAACCTAAACCAAACGTTGCAGGTGCTTTTTTCTTCATGCGCAGTGGGCAACGCGGCACTCTCTAGCTGCCAAGAGCACTTTTTACTATGCGCGCCCAACCAGAGCGACGGGAGGAGCACATTTCAGAAAACGTGCTCAGCTCGTCGAGAAAATGCAATTTAAGCAATAAAATTAAAAATGCACCTAAAACCTAAACCAAACGTTGCAGGTGCTTATTTCTTCATGCGCAGTGGTCAACGCGGCTATCTCTAGCTGCCAAGAGCACTTTTTACTATGCGCGCCCAACCAGAGCGACGGGAGGAGCACATTTCAGAAAACGTGCTCAGCTCGTCGAGAGAATGCGATTTAAGCAATAAAATTAAAAATGCACATAAAACCTAAACCAGACGTTGCAGGTGCTTATTTCTTCGTGCGCAGTGGTCAATGCGGCACTCCCTAGCTGCCAGGAGCACTTTTTACTATGCGCGCACAACCAGAGCGACGGGAGGAGCACATTTCAGAAAACGTGCTCAGCTTGTCGAGAAAATGCGATTTAAGCAATAAAATTAAAAATGCACCTAAAACCTAAACCAAACGTTGCAGGTGGTTATTTCTTCATGTGCAGTGGTCAACGCGGCACTCCCTAGCTGCCAGGAGCACTTTTTACTGTGCGCACCCAACCAGAGTGACGGGAGGAGCACATTTCAGAAAACGTGCGCAGCTCGTCGAGAAAATGCGATTTAAGAAATAAAATTAAAAATGCACCTAAATCCTAAACCAAACGTTGCAGGTGCTTATTTTTTCATGCGCAGTGGTCAATGCGGCACTCTCTAGTTGCCAGGAGCACTTTTTACTACGCGCACCCAACCAGAGCGACGGGAGGAGCACATTTCAGAAAACGTGCTCAGCTCGTCGAGAGAATGCGATTTAAGCAATAAAATTAAAAATGCACCTAAAACCTAAACCAAACGTTGCAGGTGCTTATTTCTTCGTGCGCAGTGGTCAACGCGGCACTTCCTAGCTGCCAGGAGCTGTTTTTACTGTGCGCACCCAACCAGAGCGACGGGAGGAGCACATTTCAGAAAACGTGCTCAGCTCGTCGAGAAAATGCGATTTAAGCAATAAAATTAAAAATGCACCTAAAACCTAAACCAAACGTTGCAGGTGGTTATTTCTTTATGCGCAGTGGTCAACTCGGCACTCTCTAGCTGCCAAGAGCACTTTTTACTATGCACACCCAACCAGAGTGACGGAAGTAGCACATTTCAGAAAACGTGCTCAGCTCGTCAAGAAAATGCGATTTAAGCAATAAAATTAAAAATGCACCTACAACCTAAACCAAACGTTGCAGGTGCTTATTTCTTCATGCGCAGTAGTCAACGCGGCACTCTCTAGCTGCCAGGAGGACTTTTTACTACGCGCACCCAACCAGAGCGACGGGAGGAGCACATTTCAGAAAACGTGCTCAGCTCGTCGAGAGAATGCGATTTAAGCAATAAAATAAAAAATGCACCTAAAACCTAAACCAACCGTTGCAGGTGCTTATTTCTTCGTGCGCAGTGGTCAACGCGGCACTCCCGAGCTGCCAGGAGCACTTTTTACTATGCGCGCACAACCAGAGCGACGGGAGGAGCACATTTCAGAAAACGTGCTCAGCTCGTCGAGAAAATGCGATTTAAGCAATAAAATTAAAAATGCACCTAAAACCTAAACCAAACGTTGCAGGTGCTTATTTCTTCATGCGCAGTGGTCAACGCGGCACTCTCTAGCTGCCAAGAGCACTTTTTACTACGCGCGCCCAACCAGAGCGACGGGAGGAGCACATTTCAGAAAACGTGCTCAGCTCGTCGAAAAAATGCGATTTAAGCAAATCAATTAAAAATGCACATAAAACCTAAACCAAACGTTGCAGGTGCTTATTTCTTCATGCGCAGTGGTCAAAGCGGCACTCCCTAGCTGCCAAGAGCACTTTTTACTGTGCGCACCCAACCAGAGTGACGGGAGGAGCACATTTCAGAAAACGTGCTCAGCTCGTCGAGAAAATGCGATTCAAGCAATAAAATTAAAAATGCACCTAAAACCTAAACCAAACGTTGCAGGTGCTTATTTCTTAATGTGCAGTGGTCAACGCGGCACTCTCTAGCTGCCAGGAGGACTTTTTACTACGCGCACCCAACCAGAGCGTTGGGAGGAGCACATTTCAGAAAACGTGCTCAGCTCGTCGAGAGAATGCGATTTAAGCAATAAAATTAAAAATGCACCTGAAACCTAAACCAAACGTTGCAGGTGCTTATTTTTTTGTGCGCAGTGGTCAACGCGGCACTCTCTAGCTGCCAGGAGCTCTTTTTACTATGCGCGCCCAATCAGAGCGACGGGAGGAGCACATTTCAGAAAACGTGCTCAGCTCGTCGAGAAAATGCGATTTAAGCAATAAAATTAAAAATGCACCTAAAACCTAAACCAAACGTTGCAGGTGCTTATTTCTTCATGCGCAGTGGTCAACGCGGCACTCTCTAGCTGCCAAGAGCACTTTTTACTACGCACACCCAACCAGAGTGACGGGAGGAGCACATTACAGAAAACGTGCTCAGCTCGTCGAGAAAATGCGATTTAAGCAATAAAATTAAAAATGCACGTAAAACCTAAACCAAACGTTGCAGGTGCTTATTTCTTCATGCGCAGTGGTCAACGCGGCACTCTCTAGCTGCCAGGAGCACTTTTTACTACGCGCACCCAACCAGAGCGTTGGGAGGAGCACATTTCAGAAAACGTGCTCAGCTCGTCGAGAGAAAGCGATTTAAGCAATAAAATAAAAAATGCACCTAAAACCTAAACCAAACGTTGCAGGTGCTTATTTCTTCGTGCGCAGTGGTCAACGCGGCACTCCCTAGCTGCCAGGAGCACTTTTTACTGTGCGCACCCAACCAGAGTGACGGAAGGAGCACATTTCTGAAAACGTACTCAGCTCGTCGAGAAAATGCGATTTAAGCAATAAAATTAAAAATGCACCTAAAACCTAAACCAAACGTTGCAGGTGCTTATTTCTTCATGCGCAGTGGTCAACGCGGCACTCTCTAGCTGCCAGGAGTACTTTTTACTATGCGCGCACAACCAGAGCGACGGGAGGAGCACATTTCAGAAAACGTGCTCAGCTCGTCGAGAAAATGCGATTTAAGCAATAAAATTAAAAATGCACCTAAAACCTAAACCAAAAGTTGCAGGTGCTTATTTCTTCATGCGCAGTGGTCAACGCGGCACTCTCTAGCTGCCAAGAGCACTTTTTACTATGCACGCCCAACCAGAGCGACGGGAGGAGCACATTTCAGAAAACGTGCTCAGCTCGTCGAGAGAATGCGATTTAAGCAATAAAATTAAAAATACACCTAAAACCTAAACCAAACGTTGCAGGTGCTTATTTCTTCGTGCGCAGTGGTCAACGCGGCACTTCCTAGCTGCCAGGAGCTCTTTTTACTGTGCGCACCCAACCAGAGCGACGGGAGGAGCACATTTCAGAAAACGTGGTCAGCTCGTCGAGAAAATGCGATTTAAGCAATAAAATTAAAAATGCACGTAAAACCTAAACCAAAAGGTTGCAGGTGCTTATTTCTTCATGCACAGTGGTCAACGCGGCACTCTCTAGCTGCCAAGAGCACTTTTTACTATGCGCACCCAACCAGAGTGACGGGAGGAGCACATTTCAGAAAACGTGCTCAGCTTGTCGAGAGAATGCGATTTAAGCAATAAAATTAAAAATACACCTAAAACCTAAACCAAACGTTGCAGGTGCTTATTTCTTCGTGCGCAGTGGTCAACGCGGCACTCCCTAGCTGCCAGGCGCACTTTTTACTGTGTGCACCCAACCAGAGCGACGGGAGGAGCACATTTCAGAAAACGTGCTCAGCTTGTCGAGAAAATGCGATTCAAGCAATAAAATTAAAAATGCACCTAAAACCTAAACCAAACGTTGCAGGTGGTTATTTCTTCATGTGCAGTGGTCAACGCGGCACTCCTTAGCTGCCAGGAGCACTTTTTACAGTGCGCACCCAACCAGAGTGACGGGAGGAGCACATTTCAGAAAACGTGCTCAGCTCGTCGAGAAAATGCGATTTAAGCAATAAAATTAAAAATGCACCTAAAACCTAAACCAAACGTTGCAGGTGGTTATTTCTCCATGCGCAGTGGTCAACGCGGCACTCTCTAGCTGCCAAGAGCACTTTTTACTATGCGCACCCAACCAGAGTGACGGGAGGAGCACATTTCAGAAAACGTGCTCAGCTCGTCGAGAAAATGCGATTTAAGCAATAAAATTAAAAATGCACCTAAAACCTGAACCAAACGTTGCAGGTGGTTATTTCTTTATGTGCAGTGGTCAACTCGGCACTCCCTAGCTGCCAAGAGCACTTTTTAATGTGCGCACCCAACCAGAGTGACGGGAGGAGCACATTTGGAAAACGTGCTCAGCTCGTCGAGAAAATGCAATTCAAGCAATACAATTAAAAATGCACCTAAAACCTAAACCAAACGTTGCAGGTGCTTATTTCCCCATGCGCAGTGGTCAAAGCGGCACTCTCTAGCTGTCAGGAGGACTTTTTCCTACGCGCACCCAACCAGAGCGACGGGAGGAGCACATTTCAGAAAACGTGCTCAGCTCGTCGAGAGAATGCGATTTAAGCAATAAAATTAAAAATGCACCTAAAACCTAAACCAAACGTTGATGGTGCTTATTTCTTCGTGCGCAGTGGTCAACGCGGCACTCCCTAGCTGCCAGGAGCTCCTTTTACTGTGCGCACCCAACCAGAGTGACGGGAGGAGCACATTTCAGAAAACGTGCTCAGCTCGTCGAGAAAATGCGATTGAAGCAATAAAATTAAAAATGCACCTAAAACCTAAACCAAACGTTGCAGGTGGTTATTTCTTCATGCACAGTGGTCAACGCGGCACTCCCTAGCTGCCAGGAGCACTTTTTACTGTGAGCACCCAACCAGAGTGACGGGAGGAGCACATTTCAGAAAACGTGCTCAGCTCGTCGAGAAAATGCGATTTAAGCAAAAAAATAAAAAATGCACCTAAAACCTAAACCAAACGTTGCAGGTGGTTATTTCTTCATGCGCAGTGGTCAACGCGGCACTCTCTAGCTGCCAAGAGCACTTTTTACTATGCGCACCCAACCAGAGTGACGAGAGGAGCACATTTCAGAAAACGTGCTCAGCTCGTCGAGAAAATGCGATTTAAGCACTAAAATTAAAAATGCACCTAAAACCTAAACCAAACGTTTCAGGTGGTTATTTCTTCATGCGCAGTGGTCAACGCGGCACTCTCTAGCTGCCAAGAGCACTTTTTACTACGCACACCCAACCAGAGTGACGGGAGGAGCACATTTCAGAAAACATGCTCAGCTCGTCGAGAAAATGCGATTTAAGCAATAAAATTAAAAATGCACCTAAAACCTAAACCAAACGTTGCAGGTGGTTATTTCTTCATGCGTAGTGGTCAACGCGGCACTCTCTAGCTGCCAAGAGCACTTTTTACTATGCGCACCCAACCAGAGTGACGGGAGGAGCACATTTCAGAAAACGTGCTCAGCTCGTCGAGAAAATGCGATTTAAGCAATAAAATTTAAAATGCACATAAAACCTAAACCAAACGTTCCAGGTGCTTATTTCTTCATGCGCAGTGGTCAACGCGGCACTCTTTAGCTGCCAAGAGCACTTTTTACTATGCGCACCCAACCAGAGTGACGGGAGGAGCACATTTCAGAAAACGTGCTCAGCTCGTCGAGAGAATGCGATTTAAGCAATAAAATTAAAAATGCACCTAAAACCTAAACCAAACGTTGCAGGTGCTTATTTCTTCGTGCGCAGTGCTCAACGCGGCACTCCCTAGCTGCCAGGAGCACTTTTTACTGTGCGCACCCAACCAGAGTGACGGGAGGAGCACATTTCAGAAAACGTGCTCAGCTCGTCGAGAAAATGCGATTTAAGCAATAAAATTAAAAATGCACCTAAAACCTAAACCAAACGTTGCAGGTGCTTATTTCTTCATGCGCAGTGGTCAACGCGGCACTCTCTAGCTGCCAGGAGCACTTTTTACTATGCGCGCCCAACCAGAGCGACGGGAGGAGCACATTTCAGAAAACGTGCTCAGCTCGTCGAGAAAATGCGATTTAAGCAATAAAATTAAAAATGCACCTAAAACCTAAACCAAACGTTGCAGGTGCTTATTTCTTCATGCGCAGTGGTCAACGCGGCACTCTCTAGCTGCCAGGAGCACTTTTTACTGTGCACACCCAACCAGAGTGACGGGAGGAGCACATTTCAGAAAACGTGCTCAGCTCGTCGAGAAAATGCGATTTAAGCAATAAAATTAAAAATGCACCTAAAACCTAAACCAAACGTTGCAGGTGCTTATTTCTTCATGCGCAGTGGTCAACGCGGCACTCTCTAGCTGCCAAGAGCACTTTTTACTGTGCGCACCCAACCAGAGTGACGGGAGGAGCACATTTCAGAAAACGTGCTCAGCTCGTCGAGAAAATGCGATTTAAGCAATAAGATTAAAAATGCACCTAAAACCTAAACCAAACGTTGCAGGTGCTTATTTCTTCATGCGCAGTGGTCAACGCGGCACTCTCTAGCTGCCAGGAGCACTTTTTACTACGCGCACCCAACCAGAGCGACGGGAGGAGCACATTTCAGAAAACGTGCTCAGCTCGTCGAGAGAATGCGATTTAAGCAATAAAATAAAAAATGCACCTAAAACCTAAACCAAACGTTGCAGGTGCTTATTTCTTCGTGCGCAGTGGTAAACGCGGCACTCCCTAACTGCCAGAAGCTCTTTTTACTGTGCGCACCCAACCAGAGCGACGGGAGGAGCACATTTCAGAAAACGTGCTCAGCTCGTCGAGAAAATGCGATTTTAGCAATAAAATTAAAAATGCACCTAAAACCTAAACCAAACGTTGCAGGTGCTTATTTCTTCATGCGCAGTGGTCAACGCGGCACTCTCTAGCTGCCAGGAGCACTTTTTACTACGCGCACCCAACCAGAGCGACGGGAGGAGCACATTTCAGGAAACGTGCTTAGCTCGTCGAGAAAATGCGATTTAAGCAATAAAATTAAAAATGCACCCAAAACCTAAACCAAACGTTGCAGGTGGTTATTTCTTCAAGCGCAGTTGTCAACGCGGCACTCTCTAGCTGCCAAGAGCACTCTTTACTATGCGCACCCAACCAGAGTGACGGGAGGAGCACATTTCAGAAAACGTGCTCAGCTCGTCGAGAAAATGCGATTTAAGCAATAAAATTAAAAATGCACCTAAAACCTAAACCCAACGTTGCAGGTGCTTATTTCTTCATGCGCAGTGGTCAACGCGGCACTCTCTAGCTGCCAGGAGCACTTTTTACTACGCGCACCCAACCATAGCGACGGGAGGAGCACATTTCAGAAAACGTGCTCAGCTCGTCGAGAGAATGCGATTTAAGCAATAAAATAAAAAATGCACCTAAAACCTAAACCAAACGTTGCAGGTGCTTATTTCTTCGTACGCAGTGGTCAACGCGGCACTCCCTAGCTGCCAGGAGCTCTTTTTACTGTGTGCACCCAACCAGAGCGACGGGAGGAGCACATTTCAGAAAACGTGCTCAGCTCGTCCAGAGAATGCGATTTAAGCAATGAAATAAAAAATGCACCTAAAACCTAAACCAAACGTTGCAGGTGCTTATTTCTTTGTGCGCAGTGGTCAACGCGGCACTCTCTAGCTGCCAAGAGCACTTTTCACTATGCGCACCCAACCAGAGTGACGGGATGAGCACATTTCAGAAAACGTGCTCAGCTCGTCGAGAAAATGCGATTTAAGCAATAAAATTAAAAATGCACCTAAAACCTAAACCAAACGTTGCAGGTGCTTATTTCTTCATGCGCAGTGGTCAACGCGGCACTCTCTAGCTGCCAGGAGCACTTTTTACTATGCGCGCCCAACCAGAGCGACGGGAGGAGCACATTTCAGAAAACGTGCTCAGCTCGTCGAGAAAATGCGATTTAAGCAATAAAATTAAAAATGCACCTAAAACCTAAACCAAACGTTGCAGGTGCTTATTTCTTCATGCGCAATGGTCAACGCGGCACTCCCGAGCTGCCAAGAGCACTTTTTACTGTGCGCACCCAACCAGAGCGACGGGAGGAGCACATTTCAGAAAACGTGCTCAGCTCGTCGAGAGAATACGATTTAAGCAATAAAATTAAAAATGCACCTAAAACCTAAACCAAACGTTGCAGGTGCTTATTTCTTCGTGCGCAGTGGTCAACGCGGAACTCCCTAGCTTCCAGGAGCTCTTTTTTTTTCTGTGCGCACCCAACCAGAGCGACGGGAGGAGCACATTTCAGAAAACGTGCTCAGCTCGTCGAGAAAATGCGATTTAAGCAATAAAATTAAAAATGCAGCTAAAACCTAAACCAAGCGTTACAGGTGCTTATTTCTTCGTGCGTAGTGCTCAACGCGGCACTCCCTAGCTGCCAGGAGCACTTTTTACTGTGCGCACCCAACCAGAGTGACGGGAGGAGCACATTTCAGAAAACGTGCTCAGCTCGTCGAGAAAATGTGATTTAAGCAATAAAATTAAAAATGCACCTAAAACCTAAACCAAACGTTGCAGGTGCTTATTTCTTCATGCGCAGTGGTCAACACGGCACTCTCTAGCTGCCAAGAGAACTTTTTACTGTGCGCACCCAACCAGAGTGACGGGAGGAGCACATTTCAGAAAACTTGCTCAGCTCGTCGAGAAAATGCGATTTAAGCAATAAGATTAAAAATGCACCTAAAACCTAAATCAAACGTTGCAGGTGCTTATTTCTTCATGCGCAGTGGTCAACGCGGCACTCTCTAGCTGCCAGGAGCACTTTTTACTGTGCGCACCCAACCAGAGTGACGGGAGGAGCACATTTCAGAAAACGTGCTCAGCTCGTCGAGAAAATGCGATTTAAGCAATAAAATTAAAAATGCACCTAAAACCTAAAACAAACGTTGCAGGTGCTTATTTCTTCATGCGCAGTGGTCAACGCGGCACTCTCTAGCTGCCAAGAGCACTTTTTACTGTGCGCACCCAACCAGAGTGACGGGAGGAGCACATTTCAGAAAACGTGCTCAGCTCGTCGAGAAAATGCGATTTAAGCAATAAGATTAAAAATGCACCTAAAACCTAAACCAAACGTTGCAGGTGCTTATTTCTTCATGCGCAGTGGTCAACGCGGCACTCTCTAGCTGCCAGGAGCACTTTTTACTACGCGCACCCAACCAGAGCGACGGGAGGAGCACATTTCAGAAAACGTGCTCAGCTCGTCGAGAGAATGCGATTTAAGCAATAAAATAAAAAATGCACCTAAAACCTAAACCAAACGTTGCAGGTGCTTATTTCTTCGTGCGCAGTGGTCAACGCGGCACTCCCTAGCTGCCAGGAGCACTTTTTACTGTGCGCACCCAACCAGAGTGACGGGAGGAGCACATTTCAGAAAACGTGCTCAGCTCGTCGAGAAAATGCGATTTAAGCAATAAAATTAAAAATGCACCTAAAACCTAAACCAAACGTTGCAGGTGCTTATTTCTTCATGCGCAGTGGTCAACGCGGCACTCTCTAGCTGCCAAGAGCACTTTTTACTGTGCGCACCCAACCAGAGTGACGGGAGGAGCACATTTCAGAAAACGTGCTCAGCTCGTCGAGAAAATGCGATTTAAGCAATAAGATTAAAAATGCACCTAAAACCTAAACCAAACGTTGCAGGTGCTTATTTCTTCATGCGCAGTGGTCAACGCGGCACTCTCTAGCTTCCAGGAGCACTTTTTACTACGCGCACCCAACCAGAGCGACGGGAGGAGCACATTTCAGAAAACGTGCTCAGCTCGTCGAGAGAATGCGATTTAAGCAATAAAATAAAAAATGCACCTAAAACCTAAACCAAACGTTGCAGGTGCTTATTTCTTCGTGCGCAGTGGTCAACGCGGCACTCCCTAGCTGCCAGGAGCTCTTTTTACTGTGCGCACCCAACCAGAACGACGGGAGGAGCACATTTCAGAAAACGTGCTCAGCTCGTCGAGAAAATGCGATTTAAGCAATAAAATTAAAAATGCACCTAAAACCTAAACCAAACGTTGCAGGTGCTTATTTCTTCATGCGCAGTGGTCAACGCGGCACTCTCTAGCTGCCAGGAGCACTTTTTACTACGCGCACCCAACCAGAGCGACGGGAGGAGCACATTTCAGAAAACGTGCTCAGCTCGTCGAGAGAATGCGATTTAAGCAATAAAATAAAAAATGCACCTAAAACCTAAACCAAACGTTGCAGGTGCTTATTTCTTCGTGCGCAGTGGTCAACGCGGCACTCCCTAGCTGTCAGGAGCTCTTTTAACTGTGTGCACCCAACCAGAGCGACG
This sequence comes from Syngnathus floridae, assembly GCF_059516105.1. Lineage (NCBI taxonomy): Eukaryota > Metazoa > Chordata > Actinopteri > Syngnathiformes > Syngnathidae > Syngnathus > Syngnathus floridae. Next base: position 4,386,629 of record NC_142414.1, on the reverse strand, counting down.
GGAGGAGCACATTTCAGAAAACGTGCTCAGCTCGTCGAGAGAATGCGATTTAAGCAATAAAATAAAAAATGCACCTAAAACCTAAACCAAACGTTGCAGGTGCTTATTTCTTCGTGCGCAGTGGTCAACGCAGAACTCCCTAGCTGCCAGCAGCTCTTTTTACTGTGCGCACCCAACCAGAGCGACGGGAGGAGCCCATTTCAGAAAACGTGCTCAGCTCGTCGAGAAAATGCGATTTAAGCAATAAAATTAAAAATGCACCTAAAACCTAAACCAAACGTTGCAGGTGCTTATTTCTTCGTGCGCAGTGCTCAACGCGGCACTCCCTAGCTGCCAGGAGCACTTTTTACTGTGCGCACCCAACCAGAGTGACGGGAGGAGCACATTTCAGAAAACGTGCTCAGCTCGTCGAGAAAATGCGATTTAAGCAATAAAATTGAAAATGCACCTAAAACCTAAACCAAACGTTGCAGGTGCTTATTTCTTCATGCGCAGTGGTCAACGCGGCACTCTCTAGCTGCCAAGAGCACTTTTTACTGTGCGCACCCAACCAGAGTGACGGGAGGAGCACATTTCAGAAAACGTGCTCAGCTCGTCGAGAAAATGCGATTTAAGCAATAAGATTAAAAATGCACCTAAAACCTAAACCAAACGTTGCAGGTGCTTATTTCTTCATGCGCAGTGGTCAACGCGGCACTCTCTAGCTGCCAGGAGCACTTTTTACTAGGCGCACCCAACCAGAGCGACGGGAGGAGCACATTTCAGAAAACGTGCTCAGCTCGTCGAGAAAATGCGATTTAAGCAATAAAATTAAAAATGCACCTAAAACCTAAACCAAACGTTGCAGGTGCTTATTTCTTCATGCGCAGTGGTCAACGCGGCACTCCCGAGCTGCCAAGAGCACTTTTTACTGTGCGCACCCAACCAGAGCGACGGGAGGAGCACATTTCAGAAAACGTGCTCAGCTCGTCGAGAGAATGTGATTTAAGCAATAAAATTAAAAATGCACCTAAAACCTAAACCAAACGTTGCAGGTGCTTATTTCTTCGTGCGCAGTGGTCAACGCGGAACTCCCTAGCTGCCAGGAGCTCTTTTTACTGTGCGCACCCAACCAGAGCGACGGGAGGAGCACATTTCAGAAAACGTGCTCAGCTCGTCGAGAAAATGCGATTTAAGCAATAAGTTTAAAAATGCACCTAAAACCTAAATCAAACGTTGCAGGTGCTTATTTCTTCATGCGCAGTGGTCAACGCGGCACTCTTTAGCTGCCAGGAGCACTTTTTACTGTGCGCACCCAACCAGAGTGACGGGAGGAGCACATTTCAGAAAACGTGCTCAGCTCGTCGAGAAAATGCGATTTAAGCAATAAAATTAAAAATGCACCTAAAACCTAAACCAAACGTTGCAGGTGCTTATTTCTTCATGCGCAGTGGTCAACGCGGCACTCTCTAGCTGCCAAGAGCACTTTTTACTGTGCGCACCCAACCAGAGTGACGGGAGGAGCACATTTCAGAAAACGTGCTCAGCTCGTCGAGAAAATGCGATTTAAGCAATAAGATTAAAAATGCACCTAAAACCTAAACCAAACGTTGCAGGTGCTTATTTCTTCATGTGCAGTGGTCAACGCGGCACTCTCTAGCTGCCAGGAGCACTTTTTACTACGCGCACCCAACCAGAGCGACGGGAGGAGCACATTTCAGAAAACGTGCTCAGCTCGTCGAGAGAATGCGATTTAAGCAATAAAATAAAAAATGCACCTAAAACCTAAACCAAACGTTGCAGGTGCTTATTTCTTCGTGCGCAGTGGTCAACGCGGCACTCCCTAGCTGCCAGGAGCACTTTTTACTGTGCGCACCCAACCAGAGTGACGGGAGGAGCACATTTCAGAAAACGTGCTCAGCTCGTCGAGAAAATGCGATTTAAGCAATAAAATTAAAAATGCACCTAAAACCTAAACCAAACGTTGCAGGTGCTTATTTCTTCATGCGCAGTGGTCAACGCGGCACTCTCTAGCTGCCAGGAGCACTTTTTACTATGCGCGCCCAACCAGAGCGACGGGAGGAGCACATTTCAGAAAACGTGCTCAGCTCGTCGAGAGAATGCGATTTAAGCAATAAAATTAAAAATGCACCTAAAACCTAAACCAAACGTTGCAGGTGCTTATTTCTTCGTGCGCAGTGGTCAACGCGGCACTCCCTAGCTGCCAGGAGCTCTTTTTACTGTGCGCACCCAACCAGAGCGACGGGAGGAGCACATTTCAGAAAACGTGCTCAGCTTGTCGAGAGAATGCGATTTAAGCAATAAAATTAAAAATGCACCTAAAACCTAAACCAAACGTTGCAGGTGCTTATTTCTTCTTGCGCAGTGGTCAACGCGGCACTCTCTAGCTGCCAGGAGCACTTTTTACTATGCGCGCCCAACCAGAGCGACGGGAGGAGCACATTTCAGAAAACGTGCTCAGCTCGTCGAGAGAATGCGATTTAAGCAATAAAATTAAAAATGCAGCTAAAACCTAAACCAAACGTTGCAGGTGCTTATTTCTTCGTGCGCAGTGGTCAACGCGGCACTCCCTAGCTGCCAGGAGCTCTTTTTACTGTGTGCACCCAACCAGAGCGACGGGAGGAGCACATTTCAGAAAACGTGCTCAGCTCGTCGAGAGAATGCGATTTAAGCAATAAAATAAAAAATGCACGTAAAACCTAAACCAAACGTTGCAGGTGCTTATTTCTTCGTGCGCAGTGGTCAACGCGGCACTCCCTAGCTGCCAGGAGCTCTTTTTACTGTGCGCACCCTACCAGAGCGACGGGAGGAGCACATTTCAGAAAACGTGCTCAGCTCGTCGAGAAAATGCGATTTAAACAATAAAATTAAAAAAGCACCTAAAACCTAAACCAAACGTTGCAGGTGCTTATTTCTTCGTGCGCAGTGGTCAACGCGGCACTCCCTAGCTGCCAGGAGCACTTTTTACTGTGCGCACCGAACCAGAGTGACGGAAGGAGCACATTTCAGAAAACGTACTCAGCTCGTCGAGAAAATGCGATTTAAGCAATAAAATTAAAAATGCACCTAAAACCTAAACCAAACGTTGCAGGTGCTTATTTCTTTGTGCGCAGTGGTCAACGCGGCACTCTCTAGCTGCCAAGAGCAGTTTTCACTCTGCGCACCCAACCAGAGTGACGGGATGAGCACATTTCAGAAAACGTGCTCAGCTCGTCGAGAAAATGCGATTTAAGCAATAAAATTAAAAATGCACCTAAAACCTAAACCAAACGTTGCAGGTGGTTATTTCTTCATGCGCAGTGGTCAACGTGGCACTCTCTAGTTGCCAAGAGCACTTTTTACTACGCACACCCAACCAGAGCGACGGGAGGAGCATATTTCAGAAAACGTGCTCAGCTCGTCGAGAAAATGCGATTTAAGCAATAAAATTAAAAATGCACCTAAAACCTAAACCAAACGTTGCAGGTGCTTATTTCTTCGTGCGCAGTGGTCAACGCGGCACTCCCTAGCTGCCAGGAGCACTTTTTACTGTGCGCACCGAACCAGAGTGACGGAAGGAGCACATTTCAGAAAACGTACTCAGCTCGTCGAGAAAATGCGATTTAAGCAATAAAATTAAAAATGCACCTAAAACCTAAACCAAACGTTGCAGGTGCTTATTTCTTTGTGCGCAGTGGTCAACGCGGCACTCTCTAGCTGCCAAGAGCAGTTTTCACTCTGCGCACCCAACCAGAGTGACGGGATGAGCACATTTCAGAAAACGTGCTCAGCTCGTCGAGAAAATGCGATTTAAGCAATAAAATTAAAAATGCACCTAAAACCTAAACCAAACGTTGCAGGTGGTTATTTCTTCATGCGCAGTGGTCAACGTGGCACTCTCTAGTTGCCAAGAGCACTTTTTACTACGCACACCCAACCAGAGCGACGGGAGGAGCATATTTCAGAAAACGTGCTCAGCTCGTCGAGAAAATGCGATTTAAGCAATAAAATTAAAAATGCACCTAAAACCTAAACCAAACGTTGCAGGTGCTTATTTCTTCGTGCGCAGTGCTCAACGCGGCACTCCCTAGCTGCCAGGAGCACTTTTTACTGTGCGCACCCAACCAGAGTGACGGGAGGAGCACATTTCAGAAAACGTGCTCAGCTCGTCGAGAAAATGCGATTTAAGCAATAAAATTAAAAATGCACCTAAAACCTAAACCAAACGTTGCAGGTGCTTATTTCTTCATGCGCAGTGGTCAACGCGGCACTCTCTAGCTGCCAAGAGCACTTTTTACTGTGCGCACCCAACCAGAGTGACGGGAGGAGCACATTTCAGAAAACGTGCTCAGCTCGTCGAGAAAATGCGATTTAAGCAATAAGATTAAAAATGCACCTAAAACCTAAACCAAACGTTGCAGGTGCTTATTTCTTCATGCGCAGTGGTCAACGCGGCACTCTCTAGCTGCCAGGAGCACTTTTTACTCTGTGCACCCAACCAGAGTGACGGGAGGAGCACATTTCAGAAAACGTGCTCAGCTCGTCGAGAAAATGCGATTTAAGCAATAAAATTAAAAATGCACCTAAAACCTAAACCAAACGTTGCAGGTGCTTATTTCTTCATTCGCAGTGGTCAACGCGGCACTCTCTAGCTGCCAAGAGCACTTTTTACTGTGCGCACCCAACCAGAGTGACGGGAGGAGCACATTTCAGAAAACGTGCTCAGCTCGTCGAGAAAATGCGATTTAAGCAATAAGATTAAAAATGCACCTAAAACCTAAACCAAACGTTGCAGGTGCTTATTTCTTCATGCGCAGTGGTCAACGCGGCACTCTCTAGCTGCCAGGAGCACTTTTTACTACGCGCACCCAACCAGAGCGAAGGGAGGAGCACATTTCAGAAAACGTGCTCAGCTCGTCGAGAGAATGCGATTTAAGCAATAAAATAAAAAATGCACCTAAAACCTAAACCAAACGTTGCAGGTGCTTATTTCTTCGTGCGCAGTGGTCAACGCGGCACTCCCTAGCTGCCAGGAGCACTTTTTACTGTGCGCACCCAACCAGAGTGACGGGAGGAGCACATTTCAGAAAACGTGCTCAGCTCGTCGAGAAAATGCGATTTAAGCAATAAAATTAAAAATGCACCTAAAACCTAAACCAAACGTTGCAGGTGCTTATTTCTTCATGCGCAGTGGTCAACGCGGCACTCTCTAGCTGCCAGGAGCACTTTTTACTATGCGCGCCCAACCAGAGCGACGGGAGGAGCACATTTCAGAAAACGTGCTCAGCTTGTCGAGAGAATGCGATTTAAGCAATAAAATTAAAAATGCACCTAAAACCTAAACCAAACGTTGCAGGTGCTTATTTCTTCTTGCGCAGTGGTCAACGCGGCACTCTCTAGCTGCCAGGAGCACTTTTTACTATGCGCGCCCAACCAGAGCGACGGGAGGAGCACATTTCAGGAAACGTGCTCAGCTCGTCGAGAAAATGCGATTTAAGCAATAAAATTAAAAATGCACCTAAAACCTAAACCAAACGTTGCAGGTGCTTATTTCTTCATGCGCAGTGGTCAACGCGGCACTCCCGAGCTGCCAAGAGCACTTTTTACTGTGCGCACCCAACCAGAGCGACGGGAGGAGCACATTTCAGAAAACGTGCTCAGCTCGTCGAGAGAATGCAATTCAAGCAATAAAATTAAAAATGCACCTAAAACCTAAACCAAACGTTGCAGGTGCTTATTTCTTCGTGCGCAGTGGTCAACGAGGAACTCCCTAGCTGCCAGGAGCTCTTTTTACTGTGCGCACCCAACCAGAGCGACGGGAGGAGCACATTTCAGAAAACGTGCTCAGCTCGTCGAGAAAATGCGATTTAAGCAATAAAATTAAAAATGCAGCTAAAACCTAAACCAAACGTTGCAGGTGCTTATTTCTTCATGCGCAGTGGTCAACGCGGCACTCCCTAGCTGCCAAGAGCACTTTTTACTTTGCACACCCAACCAGAGAGACGGGAGGAGCACATTTCAGAAAACGTGCTCAGCTCGTCAAGAAAATGCGATTTAAGCAATAAAATTAAAATTGCACCTAAAACCTAAACCAAACGTTGCAGGTGCTTATTTCTTCATGCGCAGTGGTCAACGCGGCACTCTCTAGCTGCCAGGAGCACTTTTTACTATGCGCGCACAACCAGAGCGACGGGAGGAGCACATTTCAGAAAACATGCTCAGCTCGTCGAGAAAATGCGATTTAAGCAATAAAATTAAAAATGCACCTAAAACCTAAACCAAACGTTGCAGGTGCTTATTTCTTCATGCGCAGTAGTCAACGCGGCACTCTCTAGCTGCCAGGAGCACTTTTTACTACGCGCACCCAACCAGAGCGACGGGAGGAGCACATTTCAGAAAACGTGCTCAGCTCGTCGAGAGAATGCGATTTAAGCAATAAAATAAAAAATGCACCTAAAACCTAAACCAAACGTTGCAGGTGCTTATTTCTTCGTGTGCAGTGGTCAACGCGGCACTCTCTAGCTGCCAGGAGCACTTTTTACTACGCGCACCCAACCAGAGCGACGGGAGGAGCACATTTCAGAAAACGTGCTCAGCTCGTCGAGAGAATGCGATTTAAGCAATAATATAAAAAATGCACCCAAAACCTAAACAAAACGTTGCAGGTGCTTATTTCTTTGTGCGCAGTGGTAAACGCGGAACTCTCTAGCTGCCAAGAGCTCTTTTTACTATGCGCACCCAACCAGAGTGACGGGATGAGCACATTTCAGAAAACGTGCTCAGCTCGTCGAGAAAATGCGATTTAAGCAATAAAATTAAAAATGCACCTAAAACCTAAACCAAACGTTGCAGGTGCTTATTTCTTCGTGCGCAGTGGTCAACGCGGCACTCCCTAGCTGCCAGGAGATCTTTTTACTGTGCGCACCCAACCAGAGTGACGGAAGGAGCACATTTCAGAAAACGTACTCAGCTCGTCGAGAAAATGCGATTTGAGCAATAAAATTAAAAATGCACCTAAAACCTAAACCAAACGTTGCAGGTGCTTATTTCTTCGTGCGCAGTGCTCAACGCGGCACTCCCTAGCTGCCAGGAGCACTTTTTACTGTGCGCACCCAACCAGAGTGACGGGAGGAGCACATTTCAGAAAACGTGCTCAGCTCGTCGAGAAAATGCGATTTAAGCAATAAAATTAAAAATGCACCTAAAACCTAAACCAAACGTTGCAGGTGCTTATTTCTTCATGCGCAGTGGTCAACGCGGCACTCTCTAGCTGCCAGGAGCACTTTTTACTATGCGCGCCCAACCAGAGCGACGGGAGGAGCACATTTCAGAAAACGTGCTCAGCTCGTCGAGAAAATGCGATTTAAGCAATAAAATTAAAAATGCACCTAAAACCTAAACCAAACGTTGCAGGTGCTTATTTCTTCATGCGCAGTGGTCAACGCGGCACTCCCGAGCTGCCAAGAGCACTTTTTACTGTGCGCACCCAACCAGAGCGACGGGAGGAGCACATTTCAGAAAACGTGCTCAGCTCGTCGAGAGAATGCGATTTAAGCAATAAAATTAAAAATGCACCTAAAACCTAAACCAAACGTTGCAGGTGCTTATTTCTTCGTGCGCAGTGGTCAACGCGGAACTCCCTAGCTGCCAGGAGCACTTTTTACTATGCGCGCACAACCAGAGCGACGGGAGGAGCACATTTCAGAAAACATGCTCAGCTCGTCGAGAAAATGCGATTTAAGCAATAAAATTAAAAATGCACCTAAAACCTAAACCAAACGTTGCAGGTGCTTATTTCTTCATGCGCAGTAGTCAACGCGGCACTCTCTAGCTGCCAGGAGCACTTTTTACTACGCGCACCCAACCAGAGCGACGGGAGGAGCACATTTCAAAAAACGTGCTCAGCTCGTCGAGAGAATGCGATTTAAGCAATAATATAAAAAATGCACCTAAAACCTAAACTAAACGTTGCACGTGCTTATTTCTTCCTGCGCAGTGCTCAACGCGGCACTCCCTAGCTGCCAGGAGCACTTTTTACTGTGCGCACCCAACCAGAGTGACGGGAGGAGCACATTTCAGAAAACGTGCTCAGCTCGTCGAGAAAATGCGATTTAAGCAATAAAATTAAAAATGCACCTAAAACCTAAACCAAACGTTGCAGGTGCTTATTTCTTCATGCGCAGTGGTCAACGCGGCACTCTCTAGCTGCCAAGAGCACTTTTTACTGTGCGCACCCAACCAGAGTGACGGGAGGAGCACATTTCAGAAAACGTGCTCAGCTCGTCGAGAAAATGCAATTTAAGCAATAAGATTAAAAATGCACCTAAAACCTAAACCAAACGTTGCAGGTGCTTATTTCTTCATGCGCAGTGGTCAACGCGGCACTCTCTAGCTGCCAGGAGCACTTTTTACTACGCGCACCCAACCAGAGCGACGGGAGGAGCACATTTCAGGAAACGTGCTCAGCTCGTCGAGAAAATGCGATTTAAGCAATAAAATTAAAAATGCACCTAAAACCTAAACCAAACGTTGCAGGTGCTTATTTCTTCATGCGCAGTGATCAACGCGGCACTCCCGAGCTGCTAAGAGCACTTTTTACTGTGCGCACCCAACCAGAGCGACGGGAGGAGCACATTTCAGAAAACGTGCTCAGCTCGTCGAGAGAATGCGATTTAAGCAATAAAATTAAAAATGCACCTAAAACCTAAACCAAACGTTGCAGGTGCTTATTTCTTCGTGCGCAGTGGTCAACGCGGAACTCCCTAGCTGCCAGGAGCTCTTTTTACTGTGCGCACCCAACCAGAGCGACGGGAGGAGCACATTTCAGAAAACGTGCTCAGCTCGTCGAGAGAATGCGATTTAAGCAATAAAATTAAAAATGCAGCTAAAACCTAAACCAAACGTTGCAGGTGCTTATTTCTTCGTGCGCAGTGGTCAACGCGGCACTCCCTAGCTGCCAGGAGCTCTTTTTACTGTGTGCACCCAACCAGAGCGACGGGAGGAGCACATTTCAGAAAACGTGCTCAGCTCATCGAGAGAATGCGATTTAAGCAATAAAATAAAAAATGCACGTAAAACCTAAACCAAACGTTGCAGGTGCTTATTTCTTCGTGCGCAGTGGTCAACGCGGCACTCCCTAGCTGCCAGGAGCTCTTTTTACTGTGCGCACCCAACCAGAACGACGGGAGGAGCACATTTCAGAAAACGTGCTCAGCTCGTCGAGAAAATGCGATTTAAACAATAAAATTAAAAAAGCACCTAAAACCTAAACCAAACGTTGCAGGTGCTTATTTCTTCGTGCGCAGTGGTCAACGCGGCACTCCCTAGCTGCCAGGAGCACTTTTTACTGTGCGCACCGAACCAGAGTGACGGAAGGAGCACATTTCAGAAAACGTACTCAGCTCGTCGAGAAAATGCGATTTAAGCAATAAAATTAAAAATGCACCTAAAACCTAAACCAAACGTTGCAGGTGCTTATTTCTTTGTGCGCAGTGGTCAACGCGGCACTCTCTAGCTGCCAAGAGCAGTTTTCACTCTGCGCACCCAACCAGAGTGACGGGGATGAGCACATTTCAGAAAACGTGCTCAGCTCGTCGAGAAAATGCGATTTAAGCAATAAAATTAAAAATGCACCTAAAACCTAAACCAAACGTTGCAGGTGGTTATTTCTTCATGCGCAGTGGTCAACGTGGCACTCTCTAGCTGCCAAGAGCACTTTTTACTACGCACACCCAACCAGAGCGACGGGAGGAGCATATTTCAGAAAACGTGCTCAGCTCGTCGAGAAAATGCGATTTAAGCAATAAAATTAAAAATGCACCTAAAACCTAAACCAAACGTTGCAGGTGCTTATTTCTTCGTGCGCAGTGCTCAACGCGGCACTCCCTAGCTGCCAGGAGCACTTTTTACTGTGCGCACCCAACCAGAGTGACGGGAGGAGCACATTTCAGAAAACGTGCTCAGCTCGTCGAGAAAATGCCATTTAAGCAATAAAATTAAAAATGCACCTAAAACCTAAACCAAACGTTGCAGGTGCTTATTTCTTCATGCGCAGTGGTCAACGCGGCACTCTCTAGCTGCCAAGAGCACTTTTTACTGTGCGCACCCAACCAGAGTGACGGGAGGAGCACATTTCAGAAAACGTGCTCAGCTCGTCGAGAAAATGCGATTTAAGCAATAAGATTAAAAATGCACCTAAAACCTAAACCAAACGTTGCAGGTGCTTATTTCTTCATGCGCAGTGGTCAACGCGGCACTCTCTAGCTGCCAGGAGCACTTTTTACTCTGTGCACCCAACCAGAGTGACGGGAGGAGCACATTTCAGAAAACGTGCTCAGCTCGTCGAGAAAATGCGATTTAAGCAATAAAATTAAAAATGCACCTAAAACCTAAACCAAACGTTGCAGGTGCTTATTTCTTCATTCGCAGTGGTCAACGCGGCACTCTCTAGCTGCCAAGAGCACTTTTTACTGTGCGCACCCAACCAGAGTGACGGGAGGAGCACATTTCAGAAAACGTGCTCAGCTCGTCGAGAAAATGCGATTTAAGCAATAAGATTAAAAATGCACCTAAAACCTAAACCAAACGTTGCAGGTGCTTATTTCTTCATGCGCAGTGGTCAACGCGGCACTCTCTAGCTGCCAGGAGCACTTTTTACTACGCGCACCCAACCAGAGCGACGGGAGGAGCACATTTCAGAAAACGTGCTCAGCTCGTCGAGAGAATGCGATTTAAGCAATAAAATTAAAAATAAAAAATGCACCTAAAACCTAAACCAAACGTTGCAGGTGCTTATTTCTTCGTGCGCAGTGGTCAACGCGGCACTCCCTAGCTGCCAGGAGCACTTTTTACTGTGCGCACCCAACCAGAGTGACGGGAGGAGCACATTTCAGAAAACGTGCTCAGCTCGTCGAGAAAATGCGATTTAAGCAATAAAATTAAAAATGCACCTAAAACCTAAACCAAACGTTGCAGGTGCTTATTTCTTCATGCGCAGTGGTCAACGCGGCACTCTCTAGCTGCCAGGAGCACTTTTTAATATGCGCGCCCAACCAGAGCGACGGGAGGAGCACATTTCAGAAAACGTGCTCAGCTCGTCGAGAGAATGCGATTTAAGCAATAAAATTAAAAATGCACCTAAAACCTAAACCAAACGTTGCAGGTGCTTATTTCTTCGTGCGCAGTGGTCAACGCGGCACTCCCTAGCTGCCAGGAGCTCTTTTTACTGTGCGCACCCAACCAGAGCGACGGGAGGAGCACATTTCAGAAAACGTGCTCAGCTTGTCGAGAGAATGCGATTTAAGCAATAAAATTAAAAATGCACCTAAAACCTAAACCAAACGTTGCAGGTGCTTATTTCTTCTTGCGCAGTGGTCAACGCGGCACTCTCTAGCTGCCAGGAGCACTTTTTACTATGCGCGCCCAACCAGAGCGACGGGAGGAGCACATTTCAGAAAACGTGCTCAGCTCGTCGAGAAAATGCGATTTAAGCAATAAAATTAAAAATGCACCTAAAACCTAAACCAAACGTTGCAGGTGCTTATTTCTTCATGCGCAGTGGTCAACGCGGCACTCCCGAGCTGCCAAGAGCACTTTTTACTGTGCGCACCCAACCAGAGCGACGGGAGGAGCACATTTCAGAAAACGTGCTCAGCTCGTCGAGAGAATGCAATTCAAGCAATAAAATTAAAAATGCACCTAAAACCTAAACCAAACGTTGCAGGTGCTTATTTCTTCGTGCGCAGTGGTCAACGCGGAACTCCCTAGCTGCCAGGAGCTCTTTTTACTGTGCGCACCCAACCAGAGCGACGGGAGGAGCACATTTCAGAAAACGTGCTCAGCTCGTCGAGAAAATGCGATTTAAGCAATAAAATTAAAAATGCAGCTAAAACCTAAACCAAACGTTGCAGGTGCTTATTTCTTCATGCGCAGTGGTCAACGCGGCACTCCCTAGCTGCCAAGAGCACTTTTTACTTTGCACACCCAACCAGAGAGACGGGAGGAGCACATTTCAGAAAACGTGCTCAGCTCGTCAAGAAAATGCGATTTAAGCAATAAAATTAAAATTGCACCTAAAACCTAAACCAAACGTTGCAGGTGCTTATTTCTTCATGCGCAGTGGTCAACGCGGCACTCTCTAGCTGCCAGGAGCACTTTTTACTATGCGCGCACAACCAGAGCGACGGGAGGAGCACATTTCAGAAAACATGCTCAGCTCGTCGAGAAAATGCGATTTAAGCAATAAAATTAAAAATGCACCTAAAACCTAAACCAAACGTTGCAGGTGCTTATTTCTTCATGCGCAGTAGTCAACGCGGCACTCTCTAGCTGCCAGGAGCACTTTTTACTACACGCACCCAACCAGAGCGACGGGAGGAGCACATTTCAGAAAACGTGCTCAGCTCGTCGAGAGAATGCGATTTAAGCAATAAAATAAAAAATGCACCTAAAACCTAAACCAAACGTTGCAGGTGCTTATTTCTTCGTGTGCAGTGGTCAACGCGGCACTCTCTAGCTGCCAGGAGCACTTTTTACTACGCGCACCCAACCAGAGCGACGGGAGGAGCACATTTCAGAAAACGTGCTCAGCTCGTCGAGAAAATGCGATTTAAGCAATAAAATTAAAAATGCACCTAAAACCTAAACCAAACGTTGCAGGTGCTTATTTCTTCATGCGCAGTGGTCAACGCGGCACTCTCTAGCTGCCAGGAGCACTTTTTACTACGCGCACCCAACCAGAGCGACGGGAGGAGCACATTTCAGAAAACGTGCTCAGCTCGTCGAGAGAATGCGATTTAAGCAATAAAATAAAAAATGCACCTAAAACCTAAACCAAACGTTGCAGGTGCTTATTTCTTCGTGCGCAGTGGTCAACGCGGCACTCCCTAGCTGCCAGGAGCTCTTTTTACTGTGTGCACCCAACCAGAGCGACGGGAGGAGCACATTTCAGAAAACGTGCTCAGCTCGTCGAGAGAATGCGATTAAAGCAATAAAATAAAAAATGCACCTAAAACCTAAACCAAACGTTGCAGGTGCTTATTTCTTCGTGCGCAGTGGTCAACGCGGCACTCCCTAGCTGCCAGGAGCTCTTTTTACTGTGCGCACCCAACCAGAGTGACGGAAGGAGCACATTTCAGAAAACGTACTCAGCTCGTCGAGAAAATGCGATTTAAGCAATAAAATTAAAAATGCACCTAAAACCTAAACCAAACGTTGCAGGTGCTTATTTCTTCATGCGCAGTGGTCAACACGGCACTCTCTAGCTGCCAAGAGAACTTTTTACTGTGCGCACCCAACCAGAGTGACGGGAGGAGCACATTTCAGAAAACGTGCTCAGCTCGTCGAGAAAATGCGTTTTAAGCAATAAGATTAAAAATGCACCTAAAACCTAAATCAAACGTTGCAGGTGCTTATTTCTTCATGCGCAGTGGTCAACGCGGCACTCTCTAGCTGCCAGGAGCACTTTTTACTCTGCGCACCCAACCAGAGTGACGGGAGGAGCACATTTCAGAAAACGTGCTCAGCTCGTCGAGAAAATGCGATTTAAGCAATAAAATTAAAAATACACCTAAAACCTAAACCAAACGTTGCAGGTGCTTATTTCTTCATGCGCAGTGGTCAACGCGGCACTCTCTAGCTGCCAGGAGCACTTTTTACTACGCGCACCCAACCAGAGTGACGGGAGGAGCACATTTCAGAAAACGTGCTCAGCTCGTCGAGAAAATGCGATTTAAGCAATAAGATTAAAAATGCACCTAAAACCTAAACAAAACGTTGCAGGTGCTTATTTCTTTGTGCGCAGTGGTCAACGCGGAACTCTCTAGCTGCCAAGAGCTCTTTTTACTATGCGCACCCAACCAGAGTGACGGGATGAGCACATTTCAGAAAACGTGCTCAGCTCGTCGAGAAAATGCGATTTAAGCAATAAAATTAAAAATGCACCTAAAACCTAAACCAAACGTTGCAGGGGCTTATTTCTTCGTGCGCAGTGGTCAACGCGGCACTCCCTAGCTGCCAGGAGCACTTTTTACTGTGCGCACCCAACCAGAGTGACGGAAGAAGCACATTTCAGAAAACGTACTCAGCTCGTCGAGAAAATGCGATTTGAGCAATAAAATTAAAAATGCACCTAAAACCTAAACCAAACGTTGCAGGTGCTTATTTCTTCGTGCGCAGTGCTCAACGCGGCACTCCCTAGCTGCCAGGAGCACTTTTTACTGTGCGCACCCAACCAGAGTGACGGGAGGAGCACATTTCAGAAAACGTGCTCAGCTCGTCGAGAAAATGCGATTTAAGCAATAAAATTAAAAATGCACCTAAAACCTAAACCAAACGTTGCAGGTGCTTATTTCTTCATGCGCAGTGGTCAACGCGGCACGCTCTAGCTGCCAGGAGCACTTTTTACTATGCGCGCCCAACCAGAGCGACGGGAGGAGCACATTTCAGAAAACGTGCTCAGCTCGTCGAGAAAATGCGATTTAAGCAATAAAATTAAAAATGCACCTAAAACCTAAACCAAACGTTGCAGGTGCTTATTTCTTCATGCGCAGTGGTCAACGCGGCACTCCCGAGCTGCCAAGAGCACTTTTTACTGTGCGCACCCAACCAGAGCGACGGGAGGAGCACATTTCAGAAAACGTGCTCAGCTCGTCGAGAGAATGCGATTTAAGCAATAAAATTAAAAATGCACCTAAAACCTAAACCAAACGTTGCAGGTGCTTATTTCTTCGTGTGCAGTGGTCAACGCGGAACTCCCTAGCTGCCAGGAGCTATTTTTACTGTGCGCACCCAACCAGAGCGACGGGAGGAGCACATTTCAGAAAACGTGCTCAGCTCGTCGAGACAATGCGATTTAAGCAATAAAATTAAAAATGCACCTAAAACCTAAACTAAACGTTGCACGTGCTTATTTCTTCCTGCGCAGTGCTCAACGCGGCACTCCCTAGCTGCCAGGAGCACTTTTTACTGTGCGCACCCAACCAGAGTGACGGGAGGAGCACATTTCAGAAAACGTGCTCAGCTCGTCGAGAAAATGCGATTTAAGCAATAAAATTAAAAATGCACCTAAAACCTAAACCAAACGTTGCAGGTGCTTATTTCTTCATGCGCAGTGGTCAACGCGGCACTCTCTAGCTGCCAAGAGCACTTTTTACTGTGCGCACCCAACCAGAGTGACGGGAGGAGCACATTTCAGAAAACGTGCTCAGCTCGTCGAGAAAATGCAATTTAAGCAATAAGATTAAAAATGCACCTAAAACCTAAACCAAACGTTGCAGGTGCTTATTTCTTCATGCGCAGTGGTCAACGCGGCACTCTCTAGCTGCCAGGAGCACTTTTTACTACGCGCACCCAACCAGAGCGACGGGAGGAGCACATTTCAGGAAACGTGCTCAGCTCGTCGAGAAAATGCGATTTAAGCAATAAAATTAAAAATGCACCTAAAACCTAAACCAAACGTTGCAGGTGCTTATTTCTTCATGCGCAGTGATCAACGCGGCACTCCCGAGCTGCTAAGAGCACTTTTTACTGTGCGCACCCAACCAGAGCGACGGGAGGAGCACATTTCAGAAAACTTTCTCAGCTCGTCGAGAGAATGCGATTTAAGCAATAAAATTAAAAATGCACCTAAAACCTAAACCAAACGTTGCAGGTGCTTATTTCTTCGTGCGCAGTGGTCAACGCGGAACTCCCTAGCTGCAAGGAGCTCTTTTTACTGTGCGCACCCAACCAGAGCGACGGGAGGAGCACATTTCAGAAAACGTGCTCAGCTCGTCGAGAGAATGCGATTTAAGCAATAAAATTAAAAATGCAGCTAAAACCTAAACCAAACGTTGCAGGTGCTTATTTCTTCGTGCGCAGTGGTCAACGCGGCACTCCCTAGCTGCCAGGAGCTCTTTTTACTGTGTGCACCCAACCAGAGCGACGGGAGGAGCACATTTCAGAAAACGTGCTCAGCTCGTCGAGAGAATGCGATTTAAGCAATAAAATAAAAAATGCACCTAAAACCTAAACCAAACGTTGCAGGTGCTTATTTCTTCGTGCGCAGTGGTCAACGCGGCACTCCCTAGCTGCCAGGAGCTCTTTTTACTGTGCACACCCAACCAGAGCGACGGGAGGAGCACATTTCAGAAAACGTGCTCAGCTCGTCGAGAAAATGCGATTTAAACAATAAAATTAAAAAAGCACCTACAACCTAAACCAAACGTTGCAGGTGCTTATTTCTTCGTGCGCAGTGGTCAACGCGGCACTCTCTAGCTGCCAGGAGCACTTTTTACTGTGCGCACCCAACCAGAGTGACGGAAGGAGCACATTTCAGAAAACGTACTCAGCTCGTCGAGAAAATGCGATTTAAGCAATAAAATTAAAAATGCACCTAAAACCTAAACCAAACGTTGCAGGTGCTTATTTCTTCATGCGCAGTGGTCAACGCGGCACTCTCTAGCTGCCAAGAGCACTTTTTACTGTGCGCACCCAACCAGAGCGACGGGAGGAGCTTATTTAAGAAAACGTGCTCAGCTCGTCGAGAGAATGCGATTTAAGCAATAAAATTAAAAATGCACCTAAAACCTAAACCAAACGTTGCAGGTGCTTATTTCTTCGTGCGCAGTGGTCAACGCGGAACTCCCTAGCTGCCAGGAGCTCTTTTTACTGTGCGCACCCAACCAGAGCGACGGGAGGAGCACATTTCAGAAAACGTGCTCAGCTCGTCGAGAAAATGCGATTTAAGCAATAAAATTAAAAATGCAGCTAAAACCTAAACCAAACGTTGCAGGTGCTTATTTCTTCGTGCGCAGTGGTCAACGCGGCACTCCCTAGCTGCCAGGAGCTCTTTTTACTGTGTGCACCCAACCAGAGCGACGGGAGGAGCACATTTCAGAAAACGTGCTCAGCTCGTCGAGAGAATGCGATTTAAGCAATAAAATTAAAAATGCACCGAAAACCTAAACCAAACGTTGCAGGTGCTTATTTCTTCGTGCGCAGTGGTCAACGCGGAACTCCCTAGCTGCCAGGAGCTCTTTTTACTGTGCGCACCCAACCAGAGCGACGGGAGGAGCACATTTCAGAAAACGTGCTCAGCTCGTCGAGAAAATGCGATTTAAGCAATAAAATTAAAAATGCACCTAAAACCTAAACCAAACGTTGCAGGTGCTTATTTCTTCGTGCGCAGTGCTCAACGCGGCACTCTCTAGCTGCCAGGAGCACTTTTTACTATGTGCGCACAACCAGAGCGACGGGAGGAGCACATTTCAGAAAACGTGCTCAGCTCGTCGAGAAAATGCGATTTAAGCAATAAAATTTAAAATGCACCTAAAACCTAAACCAAACGTTGCAGGTGCTTATTTCTTTGTGCGCAGTGGTCAACGCGGCACTCTTTAGCTGCCAAGAGCACTTTTTACTATGCGCACCCAACCAGAGTGACGGGAGGAGCACATTTCAGAAAACGTGCTCAGCTCGTCGAGAAAATGCGATTTAAGCAATACAATTAAAAATGCACCTAAAACCTAAACCAAACGTTGCAGGTGCTTATTTCTTCATGTGCAGTGGTCAACGCGGCACTCCCTAGCTGCCAGGAGCTCTTTTTACTGTGCGCACCCAACCAGAGCGACGGGAGGAGCACATTTCAGAAAACGTGCTCAGCTCGTCGAGAAAATGCGATTTAAGCAATAAAATTAAAAATGCACCTAAAACCTAAACCAAACGTTGCAGGTGCTTATTTCTTCATGCGCAGTGGTCAACGCGGCACTCTCTAGCTGCCAGGAGCACTTTTTACTACGCGCACCCAACCAGAGCGACGGGAGGAGCACATTTCAGGAAACGTGCGCAGCTCGTCGAGAAAATGCGATTTAAGCAATAAAATTAAAAATGCACCCAAAACCTAAACCAAACGTTGCAGGTGGTTATTTCTTCAAGCGCAGTTGTCAACGCGGCACTCTCTAGCTGCCAAGAGCACTCTTTACTATGCGCACCCAACCAGAGTGACGGGAGGAGCACATTTCAGAAAACGTGCTCAGCTCGTCGAGAAAATGCGATTTAAGCAATAAAATTAAAAATGCACCTAAAACCTAAACCAAACGTTGCAGGTGCTTATTTCTTCATGCGCAGTGGTCAACGCGGCACTCTCTAGCTGCCAGGAGCACTTTTTACTACGCGCACCCAACCAGAGCGACGGGAGGAGCACATTTCAGAAAACGTGCTCAGCTCGTCGAGAGAATGCGATTTAAGCAATAAAATAAAAAATGCACCTAAAACCTAAACCAAACGTTGCAGGTGCTTATTTCTTCGTGCGCAGTGGTCAACGCGGCACTCCCTAGCTGCCAGGAGCTCTTTTTACTGTGTGCACCCAACCAGAGCGACGGGAGGAGCACATTTCAGAAAACGTGCTCAGCTCGTCGAGAGAATGCGATTAAAGCAATAAAATAAAAAATGCACCTAAAACCTAAACCAAACGTTGCAGGTGCTTATTTCTTCGTGCGCAGTGGTCAACGCGGCACTCCCTAGCTGCCAGGAGCTCTTTTTACTGTGCGCACCCAACCAGAGTGACGGAAGGAGCACATTTCAGAAAACGTACTCAGCTCGTCGAGAAAATGCGATTTAAGCAATAAAATTAAAAATGCACCTAAAACCTAAACCAAACGTTGCAGGTGCTTATTTCTTTGTGCGCAGTGGTCAACGCGGCACTCTCTAGCTGCCAAGAGCACTTTTCACTATGCGCACCCAACCAGAGTGACGGGATGAGCACATTTCAGAAAACGTGCTCAGCTCGTCGAGAAAATGCGATTTAAGCAATAAAATTAAAAATGCACCTAAAACCTAAACCAAACGTTGCAGGTGCTTATTTCTTCATGCGCAGTGGTCAACGCGGCACTCTCTAGCTGCCAGGAGCACTTTTTACTATGCGCGCCCAACCAGAGCGACGGGAGGAGCACATTTCAGAAAACGTGCTCAGCTCGTCGAGAATATGCGATTTAAGCAATAAAATTAAAAATGCACCTAAAACCTAAATCAAACGTTGCAGGTGCTTATTTCTTCATGCGCAGTGGTCAACGCGGCACTCCCGAGCTGCCAAGAGCACTTTTTACTGTGCGCACCCAACCAGAGCGACGGGAGGAGCACATTTCAGAAAACGTGCTCAGCTCGTCGAGAGAATGCGATGTAAGCAATAAAATTAAAAATGCACCTAAAACCTAAACCAAACGTTGCAGGTGCTTATTTCTTCGTGCGCAGTGGTCAACGCGGCACTCCCTAGCTGCCAGGAGCTCTTTTTACTGTGTGCACCCAACCAGAGCGACGGGAGGAGCACATTTCAGAAAACGTGCTCAGCTCGTCGAGAGAATGCGATTTAAGCAATAAAATAAAAAATGCACCTAAAACCTAAACCAAACGTTGCAGGTGCTTATTTCTTCGTGCGCAGTGGTCAACGCGGCACTCCCTAGCTGCCAGGAGCTCTTTTTACTGTGCGCACCCAACCAGAGCGACGGGAGGAGCACATTTCAGAAAACGTGCTCAGCTCGTCGAGAGAATGCGATTAAAGCAATAAAATAAAAAATGCACCTAAAACCTAAACCAAACGTTGCAGGTGCTTATTTCTTCGTGCGCAGTGCTCAACGCGGCACTCTCTAGCTGCCAGGAGCACTTTTTACTGTGCGCACCCAACCAGAGTGACGGAAGGAGCACATTTCAGAAAACGTACTCAGCTCGTCGAGAAAATGCGATTTAAGCAATAAAATTAAAAATGCACCTAAAACCTAAACCAAACGTTGCAGGTGCTTATTTCTTTATGCGCAGTGGTCAACGCGGCACTCTCTAGCTGCCAAGAGCACTTTTCACTATGCGCACCCAACCAGAGTGACGGGATGAGCACATTTCAGAAAACGTGCTCAGCTCGTCGAGAAAATACGATTTAAGCAATAAAATTAAAAATGCACCTAAAACCTAAACCAAACGTTGCAGGTGCTTATTTCTTCATGCGCAGTGGTCAACGCGGCACTCTCTAGCTGCCAGGAGCACTTTTTACTATGCGCGCCCAACCAGAGCGACGGGAGGAGCACATTTCAGAAAACGTGCTCAGCTCGTCGAGAAAATGCGATTTAAGCAATAAAATTAAAAATGCACCTAAAACCTAAACCAAACGTTGCAGGTGCTTATTTCTTCATGCGCAGTGGTCAACGCGGCACTCTCTAGCTGCCAAGAGCACTTTTTACTGTGCGCACCCAACCAGAGTGACGGGAGGAGCACATTTCAGAAAACGTGCTCAGCTCGTCGAGAAAATGCAATTTAAGCAATAAGATTAAAAATGCACCTAAAACCTAAACCAAACGTTGCAGGTGCTTATTTCTTCATGCGCAGTGGTCAACGCGGCACTCTCTAGCTGCCAGGAGCACTTTTTACTACGCGCACCCAACCAGAGCGACGGGAGGAGCACATTTCAGGAAACGTGCTCAGCTCGTCGAGAAAATGCGATTTAAGCAATAAAATTAAAAATGCACCTAAAACCTAAACCAAACGTTGCAGGTGCTTATTTCTTCATGCGCAGTGATCAACGCGGCACTCCCGAGCTGCTAAGAGCACTTTTTACTGTGCGCACCCAACCAGAGCGACGGGAGGAGCACATTTCAGAAAACGTGCTCAGCTCGTCGAGAGAATGCGATTTAAGCAATAAAATTAAAAATGCACCTAAAACCTAAACCAAACGTTGCAGGTGCTTATTTCTTCGTGCGCAGTGGTCAACGCGGAACTCCCTAGCTGCCAGGAGCTCTTTTTACTGTGCGCACCCAACCAGAGCGACGGGAGGAGCACATTTCAGAAAACGTGCTCAGCTCGTCGAGAGAATGCGATTTAAGCAATAAAATTAAAAATGCAGCTAAAACCTAAACCAAACGTTGCAGGTGCTTATTTCTTCGTGCGCAGTGGTCAACGCGGCACTCCCTAGCTGCCAGGAGCTCTTTTTACTGTGTGCACCCAACCAGAGCGACGGGAGGAGCACATTTCAGAAAACGTGCTCAGCTCGTCGAGAGAATGCGATTTAAGCAATAAAATAAAAAATGCACGTAGAACCTAAACCAAACGTTGCAGGTGCTTATTTCTTCGTGCGCAGTGGTCAACGCGGCACTCCCTAGCTGCCAGGAGCTCTTTTTACTGTGCGCACCCAACCAGAGCGACGGGAGGAGCACATTTCAGAAAACGTGCTCAGCTCGTCGAGAAAATGCGATTTAAACAATAAAATTAAAAAAGCACCTAAAACCTAAACCAAACGTTGCAGGTGCTTATTTCTTCGTGCGCAGTGGTCAACGCGGCACTCCCTAGCTGCCAGGAGCACTTTTTACTGTGCGCACCGAACCAGAGTGACGGAAGGAGCACATTTCAGAAAACGTACTCAGCTCGTCGAGAAAATGCGATTTAAGCAATAAAATTAAAAATGCACCTAAAACCTAAACCAAACGTTGCAGGTGCTTATTTCTTTGTGCGCAGTGGTCAACGCGGCACTCTCTACCTGCCAAGAGCAGTTTTAACTCTGCGCACCCAACCAGAGTGACGGGATGAGCACATTTCAGAAAACGTGCTCAGCTCGTCGAGAAAATGCGATTTAAGCAATAAAATTAAAAATGCACCTAAAACCTAAACCAAACGTTGCAGGTGGTTATTTCTTCATGCGCAGTGGTCAACGTGGCACTCTCTAGCTGCCAAGAGCACTTTTTACTACGCACACCCAACCAGAGCGACGGGAGGAGCATATTTCAGAAAACGTGCTCAGCTCGTCGAGAAAATGCGATTTAAGCAATAAAATTAAAAATGCACCTAAAACCTAAACCAAACGTTGCAGGTGCTTATTTCTTCGTGCGCAGTGCTCAACGCGGCACTCCCTAGCTGCCAGGAGCACTTTTTACTGTGCGCACCCAACCAGAGTGACGGGAGGAGCACATTTCAGAAAACGTGCTCAGCTCGTCGAGAAAATGCGATTTAAGCAATAAAATTAAAAATGCACCTAAAACCTAAACCAAACGTTGCAGGTGCTTATTTCTTCATGCGCAGTGGTCAACGCGGCACTCTCTAGCTGCCAAGAGCACTTTTTACTGTGCGCACCCAACCAGAGTGACGGGAGGAGCACATTTCAGAAAACGTGCTCAGCTCGTCGAGAAAATGCGATTTAAGCAATAAGATTAAAAATGCACCTAAAACCTAAACCAAACGTTGCAGGTGCTTATTTCTTCATGCGCAGTGGTCAACGCGGCACTCTCTAGCTGCCAGGAGCACTTTTTACTCTGTGCACCCAACCAGAGTGACGGGAGGAGCACATTTCAGAAAACGTGCTCAGCTCGTCGAGAAAATGCGATTTAAGCAATAAAATTAAAAATGCACCTAAAACCTAAACCAAACGTTGCAGGTGCTTATTTCTTCATTCGCAGTGGTCAACGCGGCACTCTCTAGCTGCCAAGAGCACTTTTTACTGTGCGCACCCAACCAGAGTGACGGGAGGAGCACATTTCAGAAAACGTGCTCAGCTCGTCGAGAAAATGCGATTTAAGCAATAAGACTAAAAATGCACCTAAAACCTAAACCAAACGTTGCAGGTGCTTATTTCTTCATGCGCAGTGGTCAACGCGGCACTCTCTAGCTGCCAGGAGCACTTTTTACTACGCGCACCCAACCAGAGCGACGGGAGGAGCACATTTCAGAAAACGTGCTCAGCTCGTCGAGAGAATGCGATTTAAGCAATAAAATAAAAAATGCACCTAAAACCTAAACCAAACGTTGCAGGTGCTTATTTCTTCGTGCGCAGTGGTCAACGCGGCACTCCCTAGCTGCCAGGAGCACTTTTTACTGTGCGCACCCAACCAGAGTGACGGGAGGAGCACATTTCAGAAAACGTGCTCAGCTCGTCGAGAAAATGCGATTTAAGCAATAAAATTAAAAATGCACCTAAAACCTAAACCAAACGTTGCAGGTGCTTATTTCTTCATGCGCAGTGGTCAACGCGGCACTCTCTAGCTGCCAGGAGCACTTTTTACTATGCGCGCCCAACCAGAGCGACGGGAGTAGCACATTTAAGAAAACGTGCTCAGCTCGTCGAGAGAATGCGATTTAAGCAATAAAATTAAAAATGCACCTAAAACCTAAACCAAACGTTGCAGGTGCTTATTTCTTCGTGTGCAGTGGTCAACGCGGCACTCTCTAGCTGCCAGGAGCACTTTTTACTACGCGCACCCAACCAGAGCGACGGGAGGAGCACATTTCAGAAAACGTGCTCAGCTCGTCGAGAGAATGCGATTTAAGCAATAATATAAAAAATGCACCTAAAACCTAAACAAAACGTTGCAGGTGCTTATTTCTTTGTGCGCAGTGGTCAACGCGGAACTCTCTAGCTGCCAAGAGCTCTTTTTACTATGCGCACCCAACCAGAGTGACGGGATGAGCACATTTCAGAAAACGTGCTCAGCTCGTCGAGAAAATGCGATTTAAGCAATAAAATTAAAAATGCACCTAAAACCTAAACCAAACGTTGCAGGTGCTTATTTCTTCGTGCGCAGTGGTCAACGCGGCACTCCCTAGCTGCCAGGAGATCTTTTTACTGTGCGCACCCAACCAGAGTGACGGAAGGAGCACATTTCAGAAAACGTACTCAGCTCGTCGAGAAAATGCGATTTGAGCAATAAAATTAAAAATGCACCTAAAACCTAAACCAAACGTTGCAGGTGCTTATTTCTTCGTGCGCAGTGCTCAACGCGGCACTCCCTAGCTGCCAGGAGCACTTTTTACTGTGCGCACCCAACCAGAGTGACGGGAGGAGCACATTTCAGAAAACGTGCTCAGCTCGTCGAGAAAATGCGATTTAAGCAATAAAATTAAAAATGCACCTAAAACCTAAACCAAACGTTGCAGGTGCTTATTTCTTCATGCGCAGTGGTCAACGCGGCACTCTCTAGCTGCCAGGAGCACTTTTTACTATGCGCGCCCAACCAGAGCGACGGGAGGAGCACATTTCAGAAAACGTGCTCAGCTCGTCGAGAAAATGCGATTTAAGCAATAAAATTAAAAATGCACCTAAAACCTAAACCAAACGTTGCAGGTGCTTATTTCTTCATGCGCAGTGGTCAACGCGGCACTCCCGAGCTGCCAAGAGCACTTTTTACTGTGCGCACCCAACCAGAGCGACGGGAGGAGCACATTTCAGAAATCGTGCTCAGCTCGTCGAGAGAATGCGATTTAAGCAATAAAATTAAAAATGCACCTAAAACCTAAACCAAACGTTGCAGGTGCTTATTTCTTCGTGCGCAGTGGTCAACGCGGAACTCCCTAGCTGCCAGGACCTATTTTTACTGTGCGCACCCAACCAGAGCGACGGGAGGAGCACATTTCAGAAAACGTGCTCAGCTCGTCGAGACAATGCGATTTAAGCAATAAAATTAAAAATGCACCTAAAACCTAAACTAAACGTTGCACGTGCTTATTTCTTCCTGCGCAGTGCTCAACGCGGCACTCCCTAGCTGCCAGGAGCACTTTTTACTGTGCGCACCCAACCAGAGTGACGGGAGGAGCACATTTCAGAAAACGTGCTCAGCTCGTCGAGAAAATGCGATTTAAGCAATACAATTAAAAATGCACCTAAAACCTAAACCAAACGTTGCAGGTGCTTATTTCTTCATGAGCAGTGGTCAACGCGGCACTCTCTAGCTGCCAAGAGCACTTTTTACTGTGCGCACCCAACCAGAGTGACGGGAGGAGCACATTTCAGAAAACGTGCTCAGCTCGTCGAGAAAATGCAATTTAAGCAATAAGATTAAAAATGCACCTAAAACCTAAACCAAACGTTGCAGGTGCTTATTTCTTCATGCGCAGTGGTCAACGCGGCACTCTCTAGCTGCCAGGAGCACTTTTTACTACGCGCACCCAACCAGAGCGACGGGAGGAGCACATTTCAGGAAACGTGCTCAGCTCGTCGAGAAAATGCGATTTAAGCAATAAAATTAAAAATGCACCTAAAACCTAAACCAAACGTTGCAGGTGCTTATTTCTTCATGCGCAGTGGTCAACGCGGCACTCTCTAGCTGCCAGGAGCACTTTTTACTGTGCGCACCCAACCAGAGTGACGGGAGGAGCACATTTCAGAAAACGTGCTCAGCTCGTCGAGAAAATGCGATTTAAGCAATAAGATTAAAAATGCACCTAAAACCTAAACCAAACGTTGCAGGTGCTTATTTCTTCATGCGCAGTGGTCAACGCGGCACTCTCTAGCTGCCAGGAGCACTTTTTACTACGCGCACCCAACCAGAGCGACGGGAGGAGCTTATTTAAGAAAACGTGCTCAGCTCGTCGAGAGAATGCGATTTAAGCAATAAAATTAAAAATGCACCTAAAACCTAAACCAAACGTTGCAGGTGCTTATTTCTTCATGCGCAGTGGTCAACGCGGCACTCCCGAGCTGCCAAGAGCACTTTTTACTGTGCACACCCAACCAGAGCGACGGGAGGAGCTTATTTAAGAAAACGTGCTCAGCTCGTCGAGAGAATGCGATTTAAGCAATAAAATTAAAAATGCACCTAAAACCTAAACCAAACGTTGCAGGTGCTTATTTCTTCGTGCGCAGTGGTCAACGCGGAACTCCCTAGCTGCCAGGAGCTCTTTTTACTGTGCGCACCCAACCAGAGCGACGGGAGGAGCACATTTCAGAAAACGTGCTCAGCTCGTCGAGAAAATGCGATTTAAGCAATAAAATTAAAAATGCACCTAAAACCTAAACCAAACGTTGCAGGTGCTTATTTCTTCGTGCGCAGTGGTCAACGCGGCACTCCCTAGCTGCCAGGAGCTCTTTTTACTGTGTGCACCCAACCAGAGCGACGGGAGGAGCACATTTCAGAAAACGTGCTCAGCTCGTCGAGAGAATGCGATTTAAGCAATAAAATTAAAAATGCACCTAAAACCTAAACCAAACGTTGCAGGTGCTTATTTCTTCGTGCGCAGTGGTCAACGCGGCACTCCCTAGCTGCCAGGAGCACTTTTTACTGTGCGCACCCAACCAGAGTGACGGGAGGAGCACATTTCAGAAAACGTGCTCAGCTCGTCGAGAAAATGCGATTTAAGCAATAAAATTAAAAATGCACCTAAAACCTAAACCAAACGTTGCAGGTGCTTATTTCTTCATGCGCAGTGGTCAACGCGGCACTCTCTAGCTGCCAAGAGCACTTTTTACTGTGCGCACCCAACCAGAGTGACGGGAGGAGCACATTTCAGAAAACGTGCTCAGCTCGTCGAGAAAATGCGATTTAAGCAATAAGATTAAAAATGCACCTAAAACCTAAACCAAACGTTGCAGGTGCTTATTTCTTCATGCGCAGTGGTCAACGCGGCACTCCCGAGCTGCCAAGAGCACTTTTTACTGTGCGCACCCAACCAGAGCGACGGGAGGAGCACATTTCAGAAATCGTGCTCAGCTCGTCGAGAGAATGCGATTTAAGCAATAAAATTAAAAATGCACCTAAAACCTAAACCAAACGTTGCAGGTGCTTATTTCTTCGTGCGCAGTGGTCAACGCGGAACTCCCTAGCTGCCAGGAGCTATTTTTACTGTGCGCACCCAACCAGAGCGACGGGAGGAGCACATTTCAGAAAACGTGCTCAGCTCGTCGAGACAATGCGATTTAAGCAATAAAATTAAAAATGCACCTAAAACCTAAACTAAACGTTGCACGTGCTTATTTCTTCCTGCGCAGTGCTCAACGCGGCACTCCCTAGCTGCCAGGAGCACTTTTTACTGTGCGCACCCAACCAGAGTGACGGGAGGAGCACATTTCAGAAAACGTGCTCAGCTCGTCGAGAAAATGCGATTTAAGCAATACAATTAAAAATGCACCTAAAACCTAAACCAAACGTTGCAGGTGCTTATTTCTTCATGAGCAGTGGTCAACGCGGCACTCTCTAGCTGCCAAGAGCACTTTTTACTGTGCGCACCCAACCAGAGTGACGGGAGGAGCACATTTCAGAAAACGTGCTCAGCTCGTCGAGAAAATGCAATTTAAGCAATAAGATTAAAAATGCACCTAAAACCTAAACCAAACGTTGCAGGTGCTTATTTCTTCATGCGCAGTGGTCAACGCGGCACTCTCTAGCTGCCAGGAGCACTTTTTACTACGCGCACCCAACCAGAGCGACGGGAGGAGCACATTTCAGGAAACGTGCTCAGCTCGTCGAGAAAATGCGATTTAAGCAATAAAATTAAAAATGCACCTAAAACCTAAACCAAACGTTGCAGGTGCTTATTTCTTCATGCGCAGTGGTCAACGCGGCACTCTCTAGCTGCCAGGAGCACTTTTTACTGTGCGCACCCAACCAGAGTGACGGGAGGAGCACATTTCAGAAAACGTGCTCAGCTCGTCGAGAAAATGCGATTTAAGCAATAAGATTAAAAATGCACCTAAAACCTAAACCAAACGTTGCAGGTGCTTATTTCTTCATGCGCAGTGGTCAACGCGGCACTCTCTAGCTGCCAGGAGCACTTTTTACTACGCGCACCCAACCAGAGCGACGGGAGGAGCACATTTCAGAAAACGTGCTCAGCTCGTCGAGAAAATGCGATTTAAGCAATAAAATTAAAAATGCACCTAAAACCTAAACCAAACGTTGCAGGTGCTTATTTCTTCATGCGCAGTGGTCAACGCGGCACTCCCGAGCTGCCAAGAGCACTTTTTACTGTGCACACCCAACCAGAGCGACGGGAGGAGCTTATTTAAGAAAACGTGCTCAGCTCGTCGAGAGAATGCGATTTAAGCAATACAATTAAAAATGCACCTAAAACCTAAACCAAACGTTGCAGGTGCTTATTTCTTCGTGCGCAGTGGTCAACGCGGCACTCCCTAGCTGCCAGGAGCTCTTTTTACTGTGCGCACCCAACCAGAGTGACGGAAGGAGCACATTTCAGAAAACGTACTCAGCTCGTCGAGAAAATGCGATTTAAGCAATAAAATTAAAAATGCACCTAAAACCTAAACCAAACGTTGCAGGTGCTTATTTCTTTGTGCGCAGTGGTCAACGCGGCACTCTCTAGCTGCCAAGAGCACTTTTCACTATGCGCACCCAACCAGAGTGACGGGATGAGCACATTTCAGAAAACGTGCTCAGCTCGTCGAGAAAATGCGATTTAAGCAATAAAATTAAAAATGCACCTAAAACCTAAACCAAACGTTGCAGGTGCTTATTTCTTCATGCGCAGTGGTCAACGCGGCACTCTCTAGCTGCCAGGAGCACTTTTTACTATGCGCGCCCAACCAGAGCGACGGGAGGAGCACATTTCAGAAAACGTGCTCAGCTCGTCGAGAATATGCGATTTAAGCAATAAAATTAAAAATGCACCTAAAACCTAAATCAAACGTTGCAGGTGCTTATTTCTTCATGCGCAGTGGTCAACGCGGCACTCCCGAGCTGCCAAGAGCACTTTTTACTGTGCGCACCCAACCAGAGCGACGGGAGGAGCACATTTCAGAAAACGTGCTCAGCTCGTCGAGAGAATGCGATGTAAGCAATAAAATTAAAAATGCACCTAAAACCTAAACCAAACGTTGCAGGTGCTTATTTCTTCGTGCGCAGTGGTCAACGCGGCACTCCCTAGCTGCCAGGAGCTCTTTTTACTGTGTGCACCCAACCAGAGCGACGGGAGGAGCACATTTCAGAAAACGTGCTCAGCTCGTCGAGAGAATGCGATTTAAGCAATAAAATAAAAAATGCACCTAAAACCTAAACCAAACGTTGCAGGTGCTTATTTCTTCGTGCGCAGTGGTCAACGCGGCACTCCCTAGCTGCCAGGAGCTCTTTTTACTGTGCGCACCCAACCAGAGCGACGGGAGGAGCACATTTCAGAAAACGTGCTCAGCTCGTCGAGAGAATGCGATTAAAGCAATAAAATAAAAAATGCACCTAAAACCTAAACCAAACGTTGCAGGTGCTTATTTCTTCGTGCGCAGTGCTCAACGCGGCACTCTCTAGCTGCCAGGAGCACTTTTTACTGTGCGCACCCAACCAGAGTGACGGAAGGAGCACATTTCAGAAAACGTACTCAGCTCGTCGAGAAAATGCGATTTAAGCAATAAAATTAAAAATGCACCTAAAACCTAAACCAAACGTTGCAGGTGCTTATTTCTTTGTGCGCAGTGGTCAACGCGGCACTCTCTAGCTGCCAAGAGCACTTTTCACTATGCGCACCCAACCAGAGTGACGGGATGAGCACATTTCAGAAAACGTGCTCAGCTCGTCGAGAAAATACGATTTAAGCAATAAAATTAAAAATGCACCTAAAACCTAAACCAAACGTTGCAGGTGCTTATTTCTTCATGCGCAGTGGTCAACGCGGCACTCTCTAGCTGCCAGGAGCACTTTTTACTATGCGCGCCCAACCAGAGCGACGGGAGGAGCACATTTCAGAAAACGTGCTCAGCTCGTCGAGAAAATGCGATTTAAGCAATAAAATTAAAAATGCACCTAAAACCTAAACCAAACGTTGCAGGTGCTTATTTCTTCATGCGCAGTGGTCAACGCGGCACTCTCTAGCTGCCAAGAGCACTTTTTACTGTGCGCACCCAACCAGAGTGAAGGGAGGAGCACATTTCAGAAAACGTGCTCAGCTCGTCGAGAAAATGCAATTTAAGCAATAAGATTAAAAATGCACCTAAAACCTAAACCAAACGTTGCAGGTGCTTATTTCTTCATGCGCAGTGGTCAACGCGGCACTCTCTAGCTGCCAGGAGCACTTTTTTCTACGCGCACCCAACCAGAGCGACGGGAGGAGCACATTTCAGGAAACGTGCTCAGCTCGTCGAGAAAATGCGATTTAAGCAATAAAATTAAAAATGCACCTAAAACCTAAACCAAACGTTGCAGGTGCTTATTTCTTCATGCGCAGTGATCAACGCGGCACTCCCGAGCTGCTAAGAGCACTTTTTACTGTGCGCACCCAACCAGAGCGACGGGAGGAGCACATTTCAGAAAACGTGCTCAGCTCGTCGAGAGAATGCGATTTAAGCAATAAAATTAAAAATGCACCTAAAACCTAAACCAAACGTTGCAGGTGCTTATTTCTTCGTGCGCAGTGGTCAACGCGGAACTCCCTAGCTGCCAGGAGCTCTTTTTACTGTGCGCACCCAACCAGAGCGACGGGAGGAGCACATTTATGAAAACGTGCTCAGCTCGTCGAGAGAATGCGATTTAAGCAATAAAATTAAAAATGCAGCTAAAACCTAAACCAAACGTTGCAGGTGCTTATTTCTTCGTGCGCAGTGGTCAACGCGGCACTCCCTAGCTGCCAGGAGCTCTTTTTACTGTGTGCACCCAACCAGAGCGACGGGAGGAGCACATTTCAGAAAACGTGCTCAGCTCGTCGAGAGAATGCGATTTAAGCAATAAAATAAAAAATGCACGTAGAACCTAAACCAAACGTTGCAGGTGCTTATTTCTTCGTGCGCAGTGGTCAACGCGGCACTCCCTAGCTGCCAGGAGCTCTTTTTACTGTGCGCACCCAACCAGAGCGACGGGAGGAGCACATTTCAGAAAACGTGCTCAGCTCGTCGAGAAAATGCGATTTAAACAATAAAATTAAAAAAGCACCTAAAACCTAAACCAAACGTTGCAGGTGCTTATTTCTTCGTGCGCAGTGGTCAACGCGGCACTCCCTAGCTGCCAGGAGCACTTTTTACTGTGCGCACCGAACCAGAGTGACGGAAGGAGCACATTTCAGAAAACGTACTCAGCTCGTCGAGAAAATGCGATTTAAGCAATAAAATTAAAAATGCACCTAAAACCTAAACCAAACGTTGCAGGTGCTTATTTCTTTGTGCGCAGTGGTCAACGCGGCACTCTCTACCTGCCAAGAGCAGTTTTAACTCTGCGCACCCAACCAGAGTGACGGGATGAGCACATTTCAGAAAACGTGCTCAGCTCGTCGAGAAAATGCGATTTAAGCAATAAAATTAAAAATGCACCTAAAACCTAAACCAAACGTTGCAGGTGGTTATTTCTTCATGCGCAGTGGTCAACGTGGCACTCTCTAGCTGCCAAGAGCACTTTTTACTACGCACACCCAACCAGAGCGACGGGAGGAGCATATTTCAGAAAACGTGCTCAGCTCGTCGAGAAAATGCGATTTAAGCAATAAAATTAAAAATGCACCTAAAACCTAAACCAAACGTTGCAGGTGCTTATTTCTTCGTGCGCAGTGCTCAACGCGGCACTCCCTAGCTGCCAGGAGCACTTTTTACTGTGCGCACCCAACCAGAGTGACGGGAGGAGCACATTTCAGAAAACGTGCTCAGCTCGTCGAGAAAATGCGATTTAAGCAATAAAATTAAAAATGCACCTAAAACCTAAACCAAACGTTGCAGGTGCTTATTTCTTCATGCGCAGTGGTCAACGCGGCACTCTCTAGCTGCCAAGAGCACTTTTTACTGTGCGCACCCAACCAGAGTGACGGGAGGAGCACATTTCAGAAAACGTGCTCAGCTCGTCGAGAAAATGCGATTTAAGCAATAAGATTAAAAATGCACCTAAAACCTAAACCAAACGTTGCAGGTGCTTATTTCTTCATGCGCAGTGGTCAACGCGGCACTCTCTAGCTGCCAAGAGCACTTTTTACTGTGCGCACCCAACCAGAGTGACGGGAGGAGCACATTTCAGAAAACGTGCTCAGCTCGTCGAGAAAATGCGATTTAAGCAATAAGATTAAAAATGCACCTAAAACCTAAACCAAACGTTGCAGGTGCTTATTTCTTCATGCGCAGTGGTCAACGCGGCACTCCCGAGCTGCCAAGAGCACTTTTTACTGTGCGCACCCAACCAGAGCGACGGGAGGAGCACATTTCAGAAAACGTGCTCAGCTCGTCGAGAGAATGCAATTCAAGCAATAAAATTAAAAATGCACCTAAAACCTAAACCAAACGTTGCAGGTGCTTATTTCTTCGTGCGCAGTGGTCAACGAGGAACTCCGTAGCTGCCAGGAGCTCTTTTTACTGTGCGCACCCAACCAGAGCGACGGGAGGAGCACATTTCAGAAAACGTGCTCAGCTCGTCGAGAAAATGCGATTTAAGCAATAAAATTAAAAATGCAGCTAAAACCTAAACCAAACGTTGCAGGTGCTTATTTCTTCATGCGCAGTGGTCAACGCGGCACTCCCTAGCTGCCAAGAGCACTTTTTACTTTGCACACCCAACCAGAGAGACGGGAGGAGCACATTTCAGAAAACGTGCTCAGCTCGTCAAGAAAATGCAATTTAAGCAATAAAATTAAAATTGCACCTAAAACCTAAACCAAACGTTGCAGGTGCTTATTTCTTCATGCGCAGTGGTCAACGCGGCACTCTCTAGCTGCCAGGAGCACTTTTTACTATGCGCGCACAACCAGAGCGACGGGAGGAGCACATTTCAGAAAACATGCTCAGCTCGTCGAGAAAATGCGATTTAAGCAATAAAATTAAAAATGCACCTAAAACCTAAACCAAACGTTGCAGGTGCTTATTTCTTCATGCGCAGTAGTCAACGCGGCACTCTCTAGCTGCCAGGAGCACTTTTTACTACGCGCACCCAACCAGAGCGACGGGAGGAGCACATTTCAGAAAACGTGCTCAGCTCGTCGAGAGAATGCGATTTAAGCAATAAAATAAAAAATGCACCTAAAACCTAAACCAAACGTTGCAGGTGCTTATTTCTTCGTGTGCAGTGGTCAACGCGGCACTCTCTAGCTGCCAGGAGCACTTTTTACTACGCGCACCCAACCAGAGCGACGGGAGGAGCACATTTCAGAAAACGTGCTCAGCTCGTCGAGAGAATGCGATTTAAGCAATAATATAAAAAATGCACCCAAAACCTAAACAAAACGTTGCAGGTGCTTATTTCTTTGTGCGCAGTGGTAAACGCGGAACTCTCTAGCTGCCAAGAGCTCTTTTTACTATGCGCACCCAACCAGAGTGACGGGATGAGCACATTTCAGAAAACGTGCTCAGCTCGTCGAGAAAATGCGATTTAAGCAATAAAATTAAAAATGCACCTAAAACCTAAACCAAACGTTGCAGGTGCTTATTTCTTCGTGCGCAGTGGTCAACGCGGCACTCCCTAGCTGCCAGGAGATCTTTTTACTGTGCGCACCCAACCAGAGTGACGGAAGGAGCACATTTCAGAAAACGTACTCAGCTCGTCGAGAAAATGCGATTTGAGCAATAAAATTAAAAATGCACCTAAAACCTAAACCAAACGTTGCAGGTGCTTATTTCTTCGTGCGCAGTGCTCAACGCGGCACTCCCTAGCTGCCAGGAGCACTTTTTACTGTGCGCACCCAACCAGAGTGACGGGAGGAGCACATTTCAGAAAACGTGCTCAGCTCGTCGAGAAAATGCGATTTAAGCAATAAAATTAAAAATGCACCTAAAACCTAAACCAAACGTTGCAGGTGCTTATTTCTTCATGCGCAGTGGTCAACGCGGCACTCTCTAGCTGCCAGGAGCACTTTTTACTATGCGCGCCCAACCAGAGCGACGGGAGGAGCACATTTCAGAAAACGTGCTCAGCTCGTCGAGAAAATGCGATTTAAGCAATAAAATTAAAAATGCACCTAAAACCTAAACCAAACGTTGCAGGTGCTTATTTCTTCATGCGCAGTGGTCAACGCGGCACTCCCGAGCTGCCAAGAGCACTTTTTACTGTGCGCACCCAACCAGAGCGACGGGAGGAGCACATTTCAGAAAACGTGCTCAGCTCGTCGAGAGAATGCGATTTAAGCAATAAAATTAAAAATGCACCTAAAACCTAAACCAAACGTTGCAGGTGCTTATTTCTTCGTGCGCAGTGGTCAACGCGGAACTCCCTAGCTGCCAGGAGCACTTTTTACTATGCGCGCACAACCAGAGCGACGGGAGGAGCACATTTCAGAAAACATGCTCAGCTCGTCGAGAAAATGCGATTTAAGCAATAAAATTAAAAATGCACCTAAAACCTAAACCAAACGTTGCAGGTGCTTATTTCTTCATGCGCAGTAGTCAACGCGGCACTCTCTAGCTGCCAGGAGCACTTTTTACTACGCGCACCCAACCAGAGCGACGGGAGGAGCACATTTCAAAAAACGTGCTCAGCTCGTCGAGAGAATGCGATTTAAGCAATAATATAAAAAATGCACCTAAAACCTAAACTAAACGTTGCACGTGCTTATTTCTTCATGCGCAGTGGTCAACGCGGCACTCTCTAGCTGCCAAGAGCACTTTTTACTGTGCGCACCCAACCAGAGTGACGGGAGGAGCACATTTCAGAAAACGTGCTCAGCTCGTCGAGAAAATGCGATTTAAGCAATAAAATTAAAAATGCACCTAAAACCTAAACCAAACGTTGCAGGTGCTTATTTCTTCATGCGCAGTGGTCAACGCGGCACTCTCTAGCTGCCAAGAGCACTTTTTACTGTGCGCACCCAACCAGAGTGACGGGAGGAGCACATTTCAGAAAACGTGCTCAGCTCGTCGAGAAAATGCAATTTAAGCAATAAGATTAAAAATGCACCTAAAACCTAAACCAAACGTTGCAGGTGCTTATTTCTTCATGCGCAGTGGTCAACGCGGCACTCTCTAGCTGCCAGGAGCACTTTTTACTACGCGCACCCAACCAGAGCGACGGGAGGAGCACATTTCAGGAAACGTGCTCAGCTCGTCGAGAAAATGCGATTTAAGCAATAAAATTAAAAATGCACCTAAAACCTAAACCAAACGTTGCAGGTGCTTATTTCTTCATGCGCAGTGATCAACGCGGCACTCCCGAGCTGCTAAGAGCACTTTTTACTGTGCGCACCCAACCAGAGCGACGGGAGGAGCACATTTCAGAAAACGTGCTCAGCTCGTCGAGAGAATGCGATTTAAGCAATAAAATTAAAAATGCACCTAAAACCTAAACCAAACGTTGCAGGTGCTTATTTCTTCGTGCGCAGTGGTCAACGCGGAACTCCCTAGCTGCCAGGAGCTCTTTTTACTGTGCGCACCCAACCAGAGCGACGGGAGGAGCACATTTCAGAAAACGTGCTCAGCTCGTCGAGAGAATGCGATTTAAGCAATAAAATTAAAAATGCAGCTAAAACCTAAACCAAACGTTGCAGGTGCTTATTTCTTCGTGCGCAGTGGTCAACGCGGCACTCCCTAGCTGCCAGGAGCTCTTTTTACTGTGTGCACCCAACCAGAGCGACGGGAGGAGCACATTTCAGAAAACGTGCTCAGCTCATCGAGAGAATGCGATTTAAGCAATAAAATAAAAAATGCACGTAAAACCTAAACCAAACGTTGCAGGTGCTTATTTCTTCGTGCGCAGTGGTCAACGCGGCACTCCCTAGCTGCCAGGAGCTCTTTTTACTGTGCGCACCCAACCAGAACGACGGGAGGAGCACATTTCAGAAAACGTGCTCAGCTCGTCGAGAAAATGCGATTTAAACAATAAAATTAAAAAAGCACCTAAAACCTAAACCAAACGTTGCAGGTGCTTATTTCTTCGTGCGCAGTGGTCAACGCGGCACTCCCTAGCTGCCAGGAGCACTTTTTACTGTGCGCACCGAACCAGAGTGACGGAAGGAGCACATTTCAGAAAACGTACTCAGCTCGTCGAGAAAATGCGATTTAAGCAATAAAATTAAAAATGCACCTAAAACCTAAACCAAACGTTGCAGGTGCTTATTTCTTTGTGCGCAGTGGTCAACGCGGCACTCTCTAGCTGCCAAGAGCAGTTTTCACTCTGCGCACCCAACCAGAGTGACGGGATGAGCACATTTCAGAAAACGTGCTCAGCTCGTCGAGAAAATGCGATTTAAGCAATAAAATTAAAAATGCACCTAAAACCTAAACCAAACGTTGCAGGTGGTTATTTCTTCATGCGCAGTGGTCAACGTGGCACTCTCTAGCTGCCAAGAGCACTTTTTACTACGCACACCCAACCAGAGCGACGGGAGGAGCATATTTCAGAAAACGTGCTCAGCTCGTCGAGAAAATGCGATTTAAGCAATAAAATTAAAAATGCACCTAAAACCTAAACCAAACGTTGCAGGTGCTTATTTCTTCGTGCGCAGTGCTCAACGCGGCACTCCCTAGCTGCCAGGAGCACTTTTTACTGTGCGCACCCAACCAGAGTGACGGGAGGAGCACATTTCAGAAAACGTGCTCAGCTCGTCGAGAAAATGCCATTTAAGCAATAAAATTAAAAATGCACCTAAAACCTAAACCAAACGTTGCAGGTGCTTATTTCTTCATGCGCAGTGGTCAACGCGGCACTCTCTAGCTGCCAAGAGCACTTTTTACTGTGCGCACCCAACCAGAGTGACGGGAGGAGCACATTTCAGAAAACGTGCTCAGCTCGTCGAGAAAATGCGATTTAAGCAATAAGATTAAAAATGCACCTAAAACCTAAACCAAACGTTGCAGGTGCTTATTTCTTCATGCGCAGTGGTCAACGCGGCACTCTCTAGCTGCCAGGAGCACTTTTTACTCTGTGCACCCAACCAGAGTGACGGGAGGAGCACATTTCAGAAAACGTGCTCAGCTCGTCGAGAAAATGCGATTTAAGCAATAAAATTAAAAATGCACCTAAAACCTAAACCAAACGTTGCAGGTGCTTATTTCTTCATTCGCAGTGGTCAACGCGGCACTCTCTAGCTGCCAAGAGCACTTTTTACTGTGCGCACCCAACCAGAGTGACGGGAGGAGCACATTTCAGAAAACGTGCTCAGCTCGTCGAGAAAATGCGATTTAAGCAATAAGATTAAAAATGCACCTAAAACCTAAACCAAACGTTGCAGGTGCTTATTTCTTCATGCGCAGTGGTCAACGCGGCACTCTCTAGCTGCCAGGAGCACTTTTTACTACGCGCACCCAACCAGAGCGACGGGAGGAGCACATTTCAGAAAACGTGCTCAGCTCGTCGAGAGAATGCGATTTAAGCAATAAAATAAAAAATGCACCTAAAACCTAAACCAAACGTTGCAGGTGCTTATTTCTTCGTGCGCAGTGGTCAACGCGGCACTCCCTAGCTGCCAGGAGCACTTTTTACTGTGCGCACCCAACCAGAGTGACGGGAGGAGCACATTTCAGAAAACGTGCTCAGCTCGTCGAGAAAATGCGATTTAAGCAATAAAATTAAAAATGCACCTAAAACCTAAACCAAACGTTGCAGGTGCTTATTTCTTCATGCGCAGTGGTCAACGCGGCACTCTCTAGCTGCCAGGAGCTCTTTTTAATATGCGCGCCCAACCAGAGCGACGGGAGGAGCACATTTCAGAAAACGTGCTCAGCTCGTCGAGAGAATGCGATTTAAGCAATAAAATTAAAAATGCACCTAAAACCTAAACCAAACGTTGCAGGTGCTTATTTCTTCGTGCGCAGTGGTCAACGCGGCACTCCCTAGCTGCCAGGAGCTCTTTTTACTGTGCGCACCCAACCAGAGCGACGGGAGGAGCACATTTCAGAAAACGTGCTCAGCTTGTCGAGAGAATGCGATTTAAGCAATAAAATTAAAAATGCACCTAAAACCTAAACCAAACGTTGCAGGTGCTTATTTCTTCGTGCGCAGTGGTCAACGCGGCACTCCCTAGCTGCCAGGAGCTCTTTTTACTGTGCGCACCCAACCAGAGCGACGGGAGGAGCACATTTCAGAAAACGTGCTCAGCTCGTCGAGAAAATGCGATTTAAGCAATAAAATTAAAAATGCACCTAAAACCTAAACCAAACGTTGCAGGTGCTTATTTCTTCATGCGCAGTGGTCAACGCGGCACTCCCGAGCTGCCAAGAGCACTTTTTACTGTGCGCACCCAACCAGAGCGACGGGAGGAGCACATTTCAGAAAACGTGCTCAGCTCGTCGAGAGAATGCAATTCAAGCAATAAAATTAAAAATGCACCTAAAACCTAAACCAAACGTTGCAG
Organism: Syngnathus floridae; assembly: GCF_059516105.1. Lineage (NCBI taxonomy): Eukaryota > Metazoa > Chordata > Actinopteri > Syngnathiformes > Syngnathidae > Syngnathus > Syngnathus floridae. The sequence continues at coordinate 4,348,748 of NC_142414.1, read as the reverse complement.
GTGCTTATTTCTTCGTGCGCAGTGGTCAACGCGGAACTCCCTAGCTGCCAGGAGCTCTTTTTACTGTGCGCACCCAACCAGAGCGACGGGAGGAGCACATTTCAGAAAACGTGCTCAGCTCGTCGAGAAAATGCGATTTAAGCAATAAAATTAAAAATGCAGCTAAAACCTAAACCAAACGTTGCAGGTGCTTATTTCTTCATGCGCAGTGGTCAACGCGGCACTCCCTAGCTGCCAAGAGCACTTTTTACTTTGCACACCCAACCAGAGAGACGGGAGGAGCACATTTCAGAAAACGTGCTCAGCTCGTCAAGAAAATGCGATTTAAGCAATAAAATTAAAATTGCACCTAAAACCTAAACCAAACGTTGCAGGTGCTTATTTCTTCATGCGCAGTGGTCAACGCGGCACTCTCTAGCTGCCAGGAGCACTTTTTACTATGCGCGCACAACCAGAGCGACGGGAGGAGCACATTTCAGAAAACATGCTCAGCTCGTCGAGAAAATGCGATTTAAGCAATAAAATTAAAAATGCACCTAAAACCTAAACCAAACGTTGCAGGTGCTTATTTCTTCATGCGCAGTAGTCAACGCGGCACTCTCTAGCTGCCAGGAGCACTTTTTACTACACGCACCCAACCAGAGCGACGGGAGGAGCACATTTCAGAAAACGTGCTCAGCTCGTCGAGAGAATGCGATTTAAGCAATAAAATAAAAAATGCACCTAAAACCTAAACCAAACGTTGCAGGTGCTTATTTCTTCGTGTGCAGTGGTCAACGCGGCACTCTCTAGCTGCCAGGAGCACTTTTTACTACGCGCACCCAACCAGAGCGACGGGAGGAGCACATTTCAGAAAACGTGCTCAGCTCGTCGAGAGAATGCGATTTAAGCAATAATATAAAAAATGCACCTAAAACCTAAACAAAACGTTGCAGGTGCTTATTTCTTTGTGCGCAGTGGTCAACGCGGAACTCTCTAGCTGCCAAGAGCTCTTTTTACTATGCGCACCCAACCAGAGTGACGGGATGAGCACATTTCAGAAAACGTGCTCAGCTCGTCGAGAAAATGCGATTTAAGCAATAAAATTAAAAATGCACCTAAAACCTAAACCGAACGTTGCAGGTGCTTATTTCTTCGTGCGCAGTGGTCAACGCGGCACTCCCTAGCTGCCAGGAGATCTTTTTACTGTGCGCACCCAACCAGAGTGACGGAAGGAGCACATTTCAGAAAACGTACTCAGCTCGTCGAGAAAATGCGATTTGAGCAATAAAATTAAAAATGCACCTAAAACCTAAACCAAACGTTGCAGGTGCTTATTTCTTCGTGCGCAGTGCTCAACGCGGCACTCCCTAGCTGCCAGGAGCACTTTTTACTGTGCGCACCCAACCAGAGTGACGGGAGGAGCACATTTCAGAAAACGTGCTCAGCTCGTCGAGAAAATGCGATTTAAGCAATAAAATTAAAAATGCACCTAAAACCTAAACCAAACGTTGCAGGTGCTTATTTCTTCATGCGCAGTGGTCAACGCGGCACTCTCTAGCTGCCAGGAGCACTTTTTACTATGCGCGCCCAACCAGAGCGACGGGAGGAGCACATTTCAGAAAACGTGCTCAGCTCGTCGAGAAAATGCGATTTAAGCAATAAAATTAAAAATGCACCTAAAACCTAAACCAAACGTTGCAGGTGCTTATTTCTTCATGCGCAGTGGTCAACGCGGCACTCCCGAGCTGCCAAAAGCACTTTTTACTGTGCGCACCCAACCAGAGCGACGGGAGGAGCACATTTCAGAAAACGTGCTCAGCTCGTCGAGAGAATGCGATTTAAGCAATAAAATTAAAAATGCACCTAAAACCTAAACCAAACGTTGCAGGTGCTTATTTCTTCGTGCGCAGTGGTCAACGCGGAACTCCCTAGCTGCCAGGAGCTATTTTTACTGTGCGCACCCAACCAGAGCGACGGGAGGAGCACATTTCAGAAAACGTGCTCAGCTCGTCGAGACAATGCGATTTAAGCAATAAAATTAAAAATGCACCTAAAACCTAAACTAAACGTTGCACGTGCTTATTTCTTCCTGCGCAGTGCTCAACGCGGCACTCCCTAGCTGCCAGGAGCACTTTTTACTGTGCGCACCCAACCAGAGTGACGGGAGGAGCACATTTCAGAAAACGTGCTCAGCTCGTCGAGAAAATGCGATTTAAGCAATACAATTAAAAATGCACCTAAAACCTAAACCAAACGTTGCAGGTGCTTATTTCTTCATGAGCAGTGGTCAACGCGGCACTCTCTAGCTGCCAAGAGCACTTTTTACTGTGCGCACCCAACCAGAGTGACGGGAGGAGCACATTTCAGAAAACGTGCTCAGCTCGTCGAGAAAATGCAATTTAAGCAATAAGATTAAAAATGCACCTAAAACCTAAACCAAACGTTGCAGGTGCTTATTTCTTCATGCGCAGTGGTCAACGCGGCACTCTCTAGCTGCCAGGAGCACTTTTTACTACGCGCACCCAACCAGAGCGACGGGAGGAGCACATTTCAGGAAACGTGCTCAGCTCGTCGAGAAAATGCGATTTAAGCAATAAAATTAAAAATGCACCTAAAACCTAAACCAAACGTTGCAGGTGCTTATTTCTTCATGCGCAGTGGTCAACGCGGCACTCTCTAGCTGCCAGGAGCAGTTTTTACTGTGCGCACCCAACCAGAGTGACGGGAGGAGCACATTTCAGAAAACGTGCTCAGCTCGTCGAGAAAATGCGATTTAAGCAATAAGATTAAAAATGCACCTAAAACCTAAACCAAACGTTGCAGGTGCTTATTTCTTCATGCGCAGTGGTCAACGCGGCACTCTCTAGCTGCCAGGAGCACTTTTTACTACGCGCACCCAACCAGAGCGACGGGAGGAGCACATTTCAGAAAACGTGCTCAGCTCGTCGAGAAAATGCGATTTAAGCAATAAAATTAAAAATGCACCTAAAACCTAAACCAAACGTTGCAGGTGCTTATTTCTTCATGCGCAGTGGTCAACGCGGCACTCCCGAGCTGCCAAGAGCACTTTTTACTGTGCACACCCAACCAGAGCGACGGGAGGAGCTTATTTAAGAAAACGTGCTCAGCTCGTCGAGAGAATGCGATTTAAGCAATAAAATTAAAAATGCACCTAAAACCTAAACCAAACGTTGCAGGTGCTTATTTCTTCGTGCGCAGTGGTCAACGCGGAACTCCCTAGCTGCCAGGAGCTCTTTTTACTGTGCGCACCCAACCAGAGCGACGGGAGGAGCACATTTCAGAAAACGTGCTCAGCTCGTCGAGAAAATGCGATTTAAGCAATAAAATTAAAAATGCAGCTAAAACCTAAACCAAACGTTGCAGGTGCTTATTTCTTCGTGCGCAGTGGTCAACGCGGCACTCCCTAGCTGCCAGGAGCTCTTTTTACTGTGTGCACCCAACCAGAGCGACGGGAGGAGCACATTTCAGAAAACGTGCTCAGCTCGTCGAGAGAATGCGATTTAAGCAATAAAATTAAAAATGCACCTAAAACCTAAACCAAACGTTGCAGGTGCTTATTTCTTCGTGCGCAGTGGTCAACGCGGCACTCCCTAGCTGCCAGGAGCACTTTTTACTGTGCGCACCCAACCAGAGTGACGGGAGGAGCACATTTCAGAAAACGTGCTCAGCTCGTCGAGAAAATGCGATTTAAGCAATAAAATTAAAAATGCACCTAAAACCTAAACCAAACGTTGCAGGTGCTTATTTCTTCATGCGCAGTGGTCAACGCGGCACTCTCTAGCTGCCAAGAGCACTTTTTACTGTGCGCACCCAACCAGAGTGACGGGAGGAGCACATTTCAGAAAACGTGCTCAGCTCGTCGAGAAAATGCGATTTAAGCAATAAGATTAAAAATGCACCTAAAACCTAAACCAAACGTTGCAGGTGCTCATTTCTTCGTGCGCAGTGGTCAACGCGGAACTCTCTAGCTGCCAGGAGCTCTTTTTACTGTGCGCACCCAACCAGAGCGACGGGAGGAGCACATTTCTGAAAACGTGCTCAGCTCGTCGAGAAAATGCGATTTAAGCAATACAATTAAAAATGCAGCTAAAACCTAAACCAAACGTTGCAGGTGCTTATTTCTTCGTGCGCAGTGGTCAACGCGGCACTCCCTAGCTGCCAGGAGCTCTTTTTACTGTGCGCACCCAACCAGAGCGACGGGAGGAGCACATTTCAGAAAACGTGCTCAGCTCGTCGAGAAAATGCGATTTAAGCAATAAAATTAAAAATGCACCTAAAACCTAAACCAAACGTTGCAGGTGCTTATTTCTTCATGCGCAGTGGTCAACGCGGCACTCTCTAGCTGCCAGGAGCACTTTTTACTACGCGCACCCAACCAGAGCGACGGGAGGAGCACATTTCAGAAAACGTGCTCAGCTCGTCGAGAGAATGCAATTTAAGCAATAAAATAAAAAATGCACCTAAAACCTAAACCAAACGTTGCAGGTTCTTATTTCTTCGTGCGCAGTGGTCAACGCGGCACTCCCTAGCTGCCAGGAGCTCTTTTTACTGTGCGCACCCAACCAGAGCGACGGGAGGAGCACATTTCAGAAAACGTGCTCAGCTCGTCGAGAAAATGCGATTTAAGCAATAAAATTAAAAATGCACCTAAAACCTAAACCAAACGTTGCAGGTGCTTATTTCTTCATGCGCAGTGGTCAACGTGGCACTCTCTAGCTGCCAGGAGCACTTTTTACTACGCGCACCCAACCAGAGCGATGGGAGGAGCACATTTCAGAAAACGTGCTCAGCTCGTCGAGAGAATGCGATTTAAGCAATAAAATAAAAAATGCACCTAAAACCTAAACCAAACGTTGCAGGTGCTTATTTCTTCGTGCGCAGTGGTCAACGCGGCACTCCCTAGCTGCCAGGAGCTCTTTTTACTGTGTGCACCCAACCAGAGCGACGGGAGGAGCACATTTCAGAAAACGTGCTCAGCTCGTCGAGAGAATACGATTTAAGCAATAAAATAAAAAATGTACCTAAAACCTAAACCAAACGTTGCAGGTGCTTATTTCTTCGTGCGCAGTGGTCAACGCGGAACTCCCTAGCTGCCAGGAGCTCTTTTTACTGTGCGCATCCAACCAGAGCGACGGGAGGAGCCCATTTCAGAAAACGTGCTCAGCTCGTCGAGAAAATGCGATTTAAGCAATAAAATTAAAAATGCACCTAAAACCTAAACCAAACGTTGCAGGTGCTTATTTCTTCGTGCGCAGTGCTCAACGCGGCACTCCCTAGCTGCCAGGAGCACTTTTTACTGTGCGCACCCAACCAGAGTGACGGGAGGAGCACATTTCAGAAAACGTGCTCAGCTCGTCGAGAAAATGCGATTTAAGCAATAAAATTAAAAATGCACCTAAAACCTAAACCAAACGTTGCAGGTGCTTATTTCTTCATGCGCAGTGGTCAACGCGGCACTCTCTAGCTGCCAGGAGCACTTTTTACTATGCGCGCCCAACCAGAGCGACGGGAGGAGCACATTTCAGAAAACGTGCTCAGCTCGTCGAGAAAATGCGATTTAAGCAATAAAATTAAAAATGCACCTAAAACCTAAACCAAACGTTGCAGGTGCTTATTTCTTCATGCGCAGTGGTCAACGCGGCACTCTCTAGCTGCCAGGAGCACTTTTTACTGTGCGCACCCAACCAGAGTGACGGGAGGAGCACATTTCAGAAAACGTGCTCAGCTCGTCGAGAAAATGCGATTTAAGCAATAAAATTAAAAACGCACCTAAAACCTAAACCAAACGTTGCAGGTGCTTATTTCTTCATGCGCAGTATTCAACGCGGCACTCTCTAGCTGCCAAGAGCAGTTTTTACTGTGCGCACCCAACCAGAGTGACGGGAGGAGCACCTTTCAGAAAACGTGCTCAGCTCGTCGAGAAAATGCGATTTAAGCAATAAGATTAAAAATGCACCTAAAACCTAAACCAAACGTTGCAGGTGCTTATTTCTTCATGCGCAGTGGTCAACGCGGCACTCTCTAGCTGCCAGGAGCACTTTTTACTACGCACACCCAACCAGAGCGACGGGAGGAGCACATTTCAGAAAACGTGCTCAGCTCGTCGAGAGAATGCGATTTAAGCAATAAAATAAAAAATGCACCTAAAACCTAAACCAAATGTTGCAGGTGCTTATTTCTTCGTGCGCAGTGGTCAACGCGGCTCTCCCTAGCTGCCAGGAGCTCTTTTTACTGTGCGCACCCAACCAGAGCGACGGGAGGAGCACATTTCAGAAAACGTGCTCAGCTCGTCGAGAAAATGCGATTTAAGCAATAAAATTAAAAATGCACCTAAAACCTAAACCAAACGTTGCAGGTGCTTATTTCTTCATGCGCAGTGGTCAACGCGGCACTCTCTAGCTGCCAGGAGCACTTTTTACTACGCGCACCCAACCAGAGCGACGGGAGGAGCACATTTCAGAAAACGTGCTCAGCTCGTCGAGAGAATGCGATTTAAGCAATAAAATAAAAAATGCACCTAAAACCTAAACCAAACGTTGCAGGTGCTTATTTCTTCGTGCGCAGTGGTCAACGCGGCACTCCCTAGCTGCCAGGAGCTCTTTTTACTGTGTGCACCCAACCAGAGCGACGGGAGGAGCACATTTCAGAAAACGTGCTCAGCTCGTCGAGAGAATGCGATTAAAGCAATAAAATAAAAAATGCACCTAAAACCTAAACCAAACGTTGCAGGTGCTTATTTCTTCGTGCGCAGTGGTCAACGCGGCACTCCCTAGCTGCCAGGAGCTCTTTTTACTGTGCGCACCCAACCAGAGTGACGGAAGGAGCACATTTCAGAAAACGTACTCAGCTCGTCGAGAAAATGCGATTTAAGCAATAAAATTAAAAATGCACCTAAAACCTAAACCAAACGTTGCAGGTGCTTATTTCTTCATGCGCAGTGGTCAACACGGCACTCTCTAGCTGCCAAGAGAACTTTTTACTGTGCGCACCCAACCAGAGTGACGGGAGGAGCACATTTCAGAAAACGTGCTCAGCTCGTCGAGAAAATGCGTTTTAAGCAATAAGATTAAAAATGCACCTAAAACCTAAATCAAACGTTGCAGGTGCTTATTTCTTCATGCGCAGTGGTCAACGCGGCACTCTCTAGCTGCCAGGAGCACTTTTTACTCTGCGCACCCAACCAGAGTGACGGGAGGAGCACATTTCAGAAAACGTGCTCAGCTCGTCGAGAAAATGCGATTTAAGCAATAAAATTAAAAATACACCTAAAACCTAAACCAAACGTTGCAGGTGCTTATTTCTTCATGCGCAGTGGTCAACGCGGCACTCTCTAGCTGCCAGGAGCACTTTTTACTACGCGCACCCAACCAGAGTGACGGGAGGAGCACATTTCAGAAAACGTGCTCAGCTCGTCGAGAAAATGCGATTTAAGCAATAAGATTAAAAATGCACCTAAAACCTAAACAAAACGTTGCAGGTGCTTATTTCTTTGTGCGCAGTGGTCAACGCGGAACTCTCTAGCTGCCAAGAGCTCTTTTTACTATGCGCACCCAACCAGAGTGACGGGATGAGCACATTTCAGAAAACGTGCTCAGCTCGTCGAGAAAATGCGATTTAAGCAATAAAATTAAAAATGCACCTAAAACCTAAACCAAACGTTGCAGGGGCTTATTTCTTCGTGCGCAGTGGTCAACGCGGCACTCCCTAGCTGCCAGGAGCACTTTTTACTGTGCGCACCCAACCAGAGTGACGGAAGAAGCACATTTCAGAAAACGTACTCAGCTCGTCGAGAAAATGCGATTTGAGCAATAAAATTAAAAATGCACCTAAAACCTAAACCAAACGTTGCAGGTGCTTATTTCTTCGTGCGCAGTGCTCAACGCGGCACTCCCTAGCTGCCAGGAGCACTTTTTACTGTGCGCACCCAACCAGAGTGACGGGAGGAGCACATTTCAGAAAACGTGCTCAGCTCGTCGAGAAAATGCGATTTAAGCAATAAAATTAAAAATGCACCTAAAACCTAAACCAAACGTTGCAGGTGCTTATTTCTTCATGCGCAGTGGTCAACGCGGCACGCTCTAGCTGCCAGGAGCACTTTTTACTATGCGCGCCCAACCAGAGCGACGGGAGGAGCACATTTCAGAAAACGTGCTCAGCTCGTCGAGAAAATGCGATTTAAGCAATAAAATTAAAAATGCACCTAAAACCTAAACCAAACGTTGCAGGTGCTTATTTCTTCATGCGCAGTGGTCAACGCGGCACTCCCGAGCTGCCAAGAGCACTTTTTACTGTGCGCACCCAACCAGAGCGACGGGAGGAGCACATTTCAGAAAACGTGCTCAGCTCGTCGAGAGAATGCGATTTAAGCAATAAAATTAAAAATGCACCTAAAACCTAAACCAAACGTTGCAGGTGCTTATTTCTTCGTGTGCAGTGGTCAACGCGGAACTCCCTAGCTGCCAGGAGCTATTTTTACTGTGCGCACCCAACCAGAGCGACGGGAGGAGCACATTTCAGAAAACGTGCTCAGCTCGTCGAGACAATGCGATTTAAGCAATAAAATTAAAAATGCACCTAAAACCTAAACTAAACGTTGCACGTGCTTATTTCTTCCTGCGCAGTGCTCAACGCGGCACTCCCTAGCTGCCAGGAGCACTTTTTACTGTGCGCACCCAACCAGAGTGACGGGAGGAGCACATTTCAGAAAACGTGCTCAGCTCGTCGAGAAAATGCGATTTAAGCAATAAAATTAAAAATGCACCTAAAACCTAAACCAAACGTTGCAGGTGCTTATTTCTTCATGCGCAGTGGTCAACGCGGCACTCTCTAGCTGCCAAGAGCACTTTTTACTGTGCGCACCCAACCAGAGTGACGGGAGGAGCACATTTCAGAAAACGTGCTCAGCTCGTCGAGAAAATGCAATTTAAGCAATAAGATTAAAAATGCACCTAAAACCTAAATCAAACGTTGCAGGTGCTTATTTCTTCATGCGCAGTGGTCAACGCGGCACTCCCGAGCTGCCAAGAGCACTTTTTACTGTGCGCACCCAACCAGAGCGACGGGAGGAGCACATTTCAGAAAACGTGCTCAGCTCGTCGAGAGAATGCGATTTAAGCAATAAAATTAAAAATGCAGCTAAAACCTAAACCAAACGTTGCAGGTGCTTATTTCTTCGTGCGCAGTGGTCAACGCGGCACTCCCTAGCTGCCAGGAGCTCTTTTTACTGTGTGCACCCAACCAGAGCGACGGGAGGAGCACATTTCAGAAAACGTGCTCAGCTCGTCGAGAGAATGCGATTTAAGCAATAAAATAAAAAATGCACGTAGAACCTAAACCAAACGTTGCAGGTGCTTATTTCTTCGTGCGCAGTGGTCAACGCGGCACTCCCTAGCTGCCAGGAGCTCTTTTTACTGTGCGCACCCAACCAGAGCGACGGGAGGAGCACATTTCAGAAAACGTGCTCAGCTCGTCGAGAAAATGCGATTTAAACAATAAAATTAAAAAAGCACCTAAAACCTAAACCAAACGTTGCAGGTGCTTATTTCTTCGTGCGCAGTGGTCAACGCGGCACTCCCTAGCTGCCAGGAGCACTTTTTACTGTGCGCACCGAACCAGAGTGACGGAAGGAGCACATTTCAGAAAACGTACTCAGCTCGTCGAGAAAATGCGATTTAAGCAATAAAATTAAAAATGCACCTAAAACCTAAACCAAACGTTGCAGGTGCTTATTTCTTTGTGCGCAGTGGTCAACGCGGCACTCTCTACCTGCCAAGAGCAGTTTTAACTCTGCGCACCCAACCAGAGTGACGGGATGAGCACATTTCAGAAAACGTGCTCAGCTCGTCGAGAAAATGCGATTTAAGCAATAAAATTAAAAATGCACCTAAAACCTAAACCAAACGTTGCAGGTGGTTATTTCTTCATGCGCAGTGGTCAACGTGGCACTCTCTAGCTGCCAAGAGCACTTTTTACTACGCACACCCAACCAGAGCGACGGGAGGAGCATATTTCAGAAAACGTGCTCAGCTCGTCGAGAAAATGCGATTTAAGCAATAAAATTAAAAATGCACCTAAAACCTAAACCAAACGTTGCAGGTGCTTATTTCTTCGTGCGCAGTGCTCAACGCGGCACTCCCTAGCTGCCAGGAGCACTTTTTACTGTGCGCACCCAACCAGAGTGACGGGAGGAGCACATTTCAGAAAACGTGCTCAGCTCGTCGAGAAAATGCGATTTAAGCAATAAGATTAAAAATGCACCTAAAACCTAAACCAAACGTTGCAGGTGCTTATTTCTTCATGCGCAGTGGTCAACGCGGCACTCTCTAGCTGCCAAGAGCACTTTTTACTGTGCGCACCCAACCAGAGTGACGGGAGGAGCACATTTCAGAAAACGTGCTCAGCTCGTCGAGAAAATGCGATTTAAGCAATAAGATTAAAAATGCACCTAAAACCTAAACCAAACGTTGCAGGTGCTTATTTCTTCATGCGCAGTGGTCAACGCGGCACTCCCGAGCTGCCAAGAGCACTTTTTACTGTGCGCACCCAACCAGAGCGACGGGAGGAGCACATTTCAGAAAACGTGCTCAGCTCGTCGAGAGAATGCAATTCAAGCAATAAAATTAAAAATGCACCTAAAACCTAAACCAAACGTTGCAGGTGCTTATTTCTTCGTGCGCAGTGGTCAACGAGGAACTCCCTAGCTGCCAGGAGCTCTTTTTACTGTGCGCACCCAACCAGAGCGACGGGAGGAGCACATTTCAGAAAACGTGCTCAGCTCGTCGAGAAAATGCGATTTAAGCAATAAAATTAAAAATGCAGCTAAAACCTAAACCAAACGTTGCAGGTGCTTATTTCTTCATGCGCAGTGGTCAACGCGGCACTCCCTAGCTGCCAAGAGCACTTTTTACTTTGCACACCCAACCAGAGAGACGGGAGGAGCACATTTCAGAAAACGTGCTCAGCTCGTCAAGAAAATGCAATTTAAGCAATAAAATTAAAATTGCACCTAAAACCTAAACCAAACGTTGCAGGTGCTTATTTCTTCATGCGCAGTGGTCAACGCGGCACTCTCTAGCTGCCAGGAGCACTTTTTACTATGCGCGCACAACCAGAGCGACGGGAGGAGCACATTTCAGAAAACATGCTCAGCTCGTCGAGAAAATGCGATTTAAGCAATAAAATTAAAAATGCACCTAAAACCTAAACCAAACGTTGCAGGTGCTTATTTCTTCATGCGCAGTAGTCAACGCGGCACTCTCTAGCTGCCAGGAGCACTTTTTACTACGCGCACCCAACCAGAGCGACGGGAGGAGCACATTTCAGAAAACGTGCTCAGCTCGTCGAGAGAATGCGATTTAAGCAATAAAATAAAAAATGCACCTAAAACCTAAACCAAACGTTGCAGGTGCTTATTTCTTCGTGTGCAGTGGTCAACGCGGCACTCTCTAGCTGCCAGGAGCACTTTTTACTACGCGCACCCAACCAGAGCGACGGGAGGAGCACATTTCAGAAAACGTGCTCAGCTCGTCGAGAGAATGCGATTTAAGCAATAATATAAAAAATGCACCCAAAACCTAAACAAAACGTTGCAGGTGCTTATTTCTTTGTGCGCAGTGGTAAACGCGGAACTCTCTAGCTGCCAAGAGCTCTTTTTACTATGCGCACCCAACCAGAGTGACGGGATGAGCACATTTCAGAAAACGTGCTCAGCTCGTCGAGAAAATGCGATTTAAGCAATAAAATTAAAAATGCAGCTAAAACCTAAACCAAACGTTGCAGGTGCTTATTTCTTCGTGCGCAGTGGTCAACGCGGCACTCCCTAGCTGCCAGGAGATCTTTTTACTGTGCGCACCCAACCAGAGTGACGGAAGGAGCACATTTCAGAAAACGTACTCAGCTCGTCGGTAAAATGCGATTTGAGCAATAAAATTAAAAATGCACCTAAAACCTAAACCAAACGTTGCAGGTGCTTATTTCTTCGTGCGCAGTGCTCAACGCGGCACTCCCTAGCTGCCAGGAGCACTTTTTACTGTGCGCACCCAACCAGAGTGACGGGAGGAGCACATTTCAGAAAACGTGCTCAGCTCGTCGAGAAAATGCGATTTAAGCAATAAAATTAAAAATGCACCTAAAACCTAAACCAAACGTTGCAGGTGCTTATTTCTTCATGCGCAGTGGTCAACGCGGCACTCTCTAGCTGCCAGGAGCACTTTTTACTATGCGCGCCCAACCAGAGCGACGGGAGGAGCACATTTCAGAAAACGTGCTCAGCTCGTCGAGAAAATGCGATTTAAGCAATAAAATTAAAAATGCACCTAAAACCTAAACCAAACGTTGCAGGTGCTTATTTCTTCATGCGCAGTGGTCAACGCGGCACTCCCGAGCTGCCAAGAGCACTTTTTACTGTGCGCACCCAACCAGAGCGACGGGAGGAGCACATTTCAGAAAACGTGCTCAGCTCGTCGAGAGAATGCGATTTAAGCAATAAAATTAAAAATGCACCTAAAACCTAAACCAAACGTTGCAGGTGCTTATTTCTTCGTGCGCAGTGGTCAACGCGGAACTCCCTAGCTGCCAGGAGCACTTTTTACTATGCGCGCACAACCAGAGCGACGGGAGGAGCACATTTCAGAAAACATGCTCAGCTCGTCGAGAAAATGCGATTTAAGCAATAAAATTAAAAATGCACCTAAAACCTAAACCAAACGTTGCAGGTGCTTATTTCTTCATGCGCAGTAGTCAACGCGGCACTCTCTAGCTGCCAGGAGCACTTTTTACTACGCGCACCCAACCAGAGCGACGGGAGGAGCACATTTCAAAAAACGTGCTCAGCTCGTCGAGAGAATGCGATTTAAGCAATAATATAAAAAATGCACCTAAAACCTAAACTAAACGTTGCACGTGCTTATTTCTTCCTGCGCAGTGCTCAACGCGGCACTCCCTAGCTGCCAGGAGCACTTTTTACTGTGCGCACCCAACCAGAGTGACGGGAGGAGCACATTTCAGAAAACGTGCTCAGCTCGTCGAGAAAATGCGATTTAAGCAATAAAATTAAAAATGCACCTAAAACCTAAACCAAACGTTGCAGGTGCTTATTTCTTCATGCGCAGTGGTCAACGCGGCACTCTCTAGCTGCCAAGAGCACTTTTTACTGTGCGCACCCAACCAGAGTGACGGGAGGAGCACATTTCAGAAAACGTGCTCAGCTCGTCGAGAAAATGCAATTTAAGCAATAAGATTAAAAATGCACCTAAAACCTAAACCAAACGTTGCAGGTGCTTATTTCTTCATGCGCAGTGGTCAACGCGGCACTCTCTAGCTGCCAGGAGCACTTTTTACTACGCGCACCCAACCAGAGCGACGGGAGGAGCACATTTCAGGAAACGTGCTCAGCTCGTCGAGAAAATGCGATTTAAGCAATAAAATTAAAAATGCACCTAAAACCTAAACCAAACGTTGCAGGTGCTTATTTCTTCATGCGCAGTGATCAACGCGGCACTCCCGAGCTGCTAAGAGCACTTTTTACTGTGCGCACCCAACCAGAGCGACGGGAGGAGCACATTTCAGAAAACGTGCTCAGCTCGTCGAGAGAATGCGATTTAAGCAATAAAATTAAAAATGCACCTAAAACCTAAACCAAACGTTGCAGGTGCTTATTTCTTCGTGCGCAGTGGTCAACGCGGAACTCCCTAGCTGCCAGGAGCTCTTTTTACTGTGCGCACCCAACCAGAGCGACGGGAGGAGCACATTTCAGAAAACGTGCTCAGCTCGTCGAGAGAATGCGATTTAAGCAATAAAATTAAAAATGCAGCTAAAACCTAAACCAAACGTTGCAGGTGCTTATTTCTTCGTGCGCAGTGGTCAACGCGGCACTCCCTAGCTGCCAGGAGCTCTTTTTACTGTGTGCACCCAACCAGAGCGACGGGAGGAGCACATTTCAGAAAACGTGCTCAGCTCATCGAGAGAATGCGATTTAAGCAATAAAATAAAAAATGCACGTAAAACCTAAACCAAACGTTGCAGGTGCTTATTTCTTCGTGCGCAGTGGTCAACGCGGCACTCCCTAGCTGCCAGGAGCTCTTTTTACTGTGCGCACCCAACCAGAACGACGGGAGGAGCACATTTCAGAAAACGTGCTCAGCTCGTCGAGAAAATGCGATTTAAACAATAAAATTAAAAAAGCACCTAAAACCTAAACCAAACGTTGCAGGTGCTTATTTCTTCGTGCGCAGTGGTCAACGCGGCACTCCCTAGCTGCCAGGAGCACTTTTTACTGTGCGCACCGAACCAGAGTGACGGAAGGAGCACATTTCAGAAAACGTACTCAGCTCGTCGAGAAAATGCGATTTAAGCAATAAAATTAAAAATGCACCTAAAACCTAAACCAAACGTTGCAGGTGCTTATTTCTTTGTGCGCAGTGGTCAACGCGGCACTCTCTAGCTGCCAAGAGCAGTTTTCACTCTGCGCACCCAACCAGAGTGACGGGATGAGCACATTTCAGAAAACGTGCTCAGCTCGTCGAGAAAATGCGATTTAAGCAATAAAATTAAAAATGCACCTAAAACCTAAACCAAACGTTGCAGGTGGTTATTTCTTCATGCGCAGTGGTCAACGTGGCACTCTCTAGCTGCCAAGAGCACTTTTTACTACGCACACCCAACCAGAGCGACGGGAGGAGCATATTTCAGAAAACGTGCTCAGCTCGTCGAGAAAATGCGATTTAAGCAATAAAATTAAAAATGCACCTAAAACCTAAACCAAACGTTGCAGGTGCTTATTTCTTCGTGCGCAGTGCTCAACGCGGCACTCCCTAGCTGCCAGGAGCACTTTTTACTGTGCGCACCCAACCAGAGTGACGGGAGGAGCACATTTCAGAAAACGTGCTCAGCTCGTCGAGAAAATGCCATTTAAGCAATAAAATTAAAAATGCACCTAAAACCTAAACCAAACGTTGCAGGTGCTTATTTCTTCATGCGCAGTGGTCAACGCGGCACTCTCTAGCTGCCAAGAGCACTTTTTACTGTGCGCACCCAACCAGAGTGACGGGAGGAGCACATTTCAGAAAACGTGCTCAGCTCGTCGAGAAAATGCGATTTAAGCAATAAGATTAAAAATGCACCTAAAACCTAAACCAAACGTTGCAGGTGCTTATTTCTTCATGCGCAGTGGTCAACGCGGCACTCTCTAGCTGCCAGGAGCACTTTTTACTCTGTGCACCCAACCAGAGTGACGGGAGGAGCACATTTCAGAAAACGTGCTCAGCTCGTCGAGAAAATGCGATTTAAGCAATAAAATTAAAAATGCACCTAAAACCTAAACCAAACGTTGCAGGTGCTTATTTCTTCATTCGCAGTGGTCAACGCGGCACTCTCTAGCTGCCAAGAGCACTTTTTACTGTGCGCACCCAACCAGAGTGACGGGAGGAGCACATTTCAGAAAACGTGCTCAGCTCGTCGAGAAAATGCGATTTAAGCAATAAGATTAAAAATGCACCTAAAACCTAAACCAAACGTTGCAGGTGCTTATTTCTTCATGCGCAGTGGTCAACGCGGCACTCCCTAGCTGCCAGGAGCTCTTTTTACTGTGCGCACCCAACCAGAGCGACGGGAGGAGCACATTTCAGAAAACGTGCTCAGCTTGTCGAGAGAATGCGATTTAAGCAATAAAATTAAAAATGCACCTAAAACCTAAACCAAACGTTGCAGGTGCTTATTTCTTCGTGCGCAGTGGTCAACGCGGCACTCCCTAGCTGCCAGGAGCTCTTTTTACTGTGCGCACCCAACCAGAGCGACGGGAGGAGCACATTTCAGAAAACGTGCTCAGCTCGTCGAGAAAATGCGATTTAAGCAATAAAATTAAAAATGCACCTAAAACCTAAACCAAACGTTGCAGGTGCTTATTTCTTCATGCGCAGTGGTCAACGCGGCACTCCCGAGCTGCCAAGAGCACTTTTTACTGTGCGCACCCAACCAGAGCGACGGGAGGAGCACATTTCAGAAAACGTGCT
This sequence comes from Syngnathus floridae, assembly GCF_059516105.1. Lineage (NCBI taxonomy): Eukaryota > Metazoa > Chordata > Actinopteri > Syngnathiformes > Syngnathidae > Syngnathus > Syngnathus floridae. Next base: position 4,332,738 of record NC_142414.1, on the reverse strand, counting down.
CAGCTCGTCGAGAGAATGCAATTCAAGCAATAAAATTAAAAATGCACCTAAAACCTAAACCAAACGTTGCAGGTGCTTATTTCTTCGTGCGCAGTGGTCAACGCGGAACTCCCTAGCTGCCAGGAGCTCTTTTTACTGTGCGCACCCAACCAGAGCGACGGGAGGAGCACATTTCAGAAAACGTGCTCAGCTCGTCGAGAAAATGCGATTTAAGCAATAAAATTAAAAATGCAGCTAAAACCTAAACCAAACGTTGCAGGTGCTTATTTCTTCATGCGCAGTGGTCAACGCGGCACTCCCTAGCTGCCAAGAGCACTTTTTACTTTGCACACCCAACCAGAGAGACGGGAGGAGCACATTTCAGAAAACGTGCTCAGCTCGTCAAGAAAATGCGATTTAAGCAATAAAATTAAAATTGCACCTAAAACCTAAACCAAACGTTGCAGGTGCTTATTTCTTCATGCGCAGTGGTCAACGCGGCACTCTCTAGCTGCCAGGAGCACTTTTTACTATGCGCGCACAACCAGAGCGACGGGAGGAGCACATTTCAGAAAACATGCTCAGCTCGTCGAGAAAATGCGATTTAAGCAATAAAATTAAAAATGCACCTAAAACCTAAACCAAACGTTGCAGGTGCTTATTTCTTCATGCGCAGTAGTCAACGCGGCACTCTCTAGCTGCCAGGAGCACTTTTTACTACACGCACCCAACCAGAGCGACGGGAGGAGCACATTTCAGAAAACGTGCTCAGCTCGTCGAGAGAATGCGATTTAAGCAATAAAATAAAAAATGCACCTAAAACCTAAACCAAACGTTGCAGGTGCTTATTTCTTCGTGTGCAGTGGTCAACGCGGCACTCTCTAGCTGCCAGGAGCACTTTTTACTACGCGCACCCAACCAGAGCGACGGGAGGAGCACATTTCAGAAAACGTGCTCAGCTCGTCGAGAGAATGCGATTTAAGCAATAATATAAAAAATGCACCTAAAACCTAAACAAAACGTTGCAGGTGCTTATTTCTTTGTGCGCAGTGGTCAACGCGGAACTCTCTAGCTGCCAAGAGCTCTTTTTACTATGCGCACCCAACCAGAGTGACGGGATGAGCACATTTCAGAAAACGTGCTCAGCTCGTCGAGAAAATGCGATTTAAGCAATAAAATTAAAAATGCACCTAAAACCTAAACCGAACGTTGCAGGTGCTTATTTCTTCGTGCGCAGTGGTCAACGCGGCACTCCCTAGCTGCCAGGAGATCTTTTTACTGTGCGCACCCAACCAGAGTGACGGAAGGAGCACATTTCAGAAAACGTACTCAGCTCGTCGAGAAAATGCGATTTGAGCAATAAAATTAAAAATGCACCTAAAACCTAAACCAAACGTTGCAGGTGCTTATTTCTTCGTGCGCAGTGCTCAACGCGGCACTCCCTAGCTGCCAGGAGCACTTTTTACTGTGCGCACCCAACCAGAGTGACGGGAGGAGCACATTTCAGAAAACGTGCTCAGCTCGTCGAGAAAATGCGATTTAAGCAATAAAATTAAAAATGCACCTAAAACCTAAACCAAACGTTGCAGGTGCTTATTTCTTCATGCGCAGTGGTCAACGCGGCACTCTCTAGCTGCCAGGAGCACTTTTTACTATGCGCGCCCAACCAGAGCGACGGGAGGAGCACATTTCAGAAAACGTGCTCAGCTCGTCGAGAAAATGCGATTTAAGCAATAAAATTAAAAATGCACCTAAAACCTAAACCAAACGTTGCAGGTGCTTATTTCTTCATGCGCAGTGGTCAACGCGGCACTCCCGAGCTGCCAAGAGCACTTTTTACTGTGCGCACCCAACCAGAGCGACGGGAGGAGCACATTTCAGAAAACGTGCTCAGCTCGTCGAGAGAATGCGATTTAAGCAATAAAATTAAAAATGCACCTAAAACCTAAACCAAACGTTGCAGGTGCTTATTTCTTCGTGCGCAGTGGTCAACGCGGAACTCCCTAGCTGCCAGGAGCTATTTTTACTGTGCGCACCCAACCAGAGCGACGGGAGGAGCACATTTCAGAAAACGTGCTCAGCTCGTCGAGACAATGCGATTTAAGCAATAAAATTAAAAATGCACCTAAAACCTAAACTAAACGTTGCACGTGCTTATTTCTTCCTGCGCAGTGCTCAACGCGGCACTCCCTAGCTGCCAGGAGCACTTTTTACTGTGCGCACCCAACCAGAGTGACGGGAGGAGCACATTTCAGAAAACGTGCTCAGCTCGTCGAGAAAATGCGATTTAAGCAATACAATTAAAAATGCACCTAAAACCTAAACCAAACGTTGCAGGTGCTTATTTCTTCATGAGCAGTGGTCAACGCGGCACTCTCTAGCTGCCAAGAGCACTTTTTACTGTGCGCACCCAACCAGAGTGACGGGAGGAGCACATTTCAGAAAACGTGCTCAGCTCGTCGAGAAAATGCAATTTAAGCAATAAGATTAAAAATGCACCTAAAACCTAAACCAAACGTTGCAGGTGCTTATTTCTTCATGCGCAGTGGTCAACGCGGCACTCTCTAGCTGCCAGGAGCAGTTTTTACTGTGCGCACCCAACCAGAGTGACGGGAGGAGCACATTTCAGAAAACGTGCTCAGCTCGTCGAGAAAATGCGATTTAAGCAATAAGATTAAAAATGCACCTAAAACCTAAACCAAACGTTGCAGGTGCTTATTTCTTCATGCGCAGTGGTCAACGCGGCACTCTCTAGCTGCCAGGAGCACTTTTTACTACGCGCACCCAACCAGAGCGACGGGAGGAGCACATTTCAGAAAACGTGCTCAGCTCGTCGAGAAAATGCGATTTAAGCAATAAAATTAAAAATGCACCTAAAACCTAAACCAAACGTTGCAGGTGCTTATTTCTTCATGCGCAGTGGTCAACGCGGCACTCCCGAGCTGCCAAGAGCACTTTTTACTGTGCACACCCAACCAGAGCGACGGGAGGAGCTTATTTAAGAAAACGTGCTCAGCTCGTCGAGAGAATGCGATTTAAGCAATAAAATTAAAAATGCACCTAAAACCTAAACCAAACGTTGCAGGTGCTTATTTCTTCGTGCGCAGTGGTCAACGCGGAACTCCCTAGCTGCCAGGAGCTCTTTTTACTGTGCGCACCCAACCAGAGCGACGGGAGGAGCACATTTCAGAAAACGTGCTCAGCTCGTCGAGAAAATGCGATTTAAGCAATAAAATTAAAAATGCAGCTAAAACCTAAACCAAACGTTGCAGGTGCTTATTTCTTCGTGCGCAGTGGTCAACGCGGCACTCCCTAGCTGCCAGGAGCTCTTTTTACTGTGTGCACCCAACCAGAGCGACGGGAGGAGCACATTTCAGAAAACGTGCTCAGCTCGTCGAGAGAATGCGATTTAAGCAATAAAATTAAAAATGCACCTAAAACCTAAACCAAACGTTGCAGGTGCTTATTTCTTCGTGCGCAGTGGTCAACGCGGCACTCCCTAGCTGCCAGGAGCACTTTTTACTGTGCGCACCCAACCAGAGTGACGGGAGGAGCACATTTCAGAAAACGTGCTCAGCTCGTCGAGAAAATGCGATTTAAGCAATAAAATTAAAAATGCACCTAAAACCTAAACCAAACGTTGCAGGTGCTTATTTCTTCATGCGCAGTGGTCAACGCGGCACTCTCTAGCTGCCAAGAGCACTTTTTACTGTGCGCACCCAACCAGAGTGACGGGAGGAGCACATTTCAGAAAACGTGCTCAGCTCGTCGAGAAAATGCAATTTAAGCAATAAGATTAAAAATGCACCTAAAACCTAAACCAAACGTTGCAGGTGCTTATTTCTTCATGCGCAGTGGTCAACGCGGCACTCTCTAGCTGCCAGGAGCACTTTTTACTACGCGCACCCAACCAGAGCGACGGGAGGAGCACATTTCAGGAAACGTGCTCAGCTCGTCGAGAAAATGCGATTTAAGCAATAAAATTAAAAATGCACCTAAAACCTAAACCAAACGTTGCAGGTGCTTATTTCTTCATGCGCAGTGATCAACGCGGCACTCCCGAGCTGCTAAGAGCACTTTTTACTGTGCGCACCCAACCAGAGCGACGGGAGGAGCACATTTCAGAAAACGTGCTCAGCTCGTCGAGAGAATGCGATTTAAGCAATAAAATTAAAAATGCACCTAAAACCTAAACCAAACGTTGCAGGTGCTTATTTCTTCGTGCGCAGTGGTCAACGCGGAACTCCCTAGCTGCCAGGAGCTCTTTTTACTGTGCGCACCCAACCAGAGCGACGGGAGGAGCACATTTCAGAAAACGTGCTCAGCTCGTCGAGAGAATGCGATTTAAGCAATAAAATTAAAAATGCAGCTAAAACCTAAACCAAACGTTGCAGGTGCTTATTTCTTCGTGCGCAGTGGTCAACGCGGCACTCCCTAGCTGCCAGGAGCTCTTTTTACTGTGTGCACCCAACCAGAGCGACGGGAGGAGCACATTTCAGAAAACGTGCTCAGCTCATCGAGAGAATGCGATTTAAGCAATAAAATAAAAAATGCACGTAAAACCTAAACCAAACGTTGCAGGTGCTTATTTCTTCGTGCGCAGTGGTCAACGCGGCACTCCCTAGCTGCCAGGAGCTCTTTTTACTGTGCGCACCCAACCAGAACGACGGGAGGAGCACATTTCAGAAAACGTGCTCAGCTCGTCGAGAAAATGCGATTTAAACAATAAAATTAAAAAAGCACCTAAAACCTAAACCAAACGTTGCAGGTGCTTATTTCTTCGTGCGCAGTGGTCAACGCGGCACTCCCTAGCTGCCAGGAGCACTTTTTACTGTGCGCACCGAACCAGAGTGACGGAAGGAGCACATTTCAGAAAACGTACTCAGCTCGTCGAGAAAATGCGATTTAAGCAATAAAATTAAAAATGCACCTAAAACCTAAACCAAACGTTGCAGGTGCTTATTTCTTTGTGCGCAGTGGTCAACGCGGCACTCTCTAGCTGCCAAGAGCAGTTTTCACTCTGCGCACCCAACCAGAGTGACGGGATGAGCACATTTCAGAAAACGTGCTCAGCTCGTCGAGAAAATGCGATTTAAGCAATAAAATTAAAAATGCACCTAAAACCTAAACCAAACGTTGCAGGTGGTTATTTCTTCATGCGCAGTGGTCAACGTGGCACTCTCTAGCTGCCAAGAGCACTTTTTACTACGCACACCCAACCAGAGCGACGGGAGGAGCATATTTCAGAAAACGTGCTCAGCTCGTCGAGAAAATGCGATTTAAGCAATAAAATTAAAAATGCACCTAAAACCTAAACCAAACGTTGCAGGTGCTTATTTCTTCGTGCGCAGTGCTCAACGCGGCACTCCCTAGCTGCCAGGAGCACTTTTTACTGTGCGCACCCAACCAGAGTGACGGGAGGAGCACATTTCAGAAAACGTGCTCAGCTCGTCGAGAAAATGCCATTTAAGCAATAAAATTAAAAATGCACCTAAAACCTAAACCAAACGTTGCAGGTGCTTATTTCTTCATGCGCAGTGGTCAACGCGGCACTCTCTAGCTGCCAAGAGCACTTTTTACTGTGCGCACCCAACCAGAGTGACGGGAGGAGCACATTTCAGAAAACGTGCTCAGCTCGTCGAGAAAATGCGATTTAAGCAATAAGATTAAAAATGCACCTAAAACCTAAACCAAACGTTGCAGGTGCTTATTTCTTCATGCGCAGTGGTCAACGCGGCACTCTCTAGCTGCCAGGAGCACTTTTTACTCTGTGCACCCAACCAGAGTGACGGGAGGAGCACATTTCAGAAAACGTGCTCAGCTCGTCGAGAAAATGCGATTTAAGCAATAAAATTAAAAATGCACCTAAAACCTAAACCAAACGTTGCAGGTGCTTATTTCTTCATTCGCAGTGGTCAACGCGGCACTCTCTAGCTGCCAAGAGCACTTTTTACTGTGCGCACCCAACCAGAGTGACGGGAGGAGCACATTTCAGAAAACGTGCTCAGCTCGTCGAGAAAATGCGATTTAAGCAATAAGATTAAAAATGCACCTAAAACCTAAACCAAACGTTGCAGGTGCTTATTTCTTCATGCGCAGTGGTCAACGCGGCACTCCCTAGCTGCCAGGAGCTCTTTTTACTGTGCGCACCCAACCAGAGCGACGGGAGGAGCACATTTCAGAAAACGTGCTCAGCTTGTCGAGAGAATGCGATTTAAGCAATAAAATTAAAAATGCACCTAAAACCTAAACCAAACGTTGCAGGTGCTTATTTCTTCGTGCGCAGTGGTCAACGCGGCACTCCCTAGCTGCCAGGAGCTCTTTTTACTGTGCGCACCCAACCAGAGCGACGGGAGGAGCACATTTCAGAAAACGTGCTCAGCTCGTCGAGAAAATGCGATTTAAGCAATAAAATTAAAAATGCACCTAAAACCTAAACCAAACGTTGCAGGTGCTTATTTCTTCATGCGCAGTGGTCAACGCGGCACTCCCGAGCTGCCAAGAGCACTTTTTACTGTGCGCACCCAACCAGAGCGACGGGAGGAGCACATTTCAGAAAACGTGCTCAGCTCGTCGAGAGAATGCAATTCAAGCAATAAAATTAAAAATGCACCTAAAACCTAAACCAAACGTTGCAGGTGCTTATTTCTTCGTGCGCAGTGGTCAACGCGGAACTCCCTAGCTGCCAGGAGCTCTTTTTACTGTGCGCACCCAACCAGAGCGACGGGAGGAGCACATTTCAGAAAACGTGCTCAGCTCGTCGAGAAAATGCGATTTAAGCAATAAAATTAAAAATGCAGCTAAAACCTAAACCAAACGTTGCAGGTGCTTATTTCTTCATGCGCAGTGGTCAACGCGGCACTCCCTAGCTGCCAAGAGCACTTTTTACTTTGCACACCCAACCAGAGAGACGGGAGGAGCACATTTCAGAAAACGTGCTCAGCTCGTCAAGAAAATGCGATTTAAGCAATAAAATTAAAATTGCACCTAAAACCTAAACCAAACGTTGCAGGTGCTTATTTCTTCATGCGCAGTGGTCAACGCGGCACTCTCTAGCTGCCAGGAGCACTTTTTACTATGCGCGCACAACCAGAGCGACGGGAGGAGCACATTTCAGAAAACATGCTCAGCTCGTCGAGAAAATGCGATTTAAGCAATAAAATTAAAAATGCACCTAAAACCTAAACCAAACGTTGCAGGTGCTTATTTCTTCATGCGCAGTAGTCAACGCGGCACTCTCTAGCTGCCAGGAGCACTTTTTACTACACGCACCCAACCAGAGCGACGGGAGGAGCACATTTCAGAAAACGTGCTCAGCTCGTCGAGAGAATGCGATTTAAGCAATAAAATAAAAAATGCACCTAAAACCTAAACCAAACGTTGCAGGTGCTTATTTCTTCGTGTGCAGTGGTCAACGCGGCACTCTCTAGCTGCCAGGAGCACTTTTTACTACGCGCACCCAACCAGAGCGACGGGAGGAGCACATTTCAGAAAACGTGCTCAGCTCGTCGAGAGAATGCGATTTAAGCAATAATATAAAAAATGCACCTAAAACCTAAACAAAACGTTGCAGGTGCTTATTTCTTTGTGCGCAGTGGTCAACGCGGAACTCTCTAGCTGCCAAGAGCTCTTTTTACTATGCGCACCCAACCAGAGTGACGGGATGAGCACATTTCAGAAAACGTGCTCAGCTCGTCGAGAAAATGCGATTTAAGCAATAAAATTAAAAATGCACCTAAAACCTAAACCGAACGTTGCAGGTGCTTATTTCTTCGTGCGCAGTGGTCAACGCGGCACTCCCTAGCTGCCAGGAGATCTTTTTACTGTGCGCACCCAACCAGAGTGACGGAAGGAGCACATTTCAGAAAACGTACTCAGCTCGTCGAGAAAATGCGATTTGAGCAATAAAATTAAAAATGCACCTAAAACCTAAACCAAACGTTGCAGGTGCTTATTTCTTCGTGCGCAGTGCTCAACGCGGCACTCCCTAGCTGCCAGGAGCACTTTTTACTGTGCGCACCCAACCAGAGTGACGGGAGGAGCACATTTCAGAAAACGTGCTCAGCTCGTCGAGAAAATGCGATTTAAGCAATAAAATTAAAAATGCACCTAAAACCTAAACCAAACGTTGCAGGTGCTTATTTCTTCATGCGCAGTGGTCAACGCGGCACTCTCTAGCTGCCAGGAGCACTTTTTACTATGCGCGCCCAACCAGAGCGACGGGAGGAGCACATTTCAGAAAACGTGCTCAGCTCGTCGAGAAAATGCGATTTAAGCAATAAAATTAAAAATGCACCTAAAACCTAAACCAAACGTTGCAGGTGCTTATTTCTTCATGCGCAGTGGTCAACGCGGCACTCCCGAGCTGCCAAGAGCACTTTTTACTGTGCGCACCCAACCAGAGCGACGGGAGGAGCACATTTCAGAAAACGTGCTCAGCTCGTCGAGAGAATGCGATTTAAGCAATAAAATTAAAAATGCACCTAAAACCTAAACCAAACGTTGCAGGTGCTTATTTCTTCGTGCGCAGTGGTCAACGCGGAACTCCCTAGCTGCCAGGAGCTATTTTTACTGTGCGCACCCAACCAGAGCGACGGGAGGAGCACATTTCAGAAAACGTGCTCAGCTCGTCGAGACAATGCGATTTAAGCAATAAAATTAAAAATGCACCTAAAACCTAAACTAAACGTTGCACGTGCTTATTTCTTCCTGCGCAGTGCTCAACGCGGCACTCCCTAGCTGCCAGGAGCACTTTTTACTGTGCGCACCCAACCAGAGTGACGGGAGGAGCACATTTCAGAAAACGTGCTCAGCTCGTCGAGAAAATGCGATTTAAGCAATACAATTAAAAATGCACCTAAAACCTAAACCAAACGTTGCAGGTGCTTATTTCTTCATGAGCAGTGGTCAACGCGGCACTCTCTAGCTGCCAAGAGCACTTTTTACTGTGCGCACCCAACCAGAGTGACGGGAGGAGCACATTTCAGAAAACGTGCTCAGCTCGTCGAGAAAATGCAATTTAAGCAATAAGATTAAAAATGCACCTAAAACCTAAACCAAACGTTGCAGGTGCTTATTTCTTCATGCGCAGTGGTCAACGCGGCACTCTCTAGCTGCCAGGAGCACTTTTTACTACGCGCACCCAACCAGAGCGACGGGAGGAGCACATTTCAGGAAACGTGCTCAGCTCGTCGAGAAAATGCGATTTAAGCAATAAAATTAAAAATGCACCTAAAACCTAAACCAAACGTTGCAGGTGCTTATTTCTTCATGCGCAGTGGTCAACGCGGCACTCTCTAGCTGCCAGGAGCAGTTTTTACTGTGCGCACCCAACCAGAGTGACGGGAGGAGCACATTTCAGAAAACGTGCTCAGCTCGTCGAGAAAATGCGATTTAAGCAATAAGATTAAAAATGCACCTAAAACCTAAACCAAACGTTGCAGGTGCTTATTTCTTCATGCGCAGTGGTCAACGCGGCACTCTCTAGCTGCCAGGAGCACTTTTTACTACGCGCACCCAACCAGAGCGACGGGAGGAGCACATTTCAGAAAACGTGCTCAGCTCGTCGAGAAAATGCGATTTAAGCAATAAAATTAAAAATGCACCTAAAACCTAAACCAAACGTTGCAGGTGCTTATTTCTTCATGCGCAGTGGTCAACGCGGCACTCCCGAGCTGCCAAGAGCACTTTTTACTGTGCACACCCAACCAGAGCGACGGGAGGAGCTTATTTAAGAAAACGTGCTCAGCTCGTCGAGAGAATGCGATTTAAGCAATAAAATTAAAAATGCACCTAAAACCTAAACCAAACGTTGCAGGTGCTTATTTCTTCGTGCGCAGTGGTCAACGCGGAACTCCCTAGCTGCCAGGAGCTCTTTTTACTGTGCGCACCCAACCAGAGCGACGGGAGGAGCACATTTCAGAAAACGTGCTCAGCTCGTCGAGAAAATGCGATTTAAGCAATAAAATTAAAAATGCAGCTAAAACCTAAACCAAACGTTGCAGGTGCTTATTTCTTCGTGCGCAGTGGTCAACGCGGCACTCCCTAGCTGCCAGGAGCTCTTTTTACTGTGTGCACCCAACCAGAGCGACGGGAGGAGCACATTTCAGAAAACGTGCTCAGCTCGTCGAGAGAATGCGATTTAAGCAATAAAATTAAAAATGCACCTAAAACCTAAACCAAACGTTGCAGGTGCTTATTTCTTCGTGCGCAGTGGTCAACGCGGCACTCCCTAGCTGCCAGGAGCACTTTTTACTGTGCGCACCCAACCAGAGTGACGGGAGGAGCACATTTCAGAAAACGTGCTCAGCTCGTCGAGAAAATGCGATTTAAGCAATAAAATTAAAAATGCACCTAAAACCTAAACCAAACGTTGCAGGTGCTTATTTCTTCATGCGCAGTGGTCAACGCGGCACTCTCTAGCTGCCAAGAGCACTTTTTACTGTGCGCACCCAACCAGAGTGACGGGAGGAGCACATTTCAGAAAACGTGCTCAGCTCGTCGAGAAAATGCGATTTAAGCAATAAGATTAAAAATGCACCTAAAACCTAAACCAAACGTTGCAGGTGCTCATTTCTTCGTGCGCAGTGGTCAACGCGGAACTCTCTAGCTGCCAGGAGCTCTTTTTACTGTGCGCACCCAACCAGAGCGACGGGAGGAGCACATTTCTGAAAACGTGCTCAGCTCGTCGAGAAAATGCGATTTAAGCAATACAATTAAAAATGCAGCTAAAACCTAAACCAAACGTTGCAGGTGCTTATTTCTTCGTGCGCAGTGGTCAACGCGGCACTCCCTAGCTGCCAGGAGCTCTTTTTACTGTGCGCACCCAACCAGAGCGACGGGAGGAGCACATTTCAGAAAACGTGCTCAGCTCGTCGAGAAAATGCGATTTAAGCAATAAAATTAAAAATGCACCTAAAACCTAAACCAAACGTTGCAGGTGCTTATTTCTTCATGCGCAGTGGTCAACGCGGCACTCTCTAGCTGCCAGGAGCACTTTTTACTACGCGCACCCAACCAGAGCGACGGGAGGAGCACATTTCAGAAAACGTGCTCAGCTCGTCGAGAGAATGCAATTTAAGCAATAAAATAAAAAATGCACCTAAAACCTAAACCAAACGTTGCAGGTTCTTATTTCTTCGTGCGCAGTGGTCAACGCGGCACTCCCTAGCTGCCAGGAGCTCTTTTTACTGTGCGCACCCAACCAGAGCGACGGGAGGAGCACATTTCAGAAAACGTGCTCAGCTCGTCGAGAAAATGCGATTTAAGCAATAAAATTAAAAATGCACCTAAAACCTAAACCAAACGTTGCAGGTGCTTATTTCTTCATGCGCAGTGGTCAACGTGGCACTCTCTAGCTGCCAGGAGCACTTTTTACTACGCGCACCCAACCAGAGCGATGGGAGGAGCACATTTCAGAAAACGTGCTCAGCTCGTCGAGAGAATGCGATTTAAGCAATAAAATAAAAAATGCACCTAAAACCTAAACCAAACGTTGCAGGTGCTTATTTCTTCGTGCGCAGTGGTCAACGCGGCACTCCCTAGCTGCCAGGAGCTCTTTTTACTGTGTGCACCCAACCAGAGCGACGGGAGGAGCACATTTCAGAAAACGTGCTCAGCTCGTCGAGAGAATACGATTTAAGCAATAAAATAAAAAATGTACCTAAAACCTAAACCAAACGTTGCAGGTGCTTATTTCTTCGTGCGCAGTGGTCAACGCGGAACTCCCTAGCTGCCAGGAGCTCTTTTTACTGTGCGCATCCAACCAGAGCGACGGGAGGAGCCCATTTCAGAAAACGTGCTCAGCTCGTCGAGAAAATGCGATTTAAGCAATAAAATTAAAAATGCACCTAAAACCTAAACCAAACGTTGCAGGTGCTTATTTCTTCGTGCGCAGTGCTCAACGCGGCACTCCCTAGCTGCCAGGAGCACTTTTTACTGTGCGCACCCAACCAGAGTGACGGGAGGAGCACATTTCAGAAAACGTGCTCAGCTCGTCGAGAAAATGCGATTTAAGCAATAAAATTAAAAATGCACCTAAAACCTAAACCAAACGTTGCAGGTGCTTATTTCTTCATGCGCAGTGGTCAACGCGGCACTCTCTAGCTGCCAGGAGCACTTTTTACTATGCGCGCCCAACCAGAGCGACGGGAGGAGCACATTTCAGAAAACGTGCTCAGCTCGTCGAGAAAATGCGATTTAAGCAATAAAATTAAAAATGCACCTAAAACCTAAACCAAACGTTGCAGGTGCTTATTTCTTCATGCGCAGTGGTCAACGCGGCACTCTCTAGCTGCCAGGAGCACTTTTTACTGTGCGCACCCAACCAGAGTGACGAGAGGAGCACATTTCAGAAAACGTGCTCAGCTCGTCGAGAAAATGCGATTTAAGCAATAAAATTAAAAACGCACCTAAAACCTAAACCAAACGTTGCAGGTGCTTATTTCTTCATGCGCAGTATTCAACGCGGCACTCTCTAGCTGCCAAGAGCAGTTTTTACTGTGCGCACCCAACCAGAGTGACGGGAGGAGCACCTTTCAGAAAACGTGCTCAGCTCGTCGAGAAAATGCGATTTAAGCAATAAGATTAAAAATGCACCTAAAACCTAAACCAAACGTTGCAGGTGCTTATTTCTTCATGCGCAGTGGTCAACGCGGCACTCTCTAGCTGCCAGGAGCACTTTTTACTACGCACACCCAACCAGAGCGACGGGAGGAGCACATTTCAGAAAACGTGCTCAGCTCGTCGAGAGAATGCGATTTAAGCAATAAAATAAAAAATGCACCTAAAACCTAAACCAAATGTTGCAGGTGCTTATTTCTTCGTGCGCAGTGGTCAACGCGGCTCTCCCTAGCTGCCAGGAGCTCTTTTTACTGTGCGCACCCAACCAGAGCGACGGGAGGAGCACATTTCAGAAAACGTGCTCAGCTCGTCGAGAAAATGCGATTTAAGCAATAAAATTAAAAATGCACCTAAAACCTAAACCAAACGTTGCAGGTGCTTATTTCTTCATGCGCAGTGGTCAACGCGGCACTCTCTAGCTGCCAGGAGCACTTTTTACTACGCGCACCCAACCAGAGCGACGGGAGGAGCACATTTCAGAAAACGTGCTCAGCTCGTCGAGAGAATGCGATTTAAGCAATAAAATAAAAAATGCACCTAAAACCTAAACCAAACGTTGCAGGTGCTTATTTCTTCGTGCGCAGTGGTCAACGCGGCACTCCCTAGCTGCCAGGAGCTCTTTTTACTGTGTGCACCCAACCAGAGCGACGGGAGGAGCACATTTCAGAAAACGTGCTCAGCTCGTCGAGAGAATGCGATTAAAGCAATAAAATAAAAAATGCACCTAAAACCTAAACCAAACGTTGCAGGTGCTTATTTCTTCGTGCGCAGTGGTCAACGCGGCACTCCCTAGCTGCCAGGAGCTCTTTTTACTGTGCGCACCCAACCAGAGTGACGGAAGGAGCACATTTCAGAAAACGTACTCAGCTCGTCGAGAAAATGCGATTTAAGCAATAAAATTAAAAATGCACCTAAAACCTAAACCAAACGTTGCAGGTGCTTATTTCTTCATGCGCAGTGGTCAACACGGCACTCTCTAGCTGCCAAGAGAACTTTTTACTGTGCGCACCCAACCAGAGTGACGGGAGGAGCACATTTCAGAAAACGTGCTCAGCTCGTCGAGAAAATGCGTTTTAAGCAATAAGATTAAAAATGCACCTAAAACCTAAATCAAACGTTGCAGGTGCTTATTTCTTCATGCGCAGTGGTCAACGCGGCACTCTCTAGCTGCCAGGAGCACTTTTTACTCTGCGCACCCAACCAGAGTGACGGGAGGAGCACATTTCAGAAAACGTGCTCAGCTCGTCGAGAAAATGCGATTTAAGCAATAAAATTAAAAATACACCTAAAACCTAAACCAAACGTTGCAGGTGCTTATTTCTTCATGCGCAGTGGTCAACGCGGCACTCTCTAGCTGCCAGGAGCACTTTTTACTACGCGCACCCAACCAGAGTGACGGGAGGAGCACATTTCAGAAAACGTGCTCAGCTCGTCGAGAAAATGCGATTTAAGCAATAAGATTAAAAATGCACCTAAAACCTAAACAAAACGTTGCAGGTGCTTATTTCTTTGTGCGCAGTGGTCAACGCGGAACTCTCTAGCTGCCAAGAGCTCTTTTTACTATGCGCACCCAACCAGAGTGACGGGATGAGCACATTTCAGAAAACGTGCTCAGCTCGTCGAGAAAATGCGATTTAAGCAATAAAATTAAAAATGCACCTAAAACCTAAACCAAACGTTGCAGGGGCTTATTTCTTCGTGCGCAGTGGTCAACGCGGCACTCCCTAGCTGCCAGGAGCACTTTTTACTGTGCGCACCCAACCAGAGTGACGGAAGAAGCACATTTCAGAAAACGTACTCAGCTCGTCGAGAAAATGCGATTTGAGCAATAAAATTAAAAATGCACCTAAAACCTAAACCAAACGTTGCAGGTGCTTATTTCTTCGTGCGCAGTGCTCAACGCGGCACTCCCTAGCTGCCAGGAGCACTTTTTACTGTGCGCACCCAACCAGAGTGACGGGAGGAGCACATTTCAGAAAACGTGCTCAGCTCGTCGAGAAAATGCGATTTAAGCAATAAAATTAAAAATGCACCTAAAACCTAAACCAAACGTTGCAGGTGCTTATTTCTTCATGCGCAGTGGTCAACGCGGCACGCTCTAGCTGCCAGGAGCACTTTTTACTATGCGCGCCCAACCAGAGCGACGGGAGGAGCACATTTCAGAAAACGTGCTCAGCTCGTCGAGAAAATGCGATTTAAGCAATAAAATTAAAAATGCACCTAAAACCTAAACCAAACGTTGCAGGTGCTTATTTCTTCATGCGCAGTGGTCAACGCGGCACTCCCGAGCTGCCAAGAGCACTTTTTACTGTGCGCACCCAACCAGAGCGACGGGAGGAGCACATTTCAGAAAACGTGCTCAGCTCGTCGAGAGAATGCGATTTAAGCAATAAAATTAAAAATGCACCTAAAACCTAAACCAAACGTTGCAGGTGCTTATTTCTTCGTGTGCAGTGGTCAACGCGGAACTCCCTAGCTGCCAGGAGCTATTTTTACTGTGCGCACCCAACCAGAGCGACGGGAGGAGCACATTTCAGAAAACGTGCTCAGCTCGTCGAGACAATGCGATTTAAGCAATAAAATTAAAAATGCACCTAAAACCTAAACTAAACGTTGCACGTGCTTATTTCTTCCTGCGCAGTGCTCAACGCGGCACTCCCTAGCTGCCAGGAGCACTTTTTACTGTGCGCACCCAACCAGAGTGACGGGAGGAGCACATTTCAGAAAACGTGCTCAGCTCGTCGAGAAAATGCGATTTAAGCAATAAAATTAAAAATGCACCTAAAACCTAAACCAAACGTTGCAGGTGCTTATTTCTTCATGCGCAGTGGTCAACGCGGCACTCTCTAGCTGCCAAGAGCACTTTTTACTGTGCGCACCCAACCAGAGTGACGGGAGGAGCACATTTCAGAAAACGTGCTCAGCTCGTCGAGAAAATGCAATTTAAGCAATAAGATTAAAAATGCACCTAAAACCTAAATCAAACGTTGCAGGTGCTTATTTCTTCATGCGCAGTGGTCAACGCGGCACTCCCGAGCTGCCAAGAGCACTTTTTACTGTGCGCACCCAACCAGAGCGACGGGAGGAGCACATTTCAGAAAACGTGCTCAGCTCGTCGAGAGAATGCGATGTAAGCAATAAAATTAAAAATGCACCTAAAACCTAAACCAAACGTTGCAGGTGCTTATTTCTTCGTGCGCAGTGGTCAACGCGGCACTCCCTAGCTGCCAGGAGCTCTTTTTACTGTGTGCACCCAACCAGAGCGACGGGAGGAGCACATTTCAGAAAACGTGCTCAGCTCGTCGAGAGAATGCGATTTAAGCAATAAAATAAAAAATGCACCTAAAACCTAAACCAAACGTTGCAGGTGCTTATTTCTTCGTGCGCAGTGGTCAACGCGGCACTCTCTAGCTGCCAGGAGCACTTTTTACTATGCGCGCCCAACCAGAGCGACGGGAGGAGCACATTTCAGAAAACGTGCTCAGCTCGTCGAGAAAATGCGATTTAAGCAATAAAATTAAAAATGCACCTAAAACCTAAACCAAACGTTGCAGGTGCTTATTTCTTCATGCGCAGTGGTCAACGCGGCACTCTCTAGCTGCCAAGAGCACTTTTTACTGTGCGCACCCAACCAGAGTGACGGGAGGAGCACATTTCAGAAAACGTGCTCAGCTCGTCGAGAAAATGCAATTTAAGCAATAAGATTAAAAATGCACCTAAAACCTAAACCAAACGTTGCAGGTGCTTATTTCTTCATGCGCAGTGGTCAACGCGGCACTCTCTAGCTGCCAGGAGCACTTTTTACTACGCGCACCCAACCAGAGCGACGGGAGGAGCACATTTCAGGAAACGTGCTCAGCTCGTCGAGAAAATGCGATTTAAGCAATAAAATTAAAAATGCACCTAAAACCTAAACCAAACGTTGCAGGTGCTTATTTCTTCATGCGCAGTGATCAACGCGGCACTCCCGAGCTGCTAAGAGCACTTTTTACTGTGCGCACCCAACCAGAGCGACGGGAGGAGCACATTTCAGAAAACGTGCTCAGCTCGTCGAGAGAATGCGATTTAAGCAATAAAATTAAAAATGCACCTAAAACCTAAACCAAACGTTGCAGGTGCTTATTTCTTCGTGCGCAGTGGTCAACGCGGAACTCCCTAGCTGCCAGGAGCTCTTTTTACTGTGCGCACCCAACCAGAGCGACGGGAGGAGCACATTTCAGAAAACGTGCTCAGCTCGTCGAGAGAATGCGATTTAAGCAATAAAATTAAAAATGCAGCTAAAACCTAAACCAAACGTTGCAGGTGCTTATTTCTTCGTGCGCAGTGGTCAACGCGGCACTCCCTAGCTGCCAGGAGCTCTTTTTACTGTGTGCACCCAACCAGAGCGACGGGAGGAGCACATTTCAGAAAACGTGCTCAGCTCGTCGAGAGAATGCGATTTAAGCAATAAAATAAAAAATGCACGTAGAACCTAAACCAAACGTTGCAGGTGCTTATTTCTTCGTGCGCAGTGGTCAACGCGGCACTCCCTAGCTGCCAGGAGCTCTTTTTACTGTGCGCACCCAACCAGAGCGACGGGAGGAGCACATTTCAGAAAACGTGCTCAGCTCGTCGAGAAAATGCGATTTAAACAATAAAATTAAAAAAGCACCTAAAACCTAAACCAAACGTTGCAGGTGCTTATTTCTTCGTGCGCAGTGGTCAACGCGGCACTCCCTAGCTGCCAGGAGCACTTTTTACTGTGCGCACCGAACCAGAGTGACGGAAGGAGCACATTTCAGAAAACGTACTCAGCTCGTCGAGAAAATGCGATTTAAGCAATAAAATTAAAAATGCACCTAAAACCTAAACCAAACGTTGCAGGTGCTTATTTCTTTGTGCGCAGTGGTCAACGCGGCACTCTCTACCTGCCAAGAGCAGTTTTAACTCTGCGCACCCAACCAGAGTGACGGGATGAGCACATTTCAGAAAACGTGCTCAGCTCGTCGAGAAAATGCGATTTAAGCAATAAAATTAAAAATGCACCTAAAACCTAAACCAAACGTTGCAGGTGGTTATTTCTTCATGCGCAGTGGTCAACGTGGCACTCTCTAGCTGCCAAGAGCACTTTTTACTACGCACACCCAACCAGAGCGACGGGAGGAGCATATTTCAGAAAACGTGCTCAGCTCGTCGAGAAAATGCGATTTAAGCAATAAAATTAAAAATGCACCTAAAACCTAAACCAAACGTTGCAGGTGCTTATTTCTTCGTGCGCAGTGCTCAACGCGGCACTCCCTAGCTGCCAGGAGCACTTTTTACTGTGCGCACCCAACCAGAGTGACGGGAGGAGCACATTTCAGAAAACGTGCTCAGCTCGTCGAGAAAATGCGATTTAAGCAATAAAATTAAAAATGCACCTAAAACCTAAACCAAACGTTGCAGGTGCTTATTTCTTCATGCGCAGTGGTCAACGCGGCACTCTCTAGCTGCCAAGAGCACTTTTTACTGTGCGCACCCAACCAGAGTGACGGGAGGAGCACATTTCAGAAAACGTGCTCAGCTCGTCGAGAAAATGCGATTTAAGCAATAAGATTAAAAATGCACCTAAAACCTAAACCAAACGTTGCAGGTGCTTATTTCTTCATGCGCAGTGGTCAACGCGGCACTCTCTAGCTGCCAGGAGCACTTTTTACTCTGTGCACCCAACCAGAGTGACGGGAGGAGCACATTTCAGAAAACGTGCTCAGCTCGTCGAGAAAATGCGATTTAAGCAATAAAATTAAAAATGCACCTAAAACCTAAACCAAACGTTGCAGGTGCTTATTTCTTCATTCGCAGTGGTCAACGCGGCACTCTCTAGCTGCCAAGAGCACTTTTTACTGTGCGCACCCAACCAGAGTGACGGGAGGAGCACATTTCAGAAAACGTGCTCAGCTCGTCGAGAAAATGCGATTTAAGCAATAAGACTAAAAATGCACCTAAAACCTAAACCAAACGTTGCAGGTGCTTATTTCTTCATGCGCAGTGGTCAACGCGGCACTCTCTAGCTGCCAGGAGCACTTTTTACTACGCGCACCCAACCAGAGCGACGGGAGGAGCACATTTCAGAAAACGTGCTCAGCTCGTCGAGAGAATGCGATTTAAGCAATAAAATAAAAAATGCACCTAAAACCTAAACCATACGTTGCAGGTGCTTATTTCTTCGTGCGCAGTGGTCAACGCGGCACTCCCTAGCTGCCAGGAGCACTTTTTACTGTGCGCACCCAACCAGAGTGACGGGAGGAGCACATTTCAGAAAACGTGCTCAGCTCGTCGAGAAAATGCGATTTAAGCAATAAAATTAAAAATGCACCTAAAACCTAAACCAAACGTTGCAGGTGCTTATTTCTTCATGCGCAGTGGTCAACGCGGCACTCTCTAGCTGCCAGGAGCACTTTTTACTATGCGCGCCCAACCAGAGCGACGGGAGTAGCACATTTAAGAAAACGTGCTCAGCTCGTCGAGAGAATGCGATTTAAGCAATAAAATTAAAAATGCACCTAAAACCTAAACCAAACGTTGCAGGTGCTTATTTCTTCGTGTGCAGTGGTCAACGCGGCACTCTCTAGCTGCCAGGAGCACTTTTTACTACGCGCACCCAACCAGAGCGACGGGAGGAGCACATTTCAGAAAACGTGCTCAGCTCGTCGAGAGAATGCGATTTAAGCAATAATATAAAAAATGCACCTAAAACCTAAACAAAACGTTGCAGGTGCTTATTTCTTTGTGCGCAGTGGTCAACGCGGAACTCTCTAGCTGCCAAGAGCTCTTTTTACTATGCGCACCCAACCAGAGTGACGGGATGAGCACATTTCAGAAAACGTGCTCAGCTCGTCGAGAAAATGCGATTTAAGCAATAAAATTAAAAATGCACCTAAAACCTAAACCAAACGTTGCAGGTGCTTATTTCTTCGTGCGCAGTGGTCAACGCGGCACTCCCTAGCTGCCAGGAGATCTTTTTACTGTGCGCACCCAACCAGAGTGACGGAAGGAGCACATTTCAGAAAACGTACTCAGCTCGTCGAGAAAATGCGATTTGAGCAATAAAATTAAAAATGCACCTAAAACCTAAACCAAACGTTGCAGGTGCTTATTTCTTCGTGCGCAGTGCTCAACGCGGCACTCCCTAGCTGCCAGGAGCACTTTTTACTGTGCGCACCCAACCAGAGTGACGGGAGGAGCACATTTCAGAAAACGTGCTCAGCTCGTCGAGAAAATGCGATTTAAGCAATAAAATTAAAAATGCACCTAAAACCTAAACCAAACGTTGCAGGTGCTTATTTCTTCATGCGCAGTGGTCAACGCGGCACTCTCTAGCTGCCAGGAGCACTTTTTACTATGCGCGCCCAACCAGAGCGACGGGAGGAGCACATTTCAGAAAACGTGCTCAGCTCGTCGAGAAAATGCGATTTAAGCAATAAAATTAAAAATGCACCTAAAACCTAAACCAAACGTTGCAGGTGCTTATTTCTTCATGCGCAGTGGTCAACGCGGCACTCCCGAGCTGCCAAGAGCACTTTTTACTGTGCGCACCCAACCAGAGCGACGGGAGGAGCACATTTCAGAAATCGTGCTCAGCTCGTCGAGAGAATGCGATTTAAGCAATAAAATTAAAAATGCACCTAAAACCTAAACCAAACGTTGCAGGTGCTTATTTCTTCGTGCGCAGTGGTCAACGCGGAACTCCCTAGCTGCCAGGACCTATTTTTACTGTGCGCACCCAACCAGAGCGACGGGAGGAGCACATTTCAGAAAACGTGCTCAGCTCGTCGAGACAATGCGATTTAAGCAATAAAATTAAAAATGCACCTAAAACCTAAACTAAACGTTGCACGTGCTTATTTCTTCCTGCGCAGTGCTCAACGCGGCACTCCCTAGCTGCCAGGAGCACTTTTTACTGTGCGCACCCAACCAGAGTGACGGGAGGAGCACATTTCAGAAAACGTGCTCAGCTCGTCGAGAAAATGCGATTTAAGCAATACAATTAAAAATGCACCTAAAACCTAAACCAAACGTTGCAGGTGCTTATTTCTTCATGAGCAGTGGTCAACGCGGCACTCTCTAGCTGCCAAGAGCACTTTTTACTGTGCGCACCCAACCAGAGTGACGGGAGGAGCACATTTCAGAAAACGTGCTCAGCTCGTCGAGAAAATGCAATTTAAGCAATAAGATTAAAAATGCACCTAAAACCTAAACCAAACGTTGCAGGTGCTTATTTCTTCATGCGCAGTGGTCAACGCGGCACTCTCTAGCTGCCAGGAGCACTTTTTACTACGCGCACCCAACCAGAGCGACGGGAGGAGCACATTTCAGGAAACGTGCTCAGCTCGTCGAGAAAATGCGATTTAAGCAATAAAATTAAAAATGCACCTAAAACCTAAACCAAACGTTGCAGGTGCTTATTTCTTCGTGCGCAGTGGTCAACGCGGCACTCCCTAGCTGCCAGGAGCTCTTTTTACTGTGTGCACCCAACCAGAGCGACGGGAGGAGCACATTTCAGAAAACGTGCTCAGCTCGTCGAGAGAATGCGATTTAAGCAATAAAATTAAAAATGCACCTAAAACCTAAACCAAACGTTGCAGGTGCTTATTTCTTCGTGCGCAGTGGTCAACGCGGCACTCCCTAGCTGCCAGGAGCACTTTTTACTGTGCGCACCCAACCAGAGTGACGGGAGGAGCACATTTCAGAAAACGTGCTCAGCTCGTCGAGAAAATGCGATTTAAGCAATAAAATTAAAAATGCACCTAAAACCTAAACCAAACGTTGCAGGTGCTTATTTCTTCATGCGCAGTGGTCAACGCGGCACTCTCTAGCTGCCAAGAGCACTTTTTACTGTGCGCACCCAACCAGAGTGACGGGAGGAGCACATTTCAGAAAACGTGCTCAGCTCGTCGAGAAAATGCGATTTAAGCAATAAGATTAAAAATGCACCTAAAACCTAAACCAAACGTTGCAGGTGCTTATTTCTTCATGCGCAGTGGTCAACGCGGCACTCCCGAGCTGCCAAGAGCACTTTTTACTGTGCGCACCCAACCAGAGCGACGGGAGGAGCACATTTCAGAAATCGTGCTCAGCTCGTCGAGAGAATGCGATTTAAGCAATAAAATTAAAAATGCACCTAAAACCTAAACCAAACGTTGCAGGTGCTTATTTCTTCGTGCGCAGTGGTCAACGCGGAACTCCCTAGCTGCCAGGAGCTATTTTTACTGTGCGCACCCAACCAGAGCGACGGGAGGAGCACATTTCAGAAAACGTGCTCAGCTCGTCGAGACAATAGGATTTAAGCAATAAAATTAAAAATGCACCTAAAACCTAAACTAAACGTTGCACGTGCTTATTTCTTCCTGCGCAGTGCTCAACGCGGCACTCCCTAGCTGCCAGGAGCACTTTTTACTGTGCGCACCCAACCAGAGTGACGGGAGGAGCACATTTCAGAAAACGTGCTCAGCTCATCGAGAAAATGCGATTTAAGCAATACAATTAAAAATGCACCTAAAACCTAAACCAAACGTTGCAGGTGCTTATTTCTTCATGAGCAGTGGTCAACGCGGCACTCTCTAGCTGCCAAGAGCACTTTTTACTGTGCGCACCCAACCAGAGTGACGGGAGGAGCACATTTCAGAAAACGTGCTCAGCTCGTCGAGAAAATGCAATTTAAGCAATAAGATTAAAAATGCACCTAAAACCTAAACCAAACGTTGCAGGTGCTTATTTCTTCATGCGCAGTGGTCAACGCGGCACTCTCTAGCTGCCAGGAGCACTTTTTACTACGCGCACCCAACCAGAGCGACGGGAGGAGCACATTTCAGGAAACGTGCTCAGCTCGTCGAGAAAATGCGATTTAAGCAATAAAATTAAAAATGCACCTAAAACCTAAACCAAACGTTGCAGGTGCTTATTTCTTCATGCGCAGTGGTCAACGCGGCACTCTCTAGCTGCCAGGAGCACTTTTTACTGTGCGCACCCAACCAGAGTGACGGAAGGAGCACATTTCAGAAAACGTACTCAGCTCGTCGAGAAAATGCGATTTAAGCAATAAAATTAAAAATGCACCTAAAACCTAAACCAAACGTTGCAGGTGCTTATTTCTTTGTGCGCAGTGGTCAACGCGGCACTCTCTAGCTGCCAAGAGCACTTTTCACTATGCGCACCCAACCAGAGTGACGGGATGAGCACATTTCAGAAAACGTGCTCAGCTCGTCGAGAAAATGCGATTTAAGCAATAAAATTAAAAATGCACCTAAAACCTAAACCAAACGTTGCAGGTGCTTATTTCTTCATGCGCAGTGGTCAACGCGGCACTCTCTAGCTGCCAGGAGCACTTTTTACTATGCGCGCCCAACCAGAGCGACGGGAGGAGCACATTTCAGAAAACGTGCTCAGCTCGTCGAGAATATGCGATTTAAGCAATAAAATTAAAAATGCACCTAAAACCTAAATCAAACGTTGCAGGTGCTTATTTCTTCATGCGCAGTGGTCAACGCGGCACTCCCGAGCTGCCAAGAGCACTTTTTACTGTGCGCACCCAACCAGAGCGACGGGAGGAGCACATTTCAGAAAACGTGCTCAGCTCGTCGAGAGAATGCGATGTAAGCAATAAAATTAAAAATGCACCTAAAACCTAAACCAAACGTTGCAGGTGCTTATTTCTTCGTGCGCAGTGGTCAACGCGGCACTCCCTAGCTGCCAGGAGCTCTTTTTACTGTGTGCACCCAACCAGAGCGACGGGAGGAGCACATTTCAGAAAACGTGCTCAGCTCGTCGAGAGAATGCGATTTAAGCAATAAAATAAAAAATGCACCTAAAACCTAAACCAAACGTTGCAGGTGCTTATTTCTTCGTGCGCAGTGGTCAGCGCGGCACTCCCTAGCTGCCAGGAGCTCTTTTTACTGTGCGCACCCAACCAGAGCGACGGGAGGAGCACATTTCAGAAAACGTGCTCAGCTCGTCGAGAGAATGCGATTAAAGCAATAAAATAAAAAATGCACCTAAAACCTAAACCAAACGTTGCAGGTGCTTATTTCTTCGTGCGCAGTGCTCAACGCGGCACTCTCTAGCTGCCAGGAGCACTTTTTACTGTGCGCACCCAACCAGAGTGACGGAAGGAGCACATTTCAGAAAACGTACTCAGCTCGTCGAGAAAATGCGATTTAAGCAATAAAATTAAAAATGCACCTAAAACCTAAACCAAACGTTGCAGGTGCTTATTTCTTTGTGCGCAGTGGTCAACGCGGCACTCTCTAGCTGCCAAGAGCACTTTTCACTATGCGCACCCAACCAGAGTGACGGGATGAGCACATTTCAGAAAACGTGCTCAGCTCGTCGAGAAAATACGATTTAAGCAATAAAATTAAAAATGCACCTAAAACCTAAACCAAACGTTGCAGGTGCTTATTTCTTCATGCGCAGTGGTCAACGCGGCACTCTCTAGCTGCCAGGAGCACTTTTTACTATGCGCGCCCAACCAGAGCGACGGGAGGAGCACATTTCAGAAAACGTGCTCAGCTCGTCGAGAAAATGCGATTTAAGCAATAAAATTAAAAATGCACCTAAAACCTAAACCAAACGTTGCAGGTGCTTATTTCTTCATGCGCAGTGGTCAACGCGGCACTCTCTAGCTGCCAAGAGCACTTTTTACTGTGCGCACCCAACCAGAGTGAAGGGAGGAGCACATTTCAGAAAACGTGCTCAGCTCGTCGAGAAAATGCAATTTAAGCAATAAGATTAAAAATGCACCTAAAACCTAAACCAAACGTTGCAGGTGCTTATTTCTTCATGCGCAGTGGTCAACGCGGCACTCTCTAGCTGCCAGGAGCACTTTTTACTACGCGCACCCAACCAGAGCGACGGGAGGAGCACATTTCAGGAAACGTGCTCAGCTCGTCGAGAAAATGCGATTTAAGCAATAAAATTAAAAATGCACCTAAAACCTAAACCAAACGTTGCAGGTGCTTATTTCTTCATGCGCAGTGATCAACGCGGCACTCCCGAGCTGCTAAGAGCACTTTTTACTGTGCGCACCCAACCAGAGCGACGGGAGGAGCACATTTCAGAAAACGTGCTCAGCTCGTCGAGAGAATGCGATTTAAGCAATAAAATTAAAAATGCACCTAAAACCTAAACCAAACGTTGCAGGTGCTTATTTCTTCGTGCGCAGTGGTCAACGCGGAACTCCCTAGCTGCCAGGAGCTCTTTTTACTGTGCGCACCCAACCAGAGCGACGGGAGGAGCACATTTCAGAAAACGTGCTCAGCTCGTCGAGAGAATGCGATTTAAGCAATAAAATTAAAAATGCAGCTAAAACCTAAACCAAACGTTGCAGGTGCTTATTTCTTCGTGCGCAGTGGTCAACGCGGCACTCCCTAGCTGCCAGGAGCTCTTTTTACTGTGTGCACCCAACCAGAGCGACGGGAGGAGCACATTTCAGAAAACGTGCTCAGCTCGTCGAGAGAATGCGATTTAAGCAATAAAATAAAAAATGCACGTAGAACCTAAACCAAACGTTGCAGGTGCTTATTTCTTCGTGCGCAGTGGTCAACGCGGCACTCCCTAGCTGCCAGGAGCTCTTTTTACTGTGCGCACCCAACCAGAGCGACGGGAGGAGCACATTTCAGAAAACGTGCTCAGCTCGTCGAGAAAATGCGATTTAAACAATAAAATTAAAAAAGCACCTAAAACCTAAACCAAACGTTGCAGGTGCTTATTTCTTCGTGCGCAGTGGTCAACGCGGCACTCCCTAGCTGCCAGGAGCACTTTTTACTGTGCGCACCGAACCAGAGTGACGGAAGGAGCACATTTCAGAAAACGTACTCAGCTCGTCGAGAAAATGCGATTTAAGCAATAAAATTAAAAATGCACCTAAAACCTAAACCAAACGTTGCAGGTGCTTATTTCTTTGTGCGCAGTGGTCAACGCGGCACTCTCTACCTGCCAAGAGCAGTTTTAACTCTGCGCACCCAACCAGAGTGACGGGATGAGCACATTTCAGAAAACGTGCTCAGCTCGTCGAGAAAATGCGATTTAAGCAATAAAATTAAAAATGCACCTAAAACCTAAACCAAACGTTGCAGGTGGTTATTTCTTCATGCGCAGTGGTCAACGTGGCACTCTCTAGCTGCCAAGAGCACTTTTTACTACGCACACCCAACCAGAGCGACGGGAGGAGCATATTTCAGAAAACGTGCTCAGCTCGTCGAGAAAATGCGATTTAAGCAATAAAATTAAAAATGCACCTAAAACCTAAACCAAACGTTGCAGGTGCTTATTTCTTCGTGCGCAGTGCTCAACGCGGCACTCCCTAGCTGCCAGGAGCACTTTTTACTGTGCGCACCCAACCAGAGTGACGGGAGGAGCACATTTCAGAAAACGTGCTCAGCTCGTCGAGAAAATGCGATTTAAGCAATAAAATTAAAAATGCACCTAAAACCTAAACCAAACGTTGCAGGTGCTTATTTCTTCATGCGCAGTGGTCAACGCGGCACTCTCTAGCTGCCAAGAGCACTTTTTACTGTGCGCACCCAACCAGAGTGACGGGAGGAGCACATTTCAGAAAACGTGCTCAGCTCGTCGAGAAAATGCGATTTAAGCAATAAGATTAAAAATGCACCTAAAACCTAAACCAAACGTTGCAGGTGCTTATTTCTTCATGCGCAGTGGTCAACGCGGCACTCTCTAGCTGCCAGGAGCACTTTTTACTCTGTGCACCCAACCAGAGTGACGGGAGGAGCACATTTCAGAAAACGTGGTCAGCTCGTCGAGAAAATGCGATTTAAGCAATAAAATTAAAAATGCACCTAAAACCTAAACCAAACGTTGCAGGTGCTTATTTCTTCATTCGCAGTGGTCAACGCGGCACTCTCTAGCTGCCAAGAGCACTTTTTACTGTGCGCACCCAACCAGAGTGACGGGAGGAGCACATTTCAGAAAACGTGCTCAGCTCGTCGAGAAAATGCGATTTAAGCAATAAGACTAAAAATGCACCTAAAACCTAAACCAAACGTTGCAGGTGCTTATTTCTTCATGCGCAGTGGTCAACGCGGCACTCTCTAGCTGCCAGGAGCACTTTTTACTACGCGCACCCAACCAGAGCGACGGGAGGAGCACATTTAAGAAAACGTGCTCAGCTCGTCGAGAGAATGCGATTTAAGCAATAAAATAAAAAATGCACCTAAAACCTAAACCAAACGTTGCAGGTGCTTATTTCTTCGTGCGCAGTGGTCAACGCGGCACTCCCTAGCTGCCAGGAGCACTTTTTACTGTGCGCACCCAACCAGAGTGACGGGAGGAGCACATTTCAGAAAACGTGCTCAGCTCGTCGAGAAAATGCGATTTAAGCAATAAAATTAAAAATGCACCTAAAACCTAAACCAAACGTTGCAGGTGCTTATTTCTTCATGCGCAGTGGTCAACGCGGCACTCTCTAGCTGCCAGGAGCACTTTTTACTATGCGCGCCCAACCAGAGCGACGGGAGGAGCACATTTAAGAAAACGTGCTCAGCTCGTCGAGAGAATGCGATTTAAGCAATAAAATTAAAAATGCACCTAAAACCTAAACCAAACGTTGCAGGTGCTTATTTCTTCGTGTGCAGTGGTCAACGCGGCACTCTCTAGCTGCCAGGAGCACTTTTTACTACGCGCACCCAACCAGAGCGACGGGAGGAGCACATTTCAGAAAACGTGCTCAGCTCGTCGAGAGAATGCGATTTAAGCAATAATATAAAAAATGCACCTAAAACCTAAACAAAACGTTGCAGGTGCTTATTTCTTTGTGCGCAGTGGTCAACGCGGAACTCTCTAGCTGCCAAGAGCTCTTTTTACTATGCGCACCCAACCAGAGTGACGGGATGAGCACATTTCAGAAAACGTGCTCAGCTCGTCGAGAAAATGCGATTTAAGCAATAAAATTAAAAATGCACCTAAAACCTAAACCAAACGTTGCAGGTGCTTATTTCTTCGTGCGCAGTGGTCAACGCGGCACTCCCTAGCTGCCAGGAGATCTTTTTACTGTGCGCACCCAACCAGAGTGACGGAAGGAGCACATTTCAGAAAACGTACTCAGCTCGTCGAGAAAATGCGATTTGAGCAATAAAATTAAAAATGCACCTAAAACCTAAACCAAACGTTGCAGGTGCTTATTTCTTCGTGCGCAGTGCTCAACGCGGCACTCTCTAGCTGCCAGGAGCACTTTTTACTGTGCGCACCCAACCAGAGTGACGGGAGGAGCACATTTCAGAAAACGTGCTCAGCTCGTCGAGAAAATGCGATTTAAGCAATAAAATTAAAAATGCACCTAAAACCTAAACCAAACGTTGCAGGTGCTTATTTCTTCATGCGCAGTGGTCAACGCGGCACTCTCTAGCTGCCAGGAGCACTTTTTACTATGCGCGCCCAACCAGAGCGACGGGAGGAGCACATTTCAGAAAACGTGCTCAGCTCGTCGAGAAAATGCGATTTAAGCAATAAAATTAAAAATGCACCTAAAACCTAAACCAAACGTTGCAGGTGCTTATTTCTTCATGCGCAGTGGTCAACGCGGCACTCCCGAGCTGCCAAGAGCACTTTTTACTGTGCGCACCCAACCAGAGCGACGGGAGGAGCACATTTCAGAAATCGTGCTCAGCTCGTCGAGAGAATGCGATTTAAGCAATAAAATTAAAAATGCACCTAAAACCTAAACCAAACGTTGCAGGTGCTTATTTCTTCGTGCGCAGTGGTCAACGCGGAACTCCCTAGCTGCCAGGAGCTATTTTTACTGTGCGCACCCAACCAGAGCGACGGGAGGAGCACATTTCAGAAAACGTGCTCAGCTCGTCGAGACAATGCGATTTAAGCAATAAAATTAAAAATGCACCTAAAACCTAAACTAAACGTTGCAGGTGCTTATTTCTTCCTGCGCAGTGCTCAACGCGGCACTCCCTAGCTGCCAGGAGCACTTTTTACTGTGCGCACCCAACCAGAGTGACGGGAGGAGCACATTTCAGAAAACGTGCTCAGCTCGTCGAGAAAATGCGATTTAAGCAATACAATTAAAAATGCACCTAAAACCTAAACCAAACGTTGCAGGTGCTTATTTCTTCATGAGCAGTGGTCAACGCGGCACTCTCTAGCTGCCAAGAGCACTTTTTACTGTGCGCACCCAACCAGAGTGACGGGAGGAGCACATTTCAGAAAACGTGCTCAGCTCGTCGAGAAAATGCAATTTAAGCAATAAGATTAAAAATGCACCTAAAACCTAAACCAAACGTTGCAGGTGCTTATTTCTTCATGCGCAGTGGTCAACGCGGCACTCTCTAGCTGCCAGGAGCACTTTTTACTATGCGCGCACAACCAGAGCGACGGGAGGAGCACATTTCAGAAAACATGCTCAGCTCGTCGAGAAAATGCGATTTAAGCAATAAAATTAAAAATGCACCTAAAACCTAAACCAAACGTTGCAGGTGCTTATTTCTTCATGCGCAGTGGTCAACGCGGCACTCTCTAGCTGCCAGGAGCACTTTTTACTGTGCGCACCCAACCAGAGTGACGGGAGGAGCACATTTCAGAAAACGTACTCAGCTCGTCGAGAAAATGCGATTTAAGCAATAAAATTAAAAATGCACCTAAAACCTAAACCAAACGTTGCAGGTGCTTATTTCTTTGTGCGCAGTGGTCAACGCGGCACTCTCTAGCTGCCAAGAGCAGTTTTCACTCTGCGCACCCAACCAGAGTGACGGGATGAGCACATTTCAGAAAACGTGCTCAGCTCGTCGAGAAAATGCGATTTAAGCAATAAAATTAAAAATGCACCTAAAACCTAAACCAAACGTTGCAGGTGGTTATTTCTTCATGCGCAGTGGTCAACGTGGCACTCTCTAGCTGCCAAGAGCACTTTTTACTACGCACACCCAACCAGAGCGACGGGAGGAGCATATTTCAGAAAACGTGCTCAGCTCGTCGAGAAAATGCGATTTAAGCAATAAAATTAAAAATGCACCTAAAACCTAAACCAAACGTTGCAGGTGCTTATTTCTTCGTGCGCAGTGCTCAACGCGGCACTCCCTAGCTGCCAGGAGCACTTTTTACTGTGCGCACCCAACCAGAGTGACGGGAGGAGCACATTTCAGAAAACGTGCTCAGCTCGTCGAGAAAATGCGATTTAAGCAATAAAATTAAAAATGCACCTAAAACCTAAACCAAACGTTGCAGGTGCTTATTTCTTCATGCGCAGTGGTCAACGCGGCACTCTCTAGCTGCCAAGAGCACTTTTTACTGTGCGCACCCAACCAGAGTGACGGGAGGAGCACATTTCAGAAAACGTGCTCAGCTCGTCGAGAAAATGCGATTTAAGCAATAAGATTAAAAATGCACCTAAAACCTAAACCAAACGTTGCAGGTGCTTATTTCTTCATGCGCAGTGGTCAACGCGGCACTCTCTAGCTGCCAGGAGCACTTTTTACTCTGTGCACCCAACCAGAGTGACGGGAGGAGCACATTTCAGAAAACGTGCTCAGCTCGTCGAGAAAATGCGATTTAAGCAATAAAATTAAAAATGCACCTAAAACCTAAACCAAACGTTGCAGGTGCTTATTTCTTCATTCGCAGTGGTCAACGCGGCACTCTCTAGCTGCCAAGAGCACTTTTTACTGTGCGCACCCAACCAGAGTGACGGGAGGAGCACATTTCAGAAAACGTGCTCAGCTCGTCGAGAAAATGCGATTTAAGCAATAAGATTAAAAATGCACCTAAAACCTAAACCAAACGTTGCAGGTGCTTATTTCTTCATGCGCAGTGGTCAACGCGGCACTCTCTAGCTGCCAGGAGCACTTTTTACTACGCGCACCCAACCAGAGCGACGGGAGGAGCACATTTCAGAAAACGTGCTCAGCTCGTCGAGAGAATGCAATTCAAGCAATAAAATTAAAAATGCACCTAAAACCTAAACCAAACGTTGCAGGTGCTTATTTCTTCGTGCGCAGTGGTCAACGCGGAACTCCCTAGCTGCCAGGAGCTCTTTTTACTGTGCGCACCCAACCAGAGCGACGGGAGGAGCACATTTCAGAAAACGTGCTCAGCTCGTCGAGAAAATGCGATTTAAGCAATAAAATTAAAAATGCAGCTAAAACCTAAACCAAACGTTGCAGGTGCTTATTTCTTCATGCGCAGTGGTCAACGCGGCACTCCCTAGCTGCCAAGAGCACTTTTTACTTTGCACACCCAACCAGAGAGACGGGAGGAGCACATTTCAGAAAACGTGCTCAGCTCGTCAAGAAAATGCGATTTAAGCAATAAAATTAAAATTGCACCTAAAACCTAAACCAAACGTTGCAGGTGCTTATTTCTTCATGCGCAGTGGTCAACGCGGCACTCTCTAGCTGCCAAGAGCACTTTTTACTGTGCGCACCCAACCAGAGTGACGGGAGGAGCACATTTCAGAAAACGTGCTCAGCTCGTCGAGAAAATGCAATTTAAGCAATAAGATTAAAAATGCACCTAAAACCTAAACCAAACGTTGCAGGTGCTTATTTCTTCATGCGCAGTGGTCAACGCGGCACTCTCTAGCTGCCAGGAGCACTTTTTACTACGCGCACCCAACCAGAGCGACGGGAGGAGCACATTTCAGGAAACGTGCTCAGCTCGTCGAGAAAATGCGATTTAAGCAATAAAATTAAAAATGCACCTAAAACCTAAACCAAACGTTGCAGGTGCTTATTTCTTCATGCGCAGTGGTCAACGCGGCACTCTCTAGCTGCCAGGAGCAGTTTTTACTGTGCGCACCCAACCAGAGTGACGGGAGGAGCACATTTCAGAAAACGTGCTCAGCTCGTCGAGAAAATGCGATTTAAGCAATAAGATTAAAAATGCACCTAAAACCTAAACCAAACGTTGCAGGTGCTTATTTCTTCATGCGCAGTGGTCAACGCGGCACTCTCTAGCTGCCAAGAGCTCTTTTTACTATGCGCACCCAACCAGAGTGACGGGATGAGCACATTTCAGAAAACGTGCTCAGCTCGTCGAGAAAATGCGATTTAAGCAATAAAATTAAAAATGCACCTAAAACCTAAACCAAACGTTGCAGGTGCTTATTTCTTCGTGCGCAGTGGTCAACGCGGCACTCCCTAGCTGCCAGGAGATCTTTTTACTGTGCGCACCCAACCAGAGTGACGGAAGGAGCACATTTCAGAAAACGTACTCAGCTCGTCGAGAAAATGCGATTTGAGCAATAAATTTAAAAATGCACCTAAAACCTAAACCAAACGTTGCAGGTGCTTATTTCTTCGTGCGCAGTGCTCAACGCGGCACTCCCTAGCTGCCAGGAGCACTTTTTACTGTGCGCACCCAACCAGAGTGACGGGAGGAGCACATTTCAGAAAACGTGCTCAGCTCGTCGAGAAAATGCGATTTAAGCAATAAAATTAAAAATGCACCTAAAACCTAAACCAAACGTTGCAGGTGCTTATTTCTTCATGCGCAGTGGTCAACGCGGCACTCTCTAGCTGCCAGGAGCACTTTTTACTATGCGCGCCCAACCAGAGCGACGGGAGGAGCACATTTCAGAAAACGTGCTCAGCTCGTCGAGAAAATGCGATTTAAGCAATAAAATTAAAAATGCACCTAAAACCTAAACCAAACGTTGCAGGTGCTTATTTCTTCATGCGCAGTGGTCAACGCGGCACTCCCGAGCTGCCAAGAGCACTTTTTACTGTGCGCACCCAACCAGAGCGACGGGAGGAGCACATTTCAGAAATCGTGCTCAGCTCGTCGAGAGAATGCGATTTAAGCAATAAAATTAAAAATGCACCTAAAACCTAAACCAAACGTTGCAGGTGCTTATTTCTTCGTGCGCAGTGGTCAACGCGGAACTCCCTAGCTGCCAGGAGCTATTTTTACTGTGCGCACCCAACCAGAGCGACGGGAGGAGCACATTTCAGAAAACGTGCTCAGCTCGTCGAGACAATGCGATTTAAGCAATAAAATTAAAAATGCACCTAAAACCTAAACTAAACGTTGCACGTGCTTATTTCTTCCTGCGCAGTGCTCAACGCGGCACTCCCTAGCTGCCAGGAGCACTTTTTACTGTGCGCACCCAACCAGAGTGACGGGAGGAGCACATTTCAGAAAACGTGCTCAGCTCGTCGAGAAAATGCGATTTAAGCAATACAATTAAAAATGCACCTAAAACCTAAACCAAACGTTGCAGGTGCTTATTTCTTCATGAGCAGTGGTCAACGCGGCACTCTCTAGCTGCCAAGAGCACTTTTTACTGTGCGCACCCAACCAGAGTGACGGGAGGAGCACATTTCAGAAAACGTGCTCAGCTCGTCGAGAAAATGCAATTTAAGCAATAAGATTAAAAATGCACCTAAAACCTAAACCAAACGTTGCAGGTGCTTATTTCTTCATGCGCAGTGGTCAACGCGGCACTCTCTAGCTGCCAGGAGCACTTTTTACTACGCGCACCCAACCAGAGCGACGGGAGGAGCACATTTCAGGAAACGTGCTCAGCTCGTCGAGAAAATGCGATTTAAGCAATAAAATTAAAAATGCACCTAAAACCTAAACCAAACGTTGCAGGTGCTTATTTCTTCATGCGCAGTGGTCAACGCGGCACTCTCTAGCTGCCAGGAGCACTTTTTACTGTGCGCACCCAACCAGAGTGACGGGAGGAGCACATTTCAGAAAACGTGCTCAGCTCGTCGAGAAAATGCGATTTAAGCAATAAGATTAAAAATGCACCTAAAACCTAAACCAAACGTTGCAGGTGCTTATTTCTTCATGCGCAGTGGTCAACGCGGCACTCTCTAGCTGCCAGGAGCACTTTTTACTACGCGCACCCAACCAGAGCGACGGGAGGAGCTTATTTAAGAAAACGTGCTCAGCTCGTCGAGAGAATGCGATTTAAGCAATAAAATTAAAAATGCACCTAAAACCTAAACCAAACGTTGCAGGTGCTTATTTCTTCATGCGCAGTGGTCAACGCGGCACTCCCGAGCTGCCAAGAGCACTTTTTACTGTGCACACCCAACCAGAGCGACGGGAGGAGCTTATTTAAGAAAACGTGCTCAGCTCGTCGAGAGAATGCGATTTAAGCAATAAAATTAAAAATGCACCTAAAACCTAAACCAAACGTTGCAGGTGCTTATTTCTTCGTGCGCAGTGGTCAACGCGGAACTCCCTAGCTGCCAGGAGCTCTTTTTACTGTGCGCACCCAACCAGAGCGACGGGAGGAGCACATTTCAGAAAACGTGCTCAGCTCGTCGAGAAAATGCGATTTAAGCAATAAAATTAAAAATGCACTTAAAACCTAAACCAAACGTTGCAGGTGCTTATTTCTTCGTGCGCAGTGGTCAACGCGGCACTCCCTAGCTGCCAGGAGCTCTTTTTACTGTGTGCACCCAACCAGAGCGACGGGAGGAGCACATTTCAGAAAACGTGCTCAGCTCGTCGAGAGAATGCGATTTAAGCAATAAAATTAAAAATGCACCTAAAACCTAAACCAAACGTTGCAGGTGCTTATTTCTTCGTGCGCAGTGGTCAACGCGGCACTCCCTAGCTGCCAGGAGCACTTTTTACTGTGCGCACCCAACCAGAGTGACGGGAGGAGCACATTTCAGAAAACGTGCTCAGCTCGTCGAGAAAATGCGATTTAAGCAATAAAATTAAAAATGCACCTAAAACCTAAACCAAACGTTGCAGGTGCTTATTTCTTCATGCGCAGTGGTCAACGCGGCACTCTCTAGCTGCCAAGAGCACTTTTTACTGTGCGCACCCAACCAGAGTGACGGGAGGAGCACATTTCAGAAAACGTGCTCAGCTCGTCGAGAAAATGCGATTTAAGCAATAAGATTAAAAATGCACCTAAAACCTAAACCAAACGTTGCAGGTGCTTATTTCTTCATGCGCAGTGGTCAACGCGGCACTCCCGAGCTGCCAAGAGCACTTTTTACTGTGCGCACCCAACCAGAGCGACGGGAGGAGCACATTTCAGAAATCGTGCTCAGCTCGTCGAGAGAATGCGATTTAAGCAATAAAATTAAAAATGCACCTAAAACCTAAACCAAACGTTGCAGGTGCTTATTTCTTCGTGCGCAGTGGTCAACGCGGAACTCCCTAGCTGCCAGGAGCTATTTTTACTGTGCGCACCCAACCAGAGCGACGGGAGGAGCACATTTCAGAAAACGTGCTCAGCTCGTCGAGACAATGCGATTTAAGCAATAAAATTAAAAATGCACCTAAAACCTAAACTAAACGTTGCACGTGCTTATTTCTTCCTGCGCAGTGCTCAACGCGGCACTCCCTAGCTGCCAGGAGCACTTTTTACTGTGCGCACCCAACCAGAGTGACGGGAGGAGCACATTTCAGAAAACGTGCTTAGCTCGTCGAGAAAATGCGATTTAAGCAATACAATTAAAAATGCACCTAAAACCTAAACCAAACGTTGCAGGTGCTTATTTCTTCATGAGCAGTGGTCAACGCGGCACTCTCTAGCTGCCAAGAGCACTTTTTACTGTGCGCACCCAACCAGAGTGACGGGAGGAGCACATTTCAGAAAACGTGCTCAGCTCGTCGAGAAAATGCAATTTAAGCAATAAGATTAAAAATGCACCTAAAACCTAAACCAAACGTTGCAGGTGCTTATTTCTTCATGCGCAGTGGTCAACGCGGCACTCTCTAGCTGCCAGGAGCACTTTTTACTACGCGCACCCAACCAGAGCGACGGGAGGAGCACATTTCAGGAAACGTGCTCAGCTCGTCGAGAAAATGCGATTTAAGCAATAAAATTAAAAATGCACCTAAAACCTAAACCAAACGTTGCAGGTGCTTATTTCTTCATGCGCAGTGGTCAACGCGGCACTCTCTAGCTGCCAGGAGCACTTTTTACTGTGCGCACCCAACCAGAGTGACGGGAGGAGCACATTTCAGAAAACGTGCTCAGCTCGTCGAGAAAATGCGATTTAAGCAATAAGATTAAAAATGCACCTAAAACCTAAACCAAACGTTGCAGGTGCTTATTTCTTCATGCGCAGTGGTCAACGCGGCACTCTCTAGCTGCCAGGAGCACTTTTTACTACGCGCACCCAACCAGAGCGACGGGAGGAGCACATTTCAGAAAACGTGCTCAGCTCGTCGAGAAAATGCGATTTAAGCAATAAAATTAAAAATGCACCTAAAACCTAAACCAAACGTTGCAGGTGCTTATTTCTTCATGCGCAGTGGTCAACGCGGCACTCCCGAGCTGCCAAGAGCACTTTTTACTGTGCACACCCAACCAGAGCGACGGGAGGAGCTTATTTAAGAAAACGTGCTCAGCTCGTCGAGAGAATGCGATTTAAGCAATACAATTAAAAATGCACCTAAAACCTAAACCAAACGTTGCAGGTGCTTATTTCTTCGTGCGCAGTGGTCAACGCGGAACTCCCTAGCTGCCAGGAGCTCTTTTTACTGTGCGCACCCAACCAGAGCGACGGGAGGAGCACATTTCAGAAAACGTGCTCAGCTCGTCGAGAAAATGCGATTTAAGCAATAAAATTAAAAATGCAGCTAAAACCTAAACCAAACGTTGCAGGTGCTTATTTCTTCGTGCGCAGTGGTCAACGCGGCACTCCCTAGCTGCCAGGAGCTCTTTTTACTGTGTGCACCCAACCAGAGCGACGGGAGGAGCACATTTCAGAAAACGTGCTCAGCTCGTCGAGAGAATGCGATTTAAGCAATAAAATTAAAAATGCACCTAAAACCTAAACCAAACGTTGCAGGTGCTTATTTCTTCGTGCGCAGTGGTCAACGCGGCACTCCCTAGCTGCCAGGAGCACTTTTTACTGTGCGCACCCAACCAGAGTGACGGGAGGAGCACATTTCAGAAAACGTGCTCAGCTCGTCGAGAAAATGCGATTTAAGCAATAAAATTAAAAATGCACCTAAAACCTAAACCAAACGTTGCAGGTGCTTATTTCTTCATGCGCAGTGGTCAACGCGGCACTCTCTAGCTGCCAAGAGCACTTTTTACTGTGCGCACCCAACCAGAGTGACGGGAGGAGCACATTTCAGAAAACGTGCTCAGCTCGTCGAGAAAATGCGATTTAAGCAATAAGATTAAAAATGCACCTAAAACCTAAACCAAACGTTGCAGGTGCTTATTTCTTCGTGCGCAGTGGTCAACGCGGAACTCTCTAGCTGCCAGGAGCTCTTTTTACTGTGCGCACCCAACCAGAGAGACGGGAGGAGCACATTTCAGAAAACGTGCTCAGCTCGTCGAGAAAATGCGATTTAAGCAAT
Organism: Syngnathus floridae; assembly: GCF_059516105.1. NCBI lineage: Eukaryota > Metazoa > Chordata > Actinopteri > Syngnathiformes > Syngnathidae > Syngnathus > Syngnathus floridae. Next base: position 4,295,868 of record NC_142414.1, on the reverse strand, counting down.
ACAATTAAAAATGCAGCTAAAACCTAAACCAAACGTTGCAGGTGCTTATTTCTTCGTGCGCAGTGGTCAACGCGGCACTCCCTAGCTGCCAGGAGCTCTTTTTACTGTGCGCACCCAACCAGAGCGACGGGAGGAGCACATTTCAGAAAACGTGCTCAGCTCGTCGAGAAAATGCGATTCAAGCAATAAAATTAAAAATGCACCTAAAACCTAAACCAAACGTTGCAGGTGCTTATTTCTTCATGCGCAGTGGTCAACGCGGCACTCTCTAGCTGCCAGGAGCACTTTTTACTACGCGCACCCAACCAGAGCGACGGGAGGAGCACATTTCAGAAAACGTGCTCAGCTCGTCGAGAGAATGCAATTTAAGCAATAAAATAAAAAATGCACCTAAAACCTAAACCAAACGTTGCAGGTTCTTATTTCTTCGTGCGCAGTGGTCAACGCGGCACTCCCTAGCTGCCAGGAGCTCTTTTTACTGTGCGCACCCAACCAGAGCGACGGGAGGAGCACATTTCAGAAAACGTGCTCAGCTCGTCGAGAAAATGCGATTTAAGCAATAAAATTAAAAATGCACCTAAAACCTAAACCAAACGTTGCAGGTGCTTATTTCTTCATGCGCAGTGGTCAACGTGGCACTCTCTAGCTGCCAGGAGCACTTTTTACTACGCGCACCCAACCAGAGCGATGGGAGGAGCACATTTCAGAAAACGTGCTCAGCTCGTCGAGAGAATGCGATTTAAGCAATAAAATAAAAAATGCACCTAAAACCTAAACCAAACGTTGCAGGTGCTTATTTCTTCGTGCGCAGTGGTCAACGCGGCACTCCCTAGCTGCCAGGAGCTCTTTTTACTGTGTGCACCCAACCAGAGCGACGGGAGGAGCACATTTCAGAAAACGTGCTCAGCTCGTCGAGAAAATGCGATTTAAGCAATAAAATTAAAAATGCACCTGAAACCTAAAACAAACGTTGCAGGTGGTTATTTCTTCATGCACAGTCGTCAACGCGGCACTCTCTAGCTGCCAAGAGTACTTTTTACTATGCGCACCCAACCAGAGTGACGGGAGGAGCACATTTCAGAAAACGTGCTCAGCTCGTCGAGAAAATGCGATTTAAGCAATAAAATTAAAAATGCAGCTAAAACCTAAACCAAACGTTGCAGGTGCTTATTTCTTCGTGCGTAGTGCTCAACGCGGCACTCCCTAGCTGCCAGGAGCACTTTTTACTGTGCGCACCCAACCAGAGTGACGGGAGGAGCACATTTCAGAAAACGTGCTCAGCTCGTCGAGAAAATGCGATTTAAGCAATAAAATTAAAAATGCACCTAAAACCTAAACCAAACGTTGCAGGTGCTTATTTCTTCATGCGCAGTGGTCAACGCGGCACTCTCTAGCTGCCAAGAGCACTTTTTACTGTGCGCACCCAACCAGAGTGACGGGAGGAGCACATTTCAGAAAACGTGCTCAGCTCGTCGAGAAAATGCGATTTAAGCAATAAGATTAAAAATGCACCTAAAACCTAAATCAAACGTTGCAGGTGCTTATTTCTTCATGCGCAGTGGTCAACGCGGCACTCTCTAGCTGCCAGGAGCACTTTTTACTGTGCGCACCCAACCAGAGTGACGGGAGGAGTACATTTCAGAAAACGTGCTCAGCTCGTCGAGAAAATGCGATTTAAGCAATAAAATTAAAAATGCACCTAAAACCTAAACCAAACGTTGCAGGTGCTTATTTCTTCATGCGCAGTGGTCAACGCGGCACTCCCGAGCTGCCAAGAGCACTTTTTACTGTGCGCACCCAACCAGAGCGACGGGAGGAGCACATTTCAGAAAACGTGCTCAGCTCGTCGAGAGAATGCGATTTAAGCAATAAAATTAAAAATGCACCTAAAACCTAAACCAAACGTTGCAGGTGCTTATTTCTTCGTGCGCAGTGCTCAACGCGGCACTCCCTAGCTGCCAGGAGCACTTTTTACTGTGCGCACCCAACCAGAGTGACGGGAGGAGCACATTTCAGAAAACGTGCTCAGCTCGTCGAGAAAATGCGATTCAAGCAATAAAATTAAAAATGCACCTAAAACCTAAACCAAACGTTGCAGGTGCTTATTTCTTCATGCGCAGTGGTCAACGCGGCACTCTCTAGCTGCCAGGAGCACTTTTTACTGTGCGCACCCAACCAGAGTGACGGGAGGAGCACATTTCAGAAAACGTGCTCAGCTCGTCGAGAAAATGCGATTTAAGCAATAAGATTAAAAATGCACCTAAAACCTAAACCAAACGTTGCAGGTGCTTATTTCTTCATGCGCAGTGGTCAACGCGGCACTCTCTAGCTGCCAGGAGCACTTTTTACTACGCGCACCCAACCAGAGCGACGGGAGGAGCACATTTCAGAAAACGTGCTCAGCTCGTCGAGAAAATGCGATTTAAGCAATAAAACTAAAAATGCACCTAAAACCTAAACCAAACGTTGCAGGTGCTTATTTCTTCATGCGCAGTGGTCAACGCGGCACTCCCGAGCTGCCAAGAGCACTTTTTACTGTGCGCACCCAACCAGAGCGACGGGAGGAGCACATTTCAGAAGACGTGCTCAGCTCGTCGAGAGAATGCGATTTAAGCAATAAAATTAAAAATGCACCTAAAACCTAAACCAAACGTTGCAGGTGCTTATTTCTTCGTGCGCAGTGGTCAACGCGGAACTCCCTAGCTGCCAGGAGCTCTTTTTACTGTGCGCACCCAACCAGAGCGACGGGAGGACCACATTTCAGAAAACGTGCTCAGCTCGTCGAGAAAATGCGATTTAAGCAATAAAATTAAAAATGCAGCTAAAACCTAAACCAAACGTTGCAGGTGCTTATTTCTTCGTGCGCAGTGCTCAACGCGGCACTCCCTAGCTGCCAGGAGCACTTTTTACTCCGCGCACCCAACCAGAGTGACGGGAGGAGCACATTTCAGAAAACGTGCTCAGCTCGTCGAGAAAATGCGATTTAAGCAATAAAATTAAAAATGCACCCAAAACCTAAACCAAACGTTGCAGGTGGTTATTTCTTCAAGCGCAGTGGTCAACGCGGCACTCTCTAGCTGCCAAGAGCACTTTTTACTATGCGCACCCAACCAGAGTGACGGGAGGAGCACATTTCAGAAAACGTGCTCAGCTCGTCGAGAAAATGCGATTTAAGCAATAAAATTAAAAATGCTCCTAAAACCTAAACCAAACGTTGCAGGTGCTTATTTCTTCATGCGCAGTGGTCAACGCGGCACTCTCTAGCTGCCAGGAGCACTTTTTACTGTGCGCACCCAACCAGAGTGACGGGAGGAGCACATTTCAGAAAACGTGCTCAGCTCGTCGAGAAAATGTGATTTAAGCAATAAAATTAAAAATGCACCTAAAACCTAAACCAAACGTTGCAGGTGCTTATTTCTTCATGCGCAGTGGTCAACGCGGCACTCTCTAGCTGCCAGGAGCACTTTTTACTGTGCGCACCCAACCAGAGTGACGGGAGGAGCACATTTCAGAAAACGTGCTCAGCTCGTCGAGAAAATGCGATTTAAGCAATAAGATTAAAAATGCACCTAAAACCTAAACCAAACGTTGCAGGTGCTTATTTCTTCATGCGCAGTGGTCAACGCGGCACTCTCTAGCTGCCAGGAGCACTTTTTACTACGCGCACACAACCAGAGCGACGGGAGGAGCACATTTCAGAAAACGTGCTCAGCTCGTCGAGAAAATGCGATTAAAGCAATAAAACTAAAAATGCACCTAAAACCTAAACCAAACGTTGCAGGTGCTCATTTCTTCATGCGCAGTGGTCAACGCGGCACTCCCGAGCTGCCAAGAGCACTTTTTACTGTGCGCACCCAACCAGAGCGACGGGAGGAGCACATTTCAGAAGACGTGCTCAGCTCGTCGAGAGAATGCGATTTAAGCAATAAAATTAAAAATGCACCTAAAACCTAAACCAAACGTTGCAGGTGCTTATTTCTTCGTGCGCAGTGGTCAACGCGGAACTCCCTAGCTGCCAGGAGCTCTTTTTACTGTGCGCACCCAACCAGAGGGACGGGAGGACCACATTTCAGAAAACGTGCTCAGCTCGTCGAGAAAATGCGATTTAAGCAATAAAATTAAAAATGCAGCTAAAACCTAAACCAAACGTTGCAGGTGCTTATTTCTTCGTGCGCAGTGCTCAACGCGGCACTCCCTAGCTGCCAGGAGCACTTTTTACTCTGCGCACCCAACCAGAGTGACGGGAGGAGCACATTTCAGAAAACGTGCTCAGCTCGTCGAGAAAATGCGATTTAAGCAATAAAATTAAAAATGCACCCAAAACCTAAACCAAACGTTGCAGGTGGTTATTTCTTCAAGCGCAGTGGTCAACGCGGCACTCTCTAGCTGCCAAGAGCACTTTTTACTATGCGCACCCAACCAGAGTGACGGGAGGAGCACATTTCAGAAAACGTGCTCAGCTCGTCGAGAAAATGCGATTTAAGCAATAAAATTAAAAATGCTCCTAAAACCTAAACCAAACGTTGCAGGTGCTTATTTCTTCATGCGCAGTGGTCAACGCGGCACTCTCTAGCTGCCAAGAGCACTTTTTACTGTGCGCACCCAACCAGAGTGACGGGAGGAGCACATTTCAGAAAACGTGCTCAGCTCGTCGAGAAAATGCGATTTAAGCAATAAGATTAAAAATGCACCTAAAACCTAAACCAAACGTTGCAGGTGCTTATTTCTTCATGCGCAGTGGTCAACGCGGCACTCTCTAGCTGCCAGGAGCTCTTTTTACTACGCGCACCCAACCAGAGCGACGGGAGGAGCACATTTCAGAAAACGTGCTCAGCTCGTCGAGAGAATGCGATTTAAGCAATAAAATAAAAAATGCACCTAAAACCTAAACCAAACGTTGCAGGTGCTTATTTCTTCGTGCGCAGTGGTCAACGCGGCACTCCCTAGCTGCCAGGAGCTCTTTTTACTGTGCGCACCCAACCAGAGCGACGGGAGGAGCACATTTCAGAAAACGTGCTCAGCTCGTCGAGAAAATGCGATTTAAGCAACAAAATTAAAAATGCACCTAAAACCTAAACCAAACGTTGCAGGTGCTTATTTCTTCATGCGCAGTGGTCAACGCGGCACTCTCTAGCTGCCAGGAGCACTTTTTACTACGCGCACCCAACCAGAGCGACGGGAGGAGCACATTTCAGAAAACGTGCTCAGCTCGTCGAGAGAATGCGATTTAAGCAATAAAATAAAAAATGCACCTAAAACCTAAACCAAACGTTGCAGGTGCTTATTTCTTCATGCGCAGTGGTCAACGCGGCACTCTCTAGCTGCCAGGAGCACTTTTTACTACGCGCACCCAACCAGAGTGACGGAAGGAGCACATTTCAGAAAACGTACTCAGCTCGTCGAGAAAATGCGATTTAAGCAATAAAATTAAAAATGCACCTAAAACCTAAACCAAACGTTGCAGGTGCTTATTTCTTCATGCGCAGTGGTCAACGCGGCACTCTCTAGCTGCCAAGAGCACTTTTTACTGTGCGCACCCAACCAGAGTGACGGGAGGAGCACATTTCAGAAAACGTGCTCAGCTCGTCGAGAAAATGCGATTTAAGCAATAAGATTAAAAATGCACCTAAAACCTAAACCAAACGTTGCAGGTGCTTATTTCTTCATGCGCAGTGGTCAACGCGGAACTCTCTAGCTGCCAAGAGCTCTTTTTTACTATGCGCACCCAACCAGAGTGACGGGATGAGCACATTTCAGAAAACGTGCTCAGCTCGTCGAGAAAATGCGATTTAAGCAATAAAATTAAAAATGCACCTAAAACCTAAACCAAACGTTGCAGGTGCTTATTTCTTCGTGTGCAGTGGTCAACGCGGCACTCCCTAGCTGCCAGGAGCACTTTTTACTGTGCGCACCCAACCAGAGTGACGGAAGGAGCACATTTCAGAAAACGTACTCAGCTCGTCGAGAAAATGCGATTTGAGCAATAAAATTAAAAATGCACCTAAAACCTAAACCAAACGTTGCAGGTGCTTATTTCTTCGTGCGCAGTGCTCAACGCGGCACTCCCTAGCTGCCAGGAGCACTTTTTACTGTGCGCACCCAACCAGAGTGACGGGAGGAGCACATTTCAGAAAACGTGCTCAGCTCGTCGAGAAAATGCGATTTAAGCAATAAAATTAAAAATGCACCTAAAACCTAAACCAAACGTTGCAGGTGCTTATTTCTTCATGCGCAGTGGTCAACGCGGCACTCTCTAGCTGCCAGGAGCACTTTTTACTATGCGCGCCCAACCAGAGCGACGGGAGGAGCACATTTCAGAAAACGTGCTCAGCTCGTCGAGAAAATGCGATTTAAGCAATAAAATTAAAAATGCACCTAAAACCTAAACCAAACGTTGCAGGTGCTTATTTCTTCGTGCGCAGTGGTCAACGCGGAACTCCCTAGCTGCCAGGAGCTCTTTTTACTGTGCGCACCCAACCAGAGCGACGGGAGGAGCACATTTCAGAAAACGTGCTCAGCTCGTCGAGAAAATGCGATTTAAGCAATAAAATTAAAAATGCAGCTAAAACCTAAACCAAACGTTGCAGGTGCTTATTTCTTCATGCGCAGTGGTCAACGCGGCACTCCCTAGCTGCCAAGAGCACTTTTTACTTTGCACACCCAACCAGAGAGACGGGAGGAGCACATTTCAGAAAACGTGCTCAGCTCGTCAAGAAAATGCGATTTAAGCAATAAAATTAAAATTGCACCTAAAACCTAAACCAAACGTTGCAGGTGCTTATTTCTTCATGCGCAGTGGTCAACGCGGCACTCTCTAGCTGCCAGGAGCACTTTTTACTATGCGCGCACAACCAGAGCGACGGGAGGAGCACATTTCAGAAAACATGCTCAGCTCGTCGAGAAAATGCGATTTAAGCAATAAAATTAAAAATGCACCTAAAACCTAAACCAAACGTTGCAGGTGCTTATTTCTTCATGCGCAGTAGTCAACGCGGCACTCTCTAGCTGCCAGGAGCACTTTTTACTACGCGCACCCAACCAGAGCGACGGGAGGAGCACATTTCAGAAAACGTGCTCAGCTCGTCGAGAGAATGCGATTTAAGCAATAAAATAAAAAATGCACCTAAAACCTAAACCAAACGTTGCAGGTGCTTATTTCTTCGTGTGCAGTGGTCAACGCGGCACTCTCTAGCTGCCAGGAGCACTTTTTACTACGCGCACCCAACCAGAGCGACGGGAGGAGCACATTTCAGAAAACGTGCTCAGCTCGTCGAGAGAATGCGATTTAAGCAATAATATAAAAAATGCACCTAAAACCTAAACAAAACGTTGCAGGTGCTTATTTCTTTGTGCGCAGTGGTCAACGCGGAACTCTCTAGCTGCCAAGAGCTCTTTTTACTATGCGCACCCAACCAGAGTGACGGGATGAGCACATTTCAGAAAACGTGCTCAGCTCGTCGAGAAAATGCGATTTAAGCAATAAAATTAAAAATGCACCTAAAACCTAAACCGAACGTTGCAGGTGCTTATTTCTTCGTGCGCAGTGGTCAACGCGGCACTCCCTAGCTGCCAGGAGATCTTTTTACTGTGCGCACCCAACCAGAGTGACGGAAGGAGCACATTTCAGAAAACGTACTCAGCTCGTCGAGAAAATGCGATTTGAGCAATAAAATTAAACATGCACCTAAAACCTAAACCAAACGTTGCAGGTGCTTATTTCTTCGTGCGCAGTGCTCAACGCGGCACTCCCTAGCTGCCAGGAGCACTTTTTACTGTGCGCACCCAACCAGAGTGACGGGAGGAGCACATTTCAGAAAACGTGCTCAGCTCGTCGAGAAAATGCGATTTAAGCAATAAAATTAAAAATGCACCTAAAACCTAAACCAAACGTTGCAGGTGCTTATTTCTTCATGCGCAGTGGTCAACGCGGCACTCTCTAGCTGCCAGGAGCACTTTTTACTATGCGCGCCCAACCAGAGCGACGGGAGGAGCACATTTCAGAAAACGTGCTCAGCTCGTCGAGAAAATGCGATTTAAGCAATAAAATTAAAAATGCACCTAAAACCTAAACCAAACGTTGCAGGTGCTTATTTCTTCATGCGCAGTGGTCAACGCGGCACTCCCGAGCTGCCAAGAGCACTTTTTACTGTGCGCACCCAACCAGAGCGACGGGAGGAGCACATTTCAGAAAACGTGCTCAGCTCGTCGAGAGAATGCGATTTAAGCAATAAAATTAAAAATGCACCTAAAACCTAAACCAAACGTTGCAGGTGCTTATTTCTTCGTGCGCAGTGGTCAACGCGGAACTCCCTAGCTGCCAGGAGCTATTTTTACTGTGCGCACCCAACCAGAGCGACGGGAGGAGCACATTTCAGAAAACGTGCTCAGCTCGTCGAGACAATGCGATTTAAGCAATAAAATTAAAAATGCACCTAAAACCTAAACTAAACGTTGCACGTGCTTATTTCTTCCTGCGCAGTGCTCAACGCGGCACTCCCTAGCTGCCAGGAGCACTTTTTACTGTGCGCACCCAACCAGAGTGACGGGAGGAGCACATTTCAGAAAACGTGCTCAGCTCGTCGAGAAAATAGGATTTAAGCAATACAATTAAAAATGCACCTAAAACCTAAACCAAACGTTGCAGGTGCTTATTTCTTCATGAGCAGTGGTCAACGCGGCACTCTCTAGCTGCCAAGAGCACTTTTTACTGTGCGCACCCAACCAGAGTGACGGGAGGAGCACATTTCAGAAAACGTGCTCAGCTCGTCGAGAAAATGCAATTTAAGCAATAAGATTAAAAATGCACCTAAAACCTAAACCAAACGTTGCAGGTGCTTATTTCTTCATGCGCAGTGGTCAACGCGGCACTCTCTAGCTGCCAGGAGCACTTTTTACTACGCGCACCCAACCAGAGCGACGGGAGGAGCACATTTCAGGAAACGTGCTCAGCTCGTCGAGAAAATGCGATTTAAGCAATAAAATTAAAAATGCACCTAAAACCTAAACCAAACGTTGCAGGTGCTTATTTCTTCATGCGCAGTGGTCAACGCGGCACTCTCTAGCTGCCAGGAGCAGTTTTTACTGTGCGCACCCAACCAGAGTGACGGGAGGAGCACATTTCAGAAAACGTGCTCAGCTCGTCGAGAAAATGCGATTTAAGCAATAAGATTAAAAATGCACCTAAAACCTAAACCAAACGTTGCAGGTGCTTATTTCTTCATGCGCAGTGGTCAACGCGGCACTCTCTAGCTGCCAAGAGCTCTTTTTACTATGCGCACCCAACCAGAGTGACGGGATGAGCACATTTCAGAAAACGTGCTCAGCTCGTCGAGAAAATGCGATTTAAGCAATAAAATTAAAAATGCACCTAAAACCTAAACCAAACGTTGCAGGTGCTTATTTCTTCGTGCGCAGTGGTCAACGCGGCACTCCCTAGCTGCCAGGAGATCTTTTTACTGTGCGCACCCAACCAGAGTGACGGAAGGAGCACATTTCAGAAAACGTACTCAGCTCGTCGAGAAAATGCGATTTGAGCAATAAATTTAAAAATGCACCTAAAACCTAAACCAAACGTTGCAGGTGCTTATTTCTTCGTGCGCAGTGCTCAACGCGGCACTCCCTAGCTGCCAGGAGCACTTTTTACTGTGCGCACCCAACCAGAGTGACGGGAGGAGCACATTTCAGAAAACGTGCTCAGCTCGTCGAGAAAATGCGATTTAAGCAATAAAATTAAAAATGCACCTAAAACCTAAACCAAACGTTGCAGGTGCTTATTTCTTCATGCGCAGTGGTCAACGCGGCACTCTCTAGCTGCCAGGAGCACTTTTTACTATGCGCGCCCAACCAGAGCGACGGGAGGAGCACATTTCAGAAAACGTGCTCAGCTCGTCGAGAAAATGCGATTTAAGCAATAAAATTAAAAATGCACCTAAAACCTAAACCAAACGTTGCAGGTGCTTATTTCTTCATGCGCAGTGGTCAACGCGGCACTCCCGAGCTGCCAAGAGCACTTTTTACTGTGCGCACCCAACCAGAGCGACGGGAGGAGCACATTTCAGAAATCGTGCTCAGCTCGTCGAGAGAATGCGATTTAAGCAATAAAATTAAAAATGCACCTAAAACCTAAACCAAACGTTGCAGGTGCTTATTTCTTCGTGCGCAGTGGTCAACGCGGAACTCCCTAGCTGCCAGGAGCTATTTTTACTGTGCGCACCCAACCAGAGCGACGGGAGGAGCACATTTCAGAAAACGTGCTCAGCTCGTCGAGACAATGCGATTTAAGCAATAAAATTAAAAATGCACCTAAAACCTAAACTAAACGTTGCACGTGCTTATTTCTTCCTGCGCAGTGCTCAACGCGGCACTCCCTAGCTGCCAGGAGCACTTTTTACTGTGCGCACCCAACCAGAGTGACGGGAGGAGCACATTTCAGAAAACGTGCTCAGCTCGTCGAGAAAATGCGATTTAAGCAATACAATTAAAAATGCACCTAAAACCTAAACCAAACGTTGCAGGTGCTTATTTCTTCATGAGCAGTGGTCAACGCGGCACTCTCTAGCTGCCAAGAGCACTTTTTACTGTGCGCACCCAACCAGAGTGACGGGAGGAGCACATTTCAGAAAACGTGCTCAGCTCGTCGAGAAAATGCAATTTAAGCAATAAGATTAAAAATGCACCTAAAACCTAAACCAAACGTTGCAGGTGCTTATTTCTTCATGCGCAGTGGTCAACGCGGCACTCTCTAGCTGCCAGGAGCACTTTTTACTGTGCGCACCCAACCAGAGTGACGGGAGGAGCACATTTCAGAAAACGTGCTCAGCTCGTCGAGAAAATGCGATTTAAGCAATAAGATTAAAAATGCACCTAAAACCTAAACCAAACGTTGCAGGTGCTTATTTCTTCATGCGCAGTGGTCAACGCGGCACTCTCTAGCTGCCAGGAGCACTTTTTACTACGCGCACCCAACCAGAGCGACGGGAGGAGCTTATTTAAGAAAACGTGCTCAGCTCGTCGAGAGAATGCGATTTAAGCAATAAAATTAAAAATGCACCTAAAACCTAAACCAAACGTTGCAGGTGCTTATTTCTTCATGCGCAGTGGTCAACGCGGCACTCCCGAGCTGCCAAGAGCACTTTTTACTGTGCACACCCAACCAGAGCGACGGGAGGAGCTTATTTAAGAAAACGTGCTCAGCTCGTCGAGAGAATGCGATTTAAGCAATAAAATTAAAAATGCACCTAAAACCTAAACCAAACGTTGCAGGTGCTTATTTCTTCGTGCGCAGTGGTCAACGCGGAACTCCCTAGCTGCCAGGAGCTCTTTTTACTGTGCGCACCCAACCAGAGCGACGGGAGGAGCACATTTCAGAAAACGTGCTCAGCTCGTCGAGAAAATGCGATTTAAGCAATAAAATTAAAAATGCACTTAAAACCTAAACCAAACGTTGCAGGTGCTTATTTCTTCGTGCGCAGTGGTCAACGCGGCACTCCCTAGCTGCCAGGAGCTCTTTTTACTGTGTGCACCCAACCAGAGCGACGGGAGGAGCACATTTCAGAAAACGTGCTCAGCTCGTCGAGAGAATGCGATTTAAGCAATAAAATTAAAAATGCACCTAAAACCTAAACCAAACGTTGCAGGTGCTTATTTCTTCGTGCGCAGTGGTCAACGCGGCACTCCCTAGCTGCCAGGAGCACTTTTTACTGTGCGCACCCAACCAGAGTGACGGGAGGAGCACATTTCAGAAAACGTGCTCAGCTCGTCGAGAAAATGCGATTTAAGCAATAAAATTAAAAATGCACCTAAAACCTAAACCAAACGTTGCAGGTGCTTATTTCTTCATGCGCAGTGGTCAACGCGGCACTCTCTAGCTGCCAAGAGCACTTTTTACTGTGCGCACCCAACCAGAGTGACGGGAGGAGCACATTTCAGAAAACGTGCTCAGCTCGTCGAGAAAATGCGATTTAAGCAATAAGATTAAAAATGCACCTAAAACCTAAACCAAACGTTGCAGGTGCTTATTTCTTCATGCGCAGTGGTCAACGCGGCACTCCCGAGCTGCCAAGAGCACTTTTTACTGTGCGCACCCAACCAGAGCGACGGGAGGAGCACATTTCAGAAATCGTGCTCAGCTCGTCGAGAGAATGCGATTTAAGCAATAAAATTAAAAATGCACCTAAAACCTAAACCAAACGTTGCAGGTGCTTATTTCTTCGTGCGCAGTGGTCAACGCGGAACTCCCTAGCTGCCAGGAGCTATTTTTACTGTGCGCACCCAACCAGAGCGACGGGAGGAGCACATTTCAGAAAACGTGCTCAGCTCGTCGAGACAATGCGATTTAAGCAATAAAATTAAAAATGCACCTAAAACCTAAACTAAACGTTGCACGTGCTTATTTCTTCCTGCGCAGTGCTCAACGCGGCACTCCCTAGCTGCCAGGAGCACTTTTTACTGTGCGCACCCAACCAGAGTGACGGGAGGAGCACATTTCAGAAAACGTGCTCAGCTCGTCGAGAAAATGCGATTTAAGCAATACAATTAAAAATGCACCTAAAACCTAAACCAAACGTTGCAGGTGCTTATTTCTTCATGAGCAGTGGTCAACGCGGCACTCTCTAGCTGCCAAGAGCACTTTTTACTGTGCGCACCCAACCAGAGTGACGGGAGGAGCACATTTCAGAAAACGTGCTCAGCTCGTCGAGAAAATGCAATTTAAGCAATAAGATTAAAAATGCACCTAAAACCTAAACCAAACGTTGCAGGTGCTTATTTCTTCATGCGCAGTGGTCAACGCGGCACTCTCTAGCTGCCAGGAGCACTTTTTACTACGCGCACCCAACCAGAGCGACGGGAGGAGCACATTTCAGGAAACGTGCTCAGCTCGTCGAGAAAATGCGATTTAAGCAATAAAATTAAAAATGCACCTAAAACCTAAACCAAACGTTGCAGGTGCTTATTTCTTCATGCGCAGTGGTCAACGCGGCACTCTCTAGCTGCCAGGAGCACTTTTTACTGTGCGCACCCAACCAGAGTGACGGGAGGAGCACATTTCAGAAAACGTGCTCAGCTCGTCGAGAAAATGCGATTTAAGCAATAAGATTAAAAATGCACCTAAAACCTAAACCAAACGTTGCAGGTGCTTATTTCTTCATGCGCAGTGGTCAACGCGGCACTCTCTAGCTGCCAGGAGCACTTTTTACTACGCGCACCCAACCAGAGCGACGGGAGGAGCACATTTCAGAAAACGTGCTCAGCTCGTCGAGAAAATGCGATTTAAGCAATAAAATTAAAAATGCACCTAAAACCTAAACCAAACGTTGCAGGTGCTTATTTCTTCATGCGCAGTGGTCAACGCGGCACTCCCGAGCTGCCAAGAGCACTTTTTACTGTGCACACCCAACCAGAGCGACGGGAGGAGCTTATTTAAGAAAACGTGCTCAGCTCGTCGAGAGAATGCGATTTAAGCAATACAATTAAAAATGCACCTAAAACCTAAACCAAACGTTGCAGGTGCTTATTTCTTCGTGCGCAGTGGTCAACGCGGAACTCCCTAGCTGCCAGGAGCTCTTTTTACTGTGCGCACCCAACCAGAGCGACGGGAGGAGCACATTTCAGAAAACGTGCTCAGCTCGTCGAGAAAATGCGATTTAAGCAATAAAATTAAAAATGCAGCTAAAACCTAAACCAAACGTTGCAGGTGCTTATTTCTTCGTGCGCAGTGGTCAACGCGGCACTCCCTAGCTGCCAGGAGCTCTTTTTACTGTGTGCACCCAACCAGAGCGACGGGAGGAGCACATTTCAGAAAACGTGCTCAGCTCGTCGAGAGAATGCGATTTAAGCAATAAAATTAAAAATGCACCTAAAACCTAAACCAAACGTTGCAGGTGCTTATTTCTTCGTGCGCAGTGGTCAACGCGGCACTCCCTAGCTGCCAGGAGCACTTTTTACTGTGCGCACCCAACCAGAGTGACGGGAGGAGCACATTTCAGAAAACGTGCTCAGCTCGTCGAGAAAATGCGATTTAAGCAATAAAATTAAAAATGCACCTAAAACCTAAACCAAACGTTGCAGGTGCTTATTTCTTCATGCGCAGTGGTCAACGCGGCACTCTCTAGCTGCCAAGAGCACTTTTTACTGTGCGCACCCAACCAGAGTGACGGGAGGAGCACATTTCAGAAAACGTGCTCAGCTCGTCGAGAAAATGCGATTTAAGCAATAAGATTAAAAATGCACCTAAAACCTAAACCAAACGTTGCAGGTGCTTATTTCTTCGTGCGCAGTGGTCAACGCGGAACTCTCTAGCTGCCAGGAGCTCTTTTTACTGTGCGCACCCAACCAGAGAGACGGGAGGAGCACATTTCAGAAAACGTGCTCAGCTCGTCGAGAAAATGCGATTTAAGCAATACAATTAAAAATGCAGCTAAAACCTAAACCAAACGTTGCAGGTGCTTATTTCTTCGTGCGCAGTGGTCAACGCGGCACTCCCTAGCTGCCAGGAGCTCTTTTTACTGTGCGCACCCAACCAGAGCGACGGGAGGAGCACATTTCAGAAAACGTGCTCAGCTCGTCGAGAAAATGCGATTCAAGCAATAAAATTAAAAATGCACCTAAAACCTAAACCAAACGTTGCAGGTGCTTATTTCTTCATGCGCAGTGGTCAACGCGGCACTCTCTAGCTGCCAGGAGCACTTTTTACTACGCGCACCCAACCAGAGCGACGGGAGGAGCACATTTCAGAAAACGTGCTCAGCTCGTCGAGAGAATGCAATTTAAGCAATAAAATAAAAAATGCACCTAAAACCTAAACCAAACGTTGCAGGTTCTTATTTCTTCGTGCGCAGTGGTCAACGCGGCACTCCCTAGCTGCCAGGAGCTCTTTTTACTGTGCGCACCCAACCAGAGCGACGGGAGGAGCACATTTCAGAAAACGTGCTCAGCTCGTCGAGAAAATGCGATTTAAGCAATAAAATTAAAAATGCACCTAAAACCTAAACCAAACGTTGCAGGTGCTTATTTCTTCATGCGCAGTGGTCAACGTGGCACTCTCTAGCTGCCAGGAGCACTTTTTACTACGCGCACCCAACCAGAGCGATGGGAGGAGCACATTTCAGAAAACGTGCTCAGCTCGTCGAGAGAATGCGATTTAAGCAATAAAATAAAAAATGCACCTAAAACCTAAACCAAACGTTGCAGGTGCTTATTTCTTCGTGCGCAGTGGTCAACGCGGCACTCCCTAGCTGCCAGGAGCTCTTTTTACTGTGTGCACCCAACCAGAGCGACGGGAGGAGCACATTTCAGAAAACGTGCTCAGCTCGTCGAGAAAATGCGATTTAAGCAATAAAATTAAAAATGCACCTGAAACCTAAAACAAACGTTGCAGGTGGTTATTTCTTCATGCACAGTCGTCAACGCGGCACTCTCTAGCTGCCAAGAGTACTTTTTACTATGCGCACCCAACCAGAGTGACGGGAGGAGCACATTTCAGAAAACGTGCTCAGCTCGTCGAGAAAATGCGATTTAAGCAATAAAATTAAAAATGCAGCTAAAACCTAAACCAAACGTTGCAGGTGCTTATTTCTTCGTGCGTAGTGCTCAACGCGGCACTCCCTAGCTGCCAGGAGCACTTTTTACTGTGCGCACCCAACCAGAGTGACGGGAGGAGCACATTTCAGAAAACGTGCTCAGCTCGTCGAGAAAATGCGATTTAAGCAATAAAATTAAAAATGCACCTAAAACCTAAACCAAACGTTGCAGGTGCTTATTTCTTCATGCGCAGTGGTCAACGCGGCACTCTCTAGCTGCCAAGAGCACTTTTTACTGTGCGCACCCAACCAGAGTGACGGGAGGAGCACATTTCAGAAAACGTGCTCAGCTCGTCGAGAAAATGCGATTTAAGCAATAAGATTAAAAATGCACCTAAAACCTAAATCAAACGTTGCAGGTGCTTATTTCTTCATGCGCAGTGGTCAACGCGGCACTCTCTAGCTGCCAGGAGCACTTTTTACTGTGCGCACCCAACCAGAGTGACGGGAGGAGTACATTTCAGAAAACGTGCTCAGCTCGTCGAGAAAATGCGATTTAAGCAATAAAATTAAAAATGCACCTAAAACCTAAACCAAACGTTGCAGGTGCTTATTTCTTCATGCGCAGTGGTCAACGCGGCACTCCCGAGCTGCCAAGAGCACTTTTTACTGTGCGCACCCAACCAGAGCGACGGGAGGAGCACATTTCAGAAAACGTGCTCAGCTCGTCGAGAGAATGCGATTTAAGCAATAAAATTAAAAATGCACCTAAAACCTAAACCAAACGTTGCAGGTGCTTATTTCTTCGTGCGCAGTGCTCAACGCGGCACTCCCTAGCTGCCAGGAGCACTTTTTACTGTGCGCACCCAACCAGAGTGACGGGAGGAGCACATTTCAGAAAACGTGCTCAGCTCGTCGAGAAAATGCGATTCAAGCAATAAAATTAAAAATGCACCTAAAACCTAAACCAAACGTTGCAGGTGCTTATTTCTTCATGCGCAGTGGTCAACGCGGCACTCTCTAGCTGCCAGGAGCACTTTTTACTGTGCGCACCCAACCAGAGTGACGGGAGGAGCACATTTCAGAAAACGTGCTCAGCTCGTCGAGAAAATGCGATTTAAGCAATAAGATTAAAAATGCACCTAAAACCTAAACCAAACGTTGCAGGTGCTTATTTCTTCATGCGCAGTGGTCAACGCGGCACTCTCTAGCTGCCAGGAGCACTTTTTACTACGCGCACCCAACCAGAGCGACGGGAGGAGCACATTTCAGAAAACGTGCTCAGCTCGTCGAGAAAATGCGATTTAAGCAATAAAACTAAAAATGCACCTAAAACCTAAACCAAACGTTGCAGGTGCTTATTTCTTCATGCGCAGTGGTCAACGCGGCACTCCCGAGCTGCCAAGAGCACTTTTTACTGTGCGCACCCAACCAGAGCGACGGGAGGAGCACATTTCAGAAGACGTGCTCAGCTCGTCGAGAGAATGCGATTTAAGCAATAAAATTAAAAATGCACCTAAAACCTAAACCAAACGTTGCAGGTGCTTATTTCTTCGTGCGCAGTGGTCAACGCGGAACTCCCTAGCTGCCAGGAGCTCTTTTTACTGTGCGCACCCAACCAGAGCGACGGGAGGACCACATTTCAGAAAACGTGCTCAGCTCGTCGAGAAAATGCGATTTAAGCAATAAAATTAAAAATGCAGCTAAAACCTAAACCAAACGTTGCAGGTGCTTATTTCTTCGTGCGCAGTGCTCAACGCGGCACTCCCTAGCTGCCAGGAGCACTTTTTACTCCGCGCACCCAACCAGAGTGACGGGAGGAGCACATTTCAGAAAACGTGCTCAGCTCGTCGAGAAAATGCGATTTAAGCAATAAAATTAAAAATGCACCCAAAACCTAAACCAAACGTTGCAGGTGGTTATTTCTTCAAGCGCAGTGGTCAACGCGGCACTCTCTAGCTGCCAAGAGCACTTTTTACTATGCGCACCCAACCAGAGTGACGGGAGGAGCACATTTCAGAAAACGTGCTCAGCTCGTCGAGAAAATGCGATTTAAGCAATAAAATTAAAAATGCTCCTAAAACCTAAACCAAACGTTGCAGGTGCTTATTTCTTCATGCGCAGTGGTCAACGCGGCACTCTCTAGCTGCCAGGAGCACTTTTTACTGTGCGCACCCAACCAGAGTGACGGGAGGAGCACATTTCAGAAAACGTGCTCAGCTCGTCGAGAAAATGTGATTTAAGCAATAAAATTAAAAATGCACCTAAAACCTAAACCAAACGTTGCAGGTGCTTATTTCTTCATGCGCAGTGGTCAACGCGGCACTCTCTAGCTGCCAGGAGCACTTTTTACTGTGCGCACCCAACCAGAGTGACGGGAGGAGCACATTTCAGAAAACGTGCTCAGCTCGTCGAGAAAATGCGATTTAAGCAATAAGATTAAAAATGCACCTAAAACCTAAACCAAACGTTGCAGGTGCTTATTTCTTCATGCGCAGTGGTCAACGCGGCACTCTCTAGCTGCCAGGAGCACTTTTTACTACGCGCACCCAACCAGAGCGACGGGAGGAGCACATTTCAGAAAACGTGCTCAGCTCGTCGAGAAAATGCGATTAAAGCAATAAAACTAAAAATGCACCTAAAACCTAAACCAAACGTTGCAGGTGCTCATTTCTTCATGCGCAGTGGTCAACGCGGCACTCCCGAGCTGCCAAGAGCACTTTTTACTGTGCGCACCCAACCAGAGCGACGGGAGGAGCACATTTCAGAAGACGTGCTCAGCTCGTCGAGAGAATGCGATTTAAGCAATAAAATTAAAAATGCACCTAAAACCTAAACCAAACGTTGCAGGTGCTTATTTCTTCGTGCGCAGTGGTCAACGCGGAACTCCCTAGCTGCCAGGAGCTCTTTTTACTTTGCGCACCCAACCAGAGGGACGGGAGGACCACATTTCAGAAAACGTGCTCAGCTCGTCGAGAAAATGCGATTTAAGCAATAAAATTAAAAATGCAGCTAAAACCTAAACCAAACGTTGCAGGTGCTTATTTCTTCGTGCGCAGTGCTCAACGCGGCACTCCCTAGCTGCCAGGAGCACTTTTTACTCTGCGCACCCAACCAGAGTGACGGGAGGAGCACATTTCAGAAAACGTGCTCAGCTCGTCGAGAAAATGCGATTTAAGCAATAAAATTAAAAATGCACCCAAAACCTAAACCAAACGTTGCAGGTGGTTATTTCTTCAAGCGCAGTGGTCAACGCGGCACTCTCTAGCTGCCAAGAGCACTTTTTACTATGCGCACCCAACCAGAGTGACGGGAGGAGCACATTTCAGAAAACGTGCTCAGCTCGTCGAGAAAATGCGATTTAAGCAATAAAATTAAAAATGCTCCTAAAACCTAAACCAAACGTTGCAGGTGCTTATTTCTTCATGCGCAGTGGTCAACGCGGCACTCTCTAGCTGCCAAGAGCACTTTTTACTGTGCGCACCCAACCAGAGTGACGGGAGGAGCACATTTCAGAAAACGTGCTCAGCTCGTCGAGAAAATGCGATTTAAGCAATAAGATTAAAAATGCACCTAAAACCTAAACCAAACGTTGCAGGTGCTTATTTCTTCATGCGCAGTGGTCAACGCGGCACTCTCTAGCTGCCAGGAGCTCTTTTTACTACGCGCACCCAACCAGAGCGACGGGAGGAGCACATTTCAGAAAACGTGCTCAGCTCGTCGAGAGAATGCGATTTAAGCAATAAAATAAAAAATGCACCTAAAACCTAAACCAAACGTTGCAGGTGCTTATTTCTTCGTGCGCAGTGGTCAACGCGGCACTCCCTAGCTGCCAGGAGCTCTTTTTACTGTGCGCACCCAACCAGAGCGACGGGAGGAGCACATTTCAGAAAACGTGCTCAGCTCGTCGAGAAAATGCGATTTAAGCAACAAAATTAAAAATGCACCTAAAACCTAAACCAAACGTTGCAGGTGCTTATTTCTTCATGCGCAGTGGTCAACGCGGCACTCTCTAGCTGCCAGGAGCACTTTTTACTACGCGCACCCAACCAGAGCGACGGGAGGAGCACATTTCAGAAAACGTGCTCAGCTCGTCGAGAGAATGCGATTTAAGCAATAAAATAAAAAATGCACCTAAAACCTAAACCAAACGTTGCAGGTGCTTATTTCTTCATGCGCAGTGGTCAACGCGGCACTCTCTAGCTGCCAGGAGCACTTTTTACTACGCGCACCCAACCAGAGTGACGGAAGGAGCACATTTCAGAAAACGTACTCAGCTCGTCGAGAAAATGCGATTTAAGCAATAAAATTAAAAATGCACCTAAAACCTAAACCAAACGTTGCAGGTGCTTATTTCTTCATGCGCAGTGGTCAACGCGGCACTCTCTAGCTGCCAAGAGCACTTTTTACTGTGCGCACCCAACCAGAGTGACGGGAGGAGCACATTTCAGAAAACGTGCTCAGCTCGTCGAGAAAATGCGATTTAAGCAATAAGATTAAAAATGCACCTAAAACCTAAACCAAACGTTGCAGGTGCTTATTTCTTCATGCGCAGTGGTCAACGCGGAACTCTCTAGCTGCCAAGAGCTCTTTTTTACTATGTGCACCCAACCAGAGTGACGGGATGAGCACATTTCAGAAAACGTGCTCAGCTCGTCGAGAAAATGCGATTTAAGCAATAAAATTAAAAATGCACCTAAAACCTAAACCAAACGTTGCAGGTGCTTATTTCTTCGTGCGCAGTGGTCAACGCGGCACTCCCTAGCTGCCAGGAGCACTTTTTACTGTGCGCACCCAACCAGAGTGACGGAAGGAGCACATTTCAGAAAACGTACTCAGCTCGTCGAGAAAATGCGATTTGAGCAATAAAATTAAAAATGCACCTAAAACCTAAACCAAACGTTGCAGGTGCTTATTTCTTCGTGCGCAGTGCTCAACGCGGCACTCCCTAGCTGCCAGGAGCACTTTTTACTGTGCGCACCCAACCAGAGTGACGGGAGGAGCACATTTCAGAAAACGTGCTCAGCTCGTCGAGAAAATGCGATTTAAGCAATAAAATTAAAAATGCACCTAAAACCTAAACCAAACGTTGCAGGTGCTTATTTCTTCATGCGCAGTGGTCAACGCGGCACTCTCTAGCTGCCAGGAGCACTTTTTACTATGCGCGCCCAACCAGAGCGACGGGAGGAGCACATTTCAGAAAACGTGCTCAGCTCGTCGAGAAAATGCGATTTAAGCAATAAAATTAAAAATGCACCTAAAACCTAAACCAAACGTTGCAGGTGCTTATTTCTTCATGCGCAGTGGTCAACGCGGCACTCCCGAGCTGCCAAGAGCACTTTTTACTGTGCGCACCCAACCAGAGCGACGGGAGGAGCACATTTCAGAAAACGTGCTCAGCTCGTCGAGAGAATGCGATTTAAGCAATAAAATTAAAAATGCACCTAAAACCTAAACCAAACGTTGCAGGTGCTTATTTCTTCGTGCGCAGTGGTCAACGCGGAACTCCCTAGCTGCCAGGAGCTATTTTTACTGTGCGCACCCAACCAGAGCGACGGGAGGAGCACATTTCAGAAAACGTGCTCAGCTCGTCGAGACAATGCGATTTAAGCAATAAAATTAAAAATGCACCTAAACCCTAAACTAAACGTTGCACGTGCTTATTTCTTCCTGCGCAGTGCTCAACGCGGCACTCCCTAGCTGCCAGGAGCACTTTTTACTGTGCGCACCCAACCAGAGTGACGGGAGGAGCACATTTCAGAAAACGTGCTCAGCTCGTCGAGAAAATGCGATTTAAGCAATACAATTAAAAATGCACCTAAAACCTAAACCAAACGTTGCAGGTGCTTATTTCTTCATGAGCAGTGGTCAACGCGGCACTCTCTAGCTGCCAAGAGCACTTTTTACTGTGCGCACCCAACCAGAGTGACGGGAGGAGCACATTTCAGAAAACGTGCTCAGCTCGTCGAGAAAATGCGATTTAAGCAATAAAATTAAAAATGCACCTAAAACCTAAACCAAACGTTGCAGGTGCTTATTTCTTCATGCGCAGTGGTCAACGCGGCACTCTCTAGCTGCCAGGAGCACTTTTTACTACGCGCACCCAACCAGAGCGACGGGAGGAGCACATTTCAGAAAACGTGCTCAGCTCGTCGAGAAAATGCGATTTAAGCAATAAAATTAAAAATGCACCTAAAACCTAAACCAAACGTTGCAGGTGCTTATTTCTTCATGCGCAGTGGTCAACGCGGCACTCCCGAGCTGCCAAGAGCACTTTTTACTGTGCGCACCCAACCAGAGCGACGGGAGGAGCACATTTCAGAAAACGTGCTCAGCTCGTCGAGAGAATGCAATTCAAGCAATAAAATTAAAAATGCACCTAAAACCTAAACCAAACGTTGCAGGTGCTTATTTCTTCGTGCGCAGTGGTCAACGCGGAACTCCCTAGCTGCCAGGAGCTCTTTTTACTGTGCGCACCCAACCAGAGCGACGGGAGGAGCACATTTCAGAAAACGTGCTCAGCTCGTCGAGAAAATGCGATTTAAGCAATAAAATTAAAAATGCACCTAAAACCTAAACCAAACGTTGCAGGTGCTTATTTCTTCATGCGCAGTGGTCAACGCGGCACTCTCTAGCTGCCAGGAGCACTTTTTACTGTGCGCACCCAACCAGAGTGACGGGAGGAGCACATTTCAGAAAACGTGCTCAGCTCGTCGAGAAAATGCGATTTAAGCAATAAGATTAAAAATGCACCTAAAACCTAAACCAAACGTTGCAGGTGCTTATTTCTTCATGCGCAGTGGTCAACGCGGCACTCTCTAGCTGCCAGGAGCACTTTTTACTACGCGCACCCAACCAGAGCGACGGGAGGAGCACATTTCAGAAAACGTGCTCAGCTCGTCGAGAAAATGCGATTTAAGCAATAAAATTAAAAATGCACCTAAAACCTAAACCAAACGTTGCAGGTGCTTATTTCTTCATGCGCAGTGGTCAACGCGGCACTCCCGAGCTGCCAAGAGCACTTTTTACTGTGCACACCCAACCAGAGCGACGGGAGGAGCTTATTTAAGAAAACGTGCTCAGCTCGTCGAGAGAATGCGATTTAAGCAATAAAATTAAAAATGCACCTAAAACCTAAACCAAACGTTGCAGGTGCTTATTTCTTCGTGCGCAGTGGTCAACGCGGAACTCCCTAGCTGCCAGGAGCTCTTTTTACTGTGCGCACCCAACCAGAGCGACGGGAGGAGCACATTTCAGAAAACGTGCTCAGCTCGTCGAGAAAATGCGATTTAAGCAATAAAATTAAAAATGCACCTAAAACCTAAACCAAACGTTGCAGGTGCTTATTTCTTCATGCGCAGTGGTCAACGCGGCACTCTCTAGCTGCCAGGAGCACTTTTTACTACGCGCACCCAACCAGAGCGACGGGAGGAGCACATTTCAGGAAACGTGCTCAGCTCGTCGAGAAAATGCGATTTAAGCAATAAAATTAAAAATGCACCCAAAACCTAAACCAAACGTTGCAGGTGGTTATTTCTTCAAGCGCAGTTGTCAACGCGGCACTCTCTAGCTGCCAAGAGCACTCTTTACTATGCGCACCCAACCAGAGTGACGGGAGGAGCACATTTCAGAAAACGTGCTCAGCTCGTCGAGAAAATGCGATTTAAGCAATAAAATTAAAAATGCACCTAAAACCTAAACCAAACGTTGCAGGTGCTTATTTCTTCATGCGCAGTGGTCAACGCGGCACTCTCTAGCTGCCAGGAGCACTTTTTACTACGCGCACCCAACCAGAGCGACGGGAGGAGCACATTTCAGAAAACGTGCTCAGCTCGTCGAGAGAATGCGATTTAAGCAATAAAATAAAAAATGCACCTAAAACCTAAACCAAACGTTGCAGGTGCTTATTTCTTCGTGCGCAGTGGTCAACGCGGCACTCCCTAGCTGCCAGGAGCTCTTTTTACTGTGTGCACCCAACCAGAGCGACGGGAGGAGCACATTTCAGAAAACGTGCTCAGCTCGTCGAGAGAATGCGATTTAAGCAATAAAATAAAAAATGCACCTAAAACCTAAACCAAACGTTGCAGGTGCTTATTTCTTCGTGCGCAGTGGTCAACGCGGAACTCCCTAGCTTCCAGGAGCTCTTTTTTTTTCTGTGCGCACCCAACCAGAGCGACGGGAGGAGCACATTTCAGAAAACGTGCTCAGCTCGTCGAGAAAATGCGATTTAAGCAAAAAATTAAAAATGCAGCTAAAACCTAAACCAAGCGTTGCAGGTGCTTATTTCTTCGTGCGTAGTGCTCAACGCGGCACTCCCTAGCTGCCAGGAGCACTTTTTACTGTGCGCACCCAACCAGAGTGACGGGAGGAGCACATTTCAGAAAACGTGCTCAGTTCGTCGAGAAAATGCGATTTAAGCAATAAAATTAAAAATGCACCTAAAACCTAAACCAAACGTTGCAGGTGCTTATTTCTTCATGCGCAGTGGTCAACACGGCACTCTCTAGCTGCCAAGAGAACTTTTTACTGTGCGCACCCAACCAGAGTGACGGGAGGAGCACATTTCAGAAAACGTGCTCAGCTCGTCGAGAAAATGCGATTTAAGCAATAAGATTAAAAATGCACCTAAAACCTAAATCAAACGTTGCAGGTGCTTATTTCTTCATGCGCAGTGGTCAACGCGGCACTCTCTAGCTGCCAGGAGCACTTTTTACTGTGCGCACCCAACCAGAGTGACGGGAGGAGCACATTTCAGAAAACGTGCTCAGCTCGTCGAGAAAATGCGATTTAAGCAATAAAATTAAAAATGCACCTAAAACCTAAACCAAACGTTGCAGGTGCTTATTTCTTCATGCGCAGTGGTCAACGCGGCACTCTCTAGCTGCCAGGAGCACTTTTTACTACGCGCACCCAACCAGAGTGACGGGAGGAGCACATTTCAGAAAACCTGCTCAGCTCGTCGAGAAAATGCGATTTAAGCAATAAGATTAAAAATGCACCTAAAACCTAAACAAAACGTTGCAGGTGCTTATTTCTTTGTGCGCAGTGGTCAACGCGGAACTCTCTAGCTGCCAAGAGCTCTTTTTACTATGCGCACCCAACCAGAGTGACGGGATGAGCACATTTCAGAAAACGTGCTCAGCTCGTCGAGAAAATGCGATTTAAGCAATAAAATTAAAAATGCACCTAAAACCTAAACCAAACGTTGCAGGTGCTTATTTCTTCGTGCGCAGTGGTCAACGCGGCACTCCCTAGCTGCCAGGAGCACTTTTTACTGTGCGCACCCAACCAGAGTGACGGAAGGAGCACATTTCAGAAAACGTACTCAGCTCGTCGAGAAAATGCGATTTGAGCAATAAAATTAAAAATGCACCTAAAACCTAAACCAAACGTTGCAGGTGCTTATTTCTTCGTGCGCAGTGCTCAACGCGGCACTCCCTAGCTGCCAGGAGCACTTTTTAATGTGCGCACCCAACCAGAGTGACGGGAGGAGCACATTTCAGAAAACGTGCTCAGCTCGTCGAGAAAATGCGATTTAAGCAATAAAATTAAAAATGCACCTAAAACCTAAACCAAACGTTGCAGGTGCTTATTTCTTCATGCGCAGTTGTCAACGCGGCACTCTCTAGCTGCCAGGAGCACTTTTTACTATGCGCGCCCAACCAGAGCGACGGGAGGAGCACATTTCAGAAAACGTGCTCAGCTCGTCAAGAAAATGCGATTTAAGCAATAAAATTAAAAATGCACCTAAAACCTAAACCAAACGTTGCAGGTGCTTATTTCTTCATGCGCAGTGGTCAACGCGGCACTCCCGAGCTCCCAAGAGCACTTTTTACTGTGCGCACCCAACCAGAGCGACGGGAGGAGCACATTTCAGAAAACGTGCTCAGCTCGTCGAGAGAATGCGATTTAAGCAATAAAATTAAAAATGCACCTAAAACCTAAACCAAACGTTGCAGGTGCTTATTTCTTCGTGCGCAGTGGTCAACGCGGAACTCCCTAGCTGCCAGGAGCTATTTTTACTGTGCGCACCCAACCAGAGCGACGGGAGGAGCACATTTCAGAAAACGTGCTCAGCTCGTCGAGACAATGCGATTTAAGCAATAAAATTAAAAATGCACCTAAAACCTAAACTAAACGTTGCACGTGCTTATTTCTTCCTGCGCAGTGCTCAACGCGGCACTCCCTAGCTGCCAGGAGCACTTTTTACTGTGCGCACCCAACCAGAGTGACGGGAGGAGCACATTTCAGAAAACGTGCTCAGCTCGTCGAGAAAATGCGATTTAAGCAATAAAATTAAAAATGCACCTAAAACCTAAACCAAACGTTGCAGGTGCTTATTTCTTCATGCGCAGTGGTCAACGCGGCACTCTCTAGCTGCCAAGAGCACTTTTTACTGTGCGCACCCAACCAGAGTGACGGGAGGAGCACATTTCAGAAAACGTGCTCAGCTCGTCGAGAAAATGCAATTTAAGCAATAAGATTAAAAATGCACCTAAAACCTAAACCAAACGTTGCAGGTGCTTATTTCTTCATGCGCAGTGGTCAACGCGGCACTCTCTAGTTGCCAGTAGCACTTTTTACTACGCGCACCCAACCAGAGCGACGGGAGGAGCACATTTCAGGAAACGTGCTCAGCTCGTCGAGAAAATGCGATTTAAGCAATAAAATTAAAAATGCACCTAAAACCTAAACCAAACGTTGCAGGTGCTTATTTCTTCATGCGCAGTGATCAACGCGGCACTCCCGAGCTGCTAAGAGCACTTTTTACTGTGCGCACCCAACCAGAGCGACGGGAGGAGCACATTTCAGAAAACGTGCTCAGCTCGTCGAGAGAATGCGATTTAAGCAATAAAATTAAAAATGCACCTAAAACCTAAACCAAACGTTGCAGGTGCTTATTTCTTCGTGCGCAGTGGTCAACGCGGAACTCCCTAGCTGCCAGGAGCTCTTTTTACTGTGCGCACCCAACCAGACCGACGGGAGGAGCACATTTCAGAAAACGTGCTCAGCTCGTCGAGAGAATGCGATTTAAGCAATAAAATTAAAAATGCAGCTAAAACCTAAACCAAACGTTGCAGGTGCTTATTTCTTCGTGCGCAGTGGTCAACGCGGCACTCCCTAGCTGCCAGGAGCTCTTTTTACTGTGTGCACCCAACCAGAGCGACGGGAGGAGCACATTTCAGAAAACGTGCTCAGCTCGTCGAGAGAATGCGATTTAAGCAATAAAATAAAAAATGCACCTAAAACCTAAACCAAACGTTGCAGGTGCTTATTTCTTCGTGCGCAGTGGTCAACGCGGCACTCCCTAGCTGCCAGGAGCTCTTTTTACTGTGCGCACCCAACCAGAGCGACGGGAGGAGCATATTTCAGAAAACGTGCTCAGCTCGTCGAGAAAATGCGATTTAAACAATAAAATTAAAAAAGCACCTAAAACCTAAACCAAACGTTGCAGGTGCTTATTTCTTCGTGCGCAGTGGTCAACGCGGCACTCCCTAGCTGCCAGGAGCACTTTTTACTGTGCGCACCCAACCAGAGTGACGGAAGGAGCACATTTCAGAAAACGTACTCAGCTCGTCGAGAAAATGCGATTTAAGCAATAAAATTAAAAATGCACCTAAAACCTAAACCAAACGTTGCAGGTGCTTATTTCTTTGTGCGCAGTGGTCAACGCGGCACTCTCTAGCTGCCAAGAGCAGTTTTCACTCTGCACACCCAACCAGAGTGACGGGATGAGCACATTTCAGAAAACGTGCTCAGCTCGTCGAGAAAATGCGATTTAAGCAATAAAATTAAAAATGCACCTAAAACCTAAACCAAACGTTGCAGGTGGTTATTTCTTCATGCGCAGTGGTCAACGTGGCACTCTCTAGCTGCCAAGAGCACTTTTTACTACGCGCACCCAACCAGAGCGACGGGAGGAGCATATTTCAGAAAACGTGCTCAGCTCGTCGAGAGGATGCGATTTAAGCAATAAAATTAAAAATGCACCTAAAACCTAACCCAAACATTGCAGGTGCTTATTTCTTCATGCGCAGTGGTCAACGCGGCACTCCCTAGCTGCCAAGAGCACTTTTTACTGTGCGCACCCAACCAGAGTGACGGGAGGAGCACATTTCAGAAAACGTGCTCAGCTCGTCGAGAAAATGCGATTTAAGCAATAAGATTAAAAATGCACCTAAAACCTAAACCAAACGTTGCAGGTGCTTATTTCTTCATGCGCAGTGGTCAACGCGGCACTCCCTAGCTGCCAAGAGCACTTTTTACTATGCGCACCCAACCAGAGCGACGGGAGGAGCACATTTCAGAAAACGTGCTCAGCTCGTCGAGAAAATGCGATTTAAGCAATAAAATTAAAAATGCACCTAAAACCTAAACCAAACGTTGCAGGTGCTTATTTCTTCGTGCGCAGTGGTCAACGCGGCACTCCCTAGCTGCCAGGAGCACTTTTTACTGTGCGCACCCAACCAGAGTGACGGAAGGAGCACATTTCAGAAAACGTACTCAGCTCCTCGAGAAAATGCGATTTAAGCAATAAAATTAAAAATGCACCTAAAACCTAAACCAAACGTTGCAGGTGCCTATTTCTTCATGTGCAGTGGTCAACGCGGCACTCTCTAGCTGCCAGGAGCACTTTTTACTACGCGCACCCAACCAGAGCGACGGGAGGAGCACATTTCAGAAAACGTGCTCAGCTCGTCGAGAGAATGCGATTTAAGCAATAAAATAAAAAATGCACCTAAAACCTAAACCAAACGTTGCAGGTGCTTATTTCTTCGTGCGCAGTGGTCAAGGCGGCACTCCCTAGCTGCCAGGAGCTCTTTTTACTGTGCGCACCCAACCAGAGCGACGGGAGGAGCACATTTCAGAAAACGTGCTCAGCTCGTCGAGAAAATGCGATTCAAGCAATAAGATTAAAAATGCATCTAAAACCTAAACCAAACGTTGCAGGTGCTTATTTCTTCATGCGCAGTGGTCAACGCGGCACTCTCTAGCTGCCAAGAGCACTTTTCACTATGCGCACCCAACCAGAGTGACGGGTTGAGCACATTTCAGAAAACGTGCTCAGCTCGTCGAGAAAATGCGATTTAAGCAATAAAATTAAAAATGCAGCTAAAACCTAAACCAAACGTTGCAGGTGCTTATTTCTTCGTGCGTAGTGCTCAACGCGGCACTCCCTAGCTGCCAGGAGCACTTTTTACTGTGCGCACCCAACCAGAGTGACGGGAGGAGCACATTTCAGAAAACGTGCTCAGCTCGTCGAGAAAATGCGATTTAAGCAATAAAATTAAAAATGCACCTAAAACCTAAACCAAACGTTGCAGGTGCTTATTTCTTCATGCGCAGTGGTCAACGCGGCACTCCCGAGCTGCCAAGAGCACTTTTTACTGTGCGCACCCAACCAGAGCGACGGGAGGAGCACATTTCAGAAAACGTGCTCAGCTCGTCGAGAGAATGCGATTTAAGCAATAAAATTAAAAATGCACCTAAAACCTAAACCAAACGTTGAAGGTGCTTATTTCTTCGTGCGCAGTGATCAACGCGGAACTCCCTAGCTGCCAGGAGCTCTTTTTACTGTGCGCACCCAACCAGAGCGACGGGAGGAGCACATTTCAGAAAACGTGCTCAGCTCGTCGAGAAAATGCGATTTAAGCAATAAAATTAAAAATGCACCTAAAACCTAAACCAAACGTTGCAAGTGCTTATTTCTTCATGCGCAGTGGTCAACGCGGCACTCTCTAGCTGCCAGGAGCACTTTTTACTATGCGCGCCCAACCAGAGCGACGGGAGGAGCACATTTCAGAAAACGTGCTCAGCTCGTCGAGAAAATGCGATTTAAGCAATAAAATTAAAAATGCACCTAAAACCTAAACCAAACGTTGCAGGTGCTTATTTCTTCATGCGCAGTGGTCAACGCGGCACTCTCTAGCTGCCAGGAGCACTTTTTACTACGCGCACCCAACCAGAGCGACGGGAGGAGCACATTTCAGAAAACGTGCTCTGCTCGTCGAGAGAATGCGATTCAAGCAATAAAATAAAAAATGCACCTAAAACCTAAACCAAACGTTGCAGGTGCTTATTTCTTCGTCGCAGTGGTCAACGCGGCACTCCCTAGCTGCCAGGAGCACTTTTTACTGTGCGCACCCAACCAGAGTGACGGGAGGAGCACATTTCAGAAAACGTGCTCAGCTCGTCGAGAAAATGCGATTTAAGCAATAAAATTAAAAATGCACCTAAAACCTAAACCAAACGTTGCAGGTGCTTATTTCTTCATGCGCAGTGGTCAACGCGGCACTCTCTAGCTGCCAGGAGCACTTTTTATTACGCGCGCCCAACCAGAGCGACGGGAGGAGCACATTTCAGAAAACGTGCTCAGCTCGTCGAGAAAATGCGATTTAAGCAATAAAATTAAAAATGCACCTAAAACCTAAACCAAACGTTGCAGGT
This sequence comes from Syngnathus floridae, assembly GCF_059516105.1. Taxonomy (NCBI): domain Eukaryota; kingdom Metazoa; phylum Chordata; class Actinopteri; order Syngnathiformes; family Syngnathidae; genus Syngnathus; species Syngnathus floridae. Next base: position 4,265,902 of record NC_142414.1, on the reverse strand, counting down.
GCTTATTTCTTCATGCGCAGTGGTCAACGCGGCACTCCCGAGCTGCCAAGAGCACTTTTTACTGTGCGCACCCAACCAGAGCGACGGGAGGAGCACATTTCAGAAAACGTGCTCAGCTCGTCGAGAGAATGCGATTTAAGCAATAAAATTAAAAATCCACCTAAAACCTAAACCAAACGTTGCAGGTGCTTATTTCTTCGTGCGCAGTGGTCAACGCGGAACTCCCTAGCTTCCAGGAGCTCTTTTTTTTTCTGTGCGCACCCAACCAGAGCGACGGGAGGAGCACATTTCAGAAAACGTGCTCAGCTCGTCGAGAAAATGCGATTTAAGCAAAAAATTAAAAATGGAGCTAAAACCTAAACCAAGCGTTGCAGGTGCTTATTTCTTCGTGCGTAGTGCTCAACGCGGCACTCCCTAGCTGCCAGGAGCACTTTTTACTGTGCGCACCCAACCAGAGTGACGGGAGGAGCACATTTCAGAAAACGTGCTCAGCTCGGCGAGAAAATGCGATTTAAGCAATAAAATTAAAAATGCACCTAAAACCTAAACCAAACGTTGCAGGTGCTTATTTCTTCATGCGCAGTGGTCAACACGGCACTCTCTAGCTGCCAAGAGAACTTTTTACTGTGCGCACCCAACCAGAGTGACGGGAGGAGCACATTTCAGAAAACGTGCTCAGCTCGTCGAGAAAATGCGATTTAAGCAATAAGATTAAAAATGCACCTAAAACCTAAATCAAACGTTGCAGGTGCTTATTTCTTCATGCGCAGTGGTCAACGCGGCACTCTCTAGCTGCCAGGAGCACTTTTTACTGTGCGCACCCAACCAGAGTGACGGGAGGAGCACATTTCAGAAAACGTGCTCAGCTCGTCGAGAAAATGCGATTTAAGCAATAAAATTAAAAATACACCTAAAACCTAAACCAAACGTTGCAGGTGCTTATTTCTTCATGCGCAGTGGTCAACGCGGCACTCTCTAGCTGCCAGGAGCACTTTTTACTACGCGCACCCAACCAGAGTGACGGGAGGAGCACATTTCAGAAAACGTGCTCAGCTCGTCGAGAAAATGCGATTTAAGCAATAAGATTAAAAATGCACCTAAAACCTAAACAAAACGTTGCAGGTGCTTATTTCTTTGTGCGCAGTGGTCAACGCGGAACTCTCTAGCTGCCAAGAGCTCTTTTTACTATGCGCACCCAACCAGAGTGACGGGATGAGCACATTTCAGAAAACGTGCTCAGCTCGTCGAGAGAATGCGATTTAAGCAATAAAATTAAAAATGCACCTAAAACCTAAACCAAACGTTGCAGGTGCTTATTTCTTCGTGCGCAGTGGTCAACGCGGCACTCCCTAGCTGCCAGGAGCTCTTTTTACTGTGCGCACCCAACCAGAGCGACGGGAGGAGCACATTTCAGAAAACGTGCTCAGCTCGTCGAGAAAATGCGATTTAAGCAATAAAATTAAAAATGCAGCTAAAACCTAAACCAAACGTTGCAGGTGCTTATTTCTTCGTGCGCAGTGGTCAACGCGGCACTCCCTAGCTGCCAGGAGCTCTTTTTACTGTGTGCACCCAACCAGAGCGACGGGAGGAGCACATTTCAGAAAACGTGCTCAGCTCGTCGAGAGAATGCGATTTAAGCAATAAAATAAAAAATGCACCTAAAACCTAAACCAAACGTTGCAGGTGCTTATTTCTTCGTGCGCAGTGGTCAACGCGGCACTCCCTAGCTGCCAGGAGCTCTTTTTACTGTGCGCACCCAACCAGAGCGACGGGAGGAGCACATTTCAGAAAACGTGCTCAGCTCGTCGAGAAAATGCGATTTAAACAATAAAATTAAAAAAGCACCTAAAACCTAAACCAAACGTTGCAGGTGCTTATTTCTTCGTGCGCAGTGGTCAACGCGGCACTCCCTAGCTGCCAGGAGCACTTTTTACTGTGCGCACCCAACCAGAGTGACGGAAGGAGCACATTTCAGAAAACGTACTCAGCTCGTCGAGAAAATGCGATTTAAGCAATAAAATTAAAAATGCACCTAAAACCTAAACCAAACGTTGCAGGTGCTTATTTCTTCATGCGCAGTGGTCAACGCGGCACTCTCTAGCTGCCAAGAGCACTTTTTACTGTGCGCACCCAACCAGAGCGACGGGAGGAGCTTATTTAAGAAAACGTGCTCAGCTCGTCGAGAGAATGCGATTTAAGCAATAAAATTAAAAATGCACCTAAAACCTAAACCAAACGTTGCAGGTGCTTATTTCTTCGTGCGCAGTGGTCAACGCGGAACTCCCTAGCTGCCAGGAGCTCTTTTTACTGTGCGCACCCAACCAGAGCGACGGGAGGAGCACATTTCAGAAAACGTGCTCAGCTCGTCGAGAAAATGCGATTTAAGCAATACAATTAAAAATGCAGCTAAAACCTAAACCAAACGTTGCAGGTGCTTATTTCTTCGTGCGCAGTGGTCAACGCGGCACTCCCTAGCTGCCAGGAGCTCTTTTTACTGTGTGCACCCAACCAGAGCGACGGGAGGAGCACATTTCAGAAAACGTGCTCAGCTCGTCGAGAGAATGCGATTTAAGCAATAAAATTAAAAATGCACCTAAAACCTAAACCAAACGTTGCAGGTGCTTATTTCTTCGTGCGCAGTGGTCAACGCGGAACTCCCTAGCTGCCAGGAGCTCTTTTTACTGTGCGCACCCAACCAGAGCGACGGGAGGAGCACATTTCAGAAAACGTGCTCAGCTCGTCGAGAAAATGCGATTTAAGCAATAAAATTAAAAATGCACCTAAAACCTAAACCAAACGTTGCAGGTGCTTATTTCTTCGTGCGCAGTGCTCAACGCGGCAGTCTCTAGCTGCCAGGAGCACTTTTTACTATGCGCGCCCAACCAGAGCGACGGGAGGAGCACATTTCAGAAAACGTGCTCAGCTCGTCGAGAAAATGCGATTTAAGCAATAAAATTAAAAATGCACCTAAAACCTAAACCAAACGTTGCAGGTGCTTATTTCTTCATGCGCAGTGGTCAACGCGGCACTCTCTAGCTGCCAGGAGCACTTTTTACTACGCGCACCCAACCAGAGCGACGGGAGGAGCACATTTCAGAAAACGTGCTCAGCTCGTCGAGAGAATGCGATTCAAGCAATAAAATAAAAAATGCACCTAAAACCTAAACCAAACGTTGCAGGTGCTTATTTCTTCGTCGCAGTGGTCAACGCGGCACTCCCTAGCTGCCAGGAGCACTTTTTACTGTGCGCACCCAACCAGAGTGACGGGAGGAGCACATTTCAGAAAACGTGCTCAGCTCGTCGAGAAAATGCGATTTAAGCAATAAAATTAAAAATGCACCTTAAACCTAAACCAAACGTTGCAGGTGCTTATTTCTTCATGCGCAGTGGTCAACGCGGCACTCTCTAGCTGCCAGGAGCACTTTTTACTACGCGCACCCAACCAGAGCGACGGGAGGAGCATATTTCAGAAAACGTGCTCAGCTCGTCGAGAGGATGCGATTTAAGCAATAAAATTAAAAATGCACCTAAAACCTAACCCAAACATTGCAGGTGCTTATTTCTTCATGCGCAGTGGTCAACGCGGCACTCCCTAGCTGCCAAGAGCACTTTTTACTGTGCGCACCCAACCAGAGTGACGGGAGGAGCACATTTCAGAAAACGTGCTCAGCTCGTCGAGAAAATGCGATTTAAGCAATAAGATTAAAAATGCACCTAAAACCTAAACCAAACGTTGCAGGTGCTTATTTCTTCATGCGCAGTGGTCAACGCGGCACTCCCTAGCTGCCAGGAGCTCTTTTTACTGTGCGCACCCAACCAGAGCGACGGGAGGAGCACATTTCAGAAAACGTGCTCAGCTCGTCGAGAAAATGCGATTTAAGCAATAAAATTAAAAATGCACCTAAAACCTAAACCAAACGTTGCAGGTGCTTATTTCTTCATGCGCAGTGGTCAACGCGGCACTCTCTAGCTGCCAAGAGCACTTTTTACTGTGCGCACCCAACCAGAGCGACGGGAGGAGCTTATTTAAGAAAACGTGCTCAGCTCGTCGAGAGAATGCGATTTAAGCAATAAAATAAAAAATGCACCTAAAACCTAAACCAAACGTTGCAGGTGCTTATTTCTTCGTGCGCAGTGGTCAAGGCGGCACTCCCTAGCTGCCAGGAGCTCTTTTTACTGTGCGCACCCAACCAGAGCGACGGGAGGAGCACATTTCAGAAAACGTGCTCAGCTCGTCGAGAAAATGCGATTTAAGCAATAAGATTAAAAATGCACCTAAAACCTAAACCAAACGTTGCAGGTGCTTATTTCTTCATGCGCAGTGGTCAACGCGGCACTCTCTAGCTGCCAAGAGCACTTTTCACTATGCGCACCCAACCAGAGTGACGGGTTGAGCACATTTCAGAAAACGTGCTCAGCTCGTCGAGAAAATGCGATTTAAGCAATAAAATTAAAAATGCAGCTAAAACCTAAACCAAACGTTGCAGGTGCTTATTTCTTCGTGCGTAGTGCTCAACGCGGCACTCCCTAGCTGCCAGGAGCACTTTTTACTGTGCGCACCCAACCAGAGTGACGGGAGGAGCACATTTCAGAAAACGTGCTCAGCTCGTCGAGAAAATGCGATTTAAGCAATAAAATTAAAAATGCACCTAAAACCTAAACCAAACGTTGCAGGTGCTTATTTCTTCATGCGCAGTGGTCAACGCGGCACTCCCGAGCTGCCAAGAGCACTTTTTACTGTGCGCACCCAACCAGAGCGACGGGAGGAGCACATTTCAGAAAACGTGCTCAGCTCGTCGAGAGAATGCGATTTAAGCAATAAAATTAAAAATGCACCTAAAACCTAAACCAAACGTTGAAGGTGCTTATTTCTTCGTGCGCAGTGATCAACGCGGAACTCCCTAGCTGCCAGGAGCTCTTTTTACTGTGCGCACCCAACCAGAGCGACGGGAGGAGCACATTTCAGAAAACGTGCTCAGCTCGTCGAGAAAATGCGATTTAAGCAATAAAATTAAAAATGCACCTAAAACCTAAACCAAACGTTGCAAGTGCTTATTTCTTCATGCGCAGTGGTCAACGCGGCACTCTCTAGCTGCCAGGAGCACTTTTTACTATGCGCGCCCAACCAGAGCGACGGGAGGAGCACATTTCAGAAAACGTGCTCAGCTCGTCGAGAAAATGCGATTTAAGCAATAAAATTAAAAATGCACCTAAAACCTAAACCAAACGTTGCAGGTGCTTATTTCTTCATGCGCAGTGGTCAACGCGGCACTCTCTAGCTGCCAGGAGCACTTTTTACTACGCGCACCCAACCAGAGCGACGGGAGGAGCACATTTCAGAAAACGTGCTCAGCTCGTCGAGAAAATGCGATTTAAGCAATAAAATTAAAAATGCACCTAAAACCTAAACCAAACGTTGCAGGTGCTTATTTCTTCATGCGCAGTGGTCAACGCGGCACTCTCTAGCTGCCAGGAGCACTTTTTACTACGCGCACCCAACCAGAGCGACGGGAGGAGCACATTTCAGAAAACGTGCTCAGCTCGTCGAGAGAATGCGATTCAAGCAATAAAATAAAAAATGCACCTAAAACCTAAACCAAACGTTGCAGGTGCTTATTTCTTCGTCGCAGTGGTCAACGCGGCACTCCCTAGCTGCCAGGAGCACTTTTTACTGTGCGCACCCAACCAGAGTGACGGGAGGAGCACATTTCAGAAAACGTGCTCAGCTCGTCGAGAAAATGCGATTTAAGCAATAAAATTAAAAATGCACCTTAAACCTAAACCAAACGTTGCAGGTGCTTATTTCTTCATGCGCAGTGGTCAACGCGGCACTCTCTAGCTGCCAGGAGCACTTTTTACTACGCGCGCCCAACCAGAGCGACGGGAGGAGCACATTTCAGAAAACGTGCTCAGCTCGTCGAGAAAATGCGATTTAAGCAATAAAATTAAAAATGCACCTAAAACCTAAACCAAACGTTGCAGGTGCTTATTTCTTCATGCGCAGTGGTCAACGCGGCACTCCCGAGCTGCCAAGAGCACTTTTTACTGTGCGCACCCAACCAGAGCGACGGGAGGAGCACATTTCAGAAAACGTGCTCAGCTCGTCGAGAGAATGCGATTTAAGCAATAAAATTAAAAATGCACCTAAAACCTAAACCAAACGTTGCAGGTGCTTATTTCTTCGTGCGCAGTGGTCAACGCGGAACTCCCTAGCTGCCAGGAGCTCTTTTTACTGTGCGCACCCAACCAGAGCGACGGGAGGAGCACATTTCAGAAAACGTGCTCAGCTCGTCGAGAAAATGCGATTTAAGCAGTAAAATTAAAAATGCAGCTAAAACCTAAACCAAACGTTGCAGGTGCTTATTTCTTCATGCGCAGTGGTCAACGCGGCACTCTCTAGCTGCCAGGAGCACTTTTTACTACGCGCACCCAACCAGAGCGACGGGAGGAGCACATTTCAGAAAACGTGCTCAGCTCGTCGAGAAAATGCGATTTAAGCAATAAAATTAAAAATGCACCTAAAACCTAAACCAAACGTTGCAGGTGCTTATTTCTTCATGCGCAGTGGTCAACGCGGCACTCTCTAGCTGCCAGGAGCACTTTTTACTACGCGCACCCAACCAGAGCGACGGGAGGAGCACATTTCAGAAAACGTGCTCAGCTCGTCGAGAGAATGCGATTCAAGCAATAAAATAAAAAATGCACCTAAAACCTAAACCAAACGTTGCAGGTGCTTATTTCTTCGTCGCAGTGGTCAACGCGGCACTCCCTAGCTGCCAGGAGCACTTTTTACTGTGCGCACCCAACCAGAGTGACGGGAGGAGCACATTTCAGAAAACGTGCTCAGCTCGTCGAGAAAATGCGATTTAAGCAATAAAATTAAAAATGCACCTTAAACCTAAACCAAACGTTGCAGGTGCTTATTTCTTCATGCGCAGTGGTCAACGCGGCACTCTCTAGCTGCCAGGAGCACTTTTTACTACGCGCGCCCAACCAGAGCGACGGGAGGAGCACATTTCAGAAAACGTGCTCAGCTCGTCGAGAAAATGCGATTTAAGCAATAAAATTAAAAATGCACCTAAAACCTAAACCAAACGTTGCAGGTGCTTATTTCTTCATGCGCAGTGGTCAACGCGGCACTCCCGAGCTGCCAAGAGCACTTTTTACTGTGCGCACCCAACCAGAGCGACGGGAGGAGCACATTTCAGAAAACGTGCTCAGCTCGTCGAGAGAATGCGATTTAAGCAATACAATTAAAAATGCACCTAAAACCTAAACCAAACGTTGCAGGTGCTTATTTCTTCGTGCGCAGTGGTCAACGCGGAACTCCCTAGCTGCCAGGAGCTCTTTTTACTGTGCGCACCCAACCAGAGCGACGGGAGGAGCACATTTCAGAAAACGTGCTCAGCTCGTCGAGAAAATGCGATTTAAGCAGTAAAATTAAAAATGCAGCTAAAACCTAAACCAAACGTTGCAGGTGCTTATTTCTTCGTGCGTAGTGCTCAACGCGGCACTCCCTAGCTGCCAGGAGCACTTTTTACTGTGCGCACCCAACCAGAGTGACGGGAGGAGCACATTTCAGAAAACGTGCTCAGCTCGTCGAGAAAATGCGATTTAAGCAATAAAATTAAAAATGCACCTAAAACCTAAACCAAACGTTGCAGGTGCTTATTTCTTCATGCGCAGTGGTCAACACGGCACTCTCTAGCTGCCAAGAGCACTTTTTACTGTGCGCACCCAACCAGAGTGACGGGAGGAGCACATTTCAGAAAACGTGCTCAGCTCGTCGAGAAAATGCGATTTAAGCAATAAGAATAAAAATGCACCTAAAACCTAAATCAAACGTTGCAGGTGCTTATTTCTTCATGCGCAGTGGTCAACGCGGCACTCTCTAGCTGCCAGGAGCACTTTTTACTGTGCGCACCCAACCAGAGTGACGGGAGGAGCACATTTCAGAAAACGCGCTCAGCTCGTCGAGAAAATGCGATTTAAGCAATAAAATTAAAAATGCACCTAAAACCTAAACCAAACGTTGCAGGTGCTTATTTCTTCATGCGCAGTGGTCAACGCGGCACTCTCTAGCTGCCAAGAGCACTTTTTACTGTGCGCACCCAACCAGAGTGACGGGAGGAGCACATTTCAGAAAACGTGCTCAGCTCGTCGAGAAAATGCGATTTAAGCAATAAGATTAAAAATGCACCTAAAACCTAAACCAAACGTTGCAGGTGCTTATTTCTTCATGCGCAGTGGTCAACGCGGCACTCTCTAGCTGCCAGGAGCACTTTTTACTACGCGCACCCAACCAGAGCGACGGGAGGAGCACATTTCAGAAAACGTGCTCAGCTCGTCGAGAGAATGCGATTTAAGCAATAAAATAAAAAATGCACCTAAAACCTAAACCAAACGTTGCAGGTGCTTATTTCTTCGTGCGCAGTGGTCAACGCGGCACTCCCTAGCTGCCAGGAGCACTTTTTACTGTGCGCAACCAACCAGAGTGACGGGAGGAGCACATTTCAGAAAACGTGCTCAGCTCGTCGAGAAAATGCGATTTAAGCAATAAAATTAAAAATGCACCTAAAACCTAAACCAAACGTTGCAGGTGCTTATTTCTTCATGCGCAGTGGTCAACGCGGCACTCTCTAGCTGCCAAGAGCACTTTTTACTGTGCGCACCCAACCAGAGTGACGGGAGGAGCACATTTCAGAAAACGTGCTCAGCTCGTCGAGAAAATGCGATTTAAGCAATAAGATTAAAAATGCACCTAAAACCTGAACCAAACGTTGCAGGTGCTTATTTCTTCGTGCGCAGTGGTCAACGCGGAACTCCCTAGCTGCCAGGAGCTCTTTTTACTGTGCGCACCCAACCAGAGCGACGGGAGGAGCACATTTCAGAAAACGTGCTCAGCTCGTCGAGAAAATGCGATTTAAGCAATAAAATTAAAAATGCACCTAAAACCTAAACCAAACGTTGCAGGTGCTTATTTCTTCATGCGCAGTGGTCAACGCGGCACTCTCTAGCTGCCAGGAGCACCTAAAACCTAAACCAAACGTTGCAGGTGCTTATTTCTTCATGCGCAGTACTCAACGCGGCACTCCCTAGCTGCCAGGAGCACTTTTTACTGTGCGCACCCAACCAGAGTGACGGGAGGAGCACATTTCAGAAAACGTGCTCAGCTCGTCGAGAAAATGCGATTTAAGCAATAAAATTAAAAATGCACCTAAAACCTAAACCAAACGTTGCAGGTGCTTATTTCTTCATGCGCAGTGGTCAACGCGGCACTCTCTAGCTGCCAGGAGCACTTTTTACTACGCGCACCCAACCAGAGCGACGGGAGGAGCACATTTCAGAAAACGTGCTCAGCTCGTCGAGAGAATGCGATTTAAGCAATAAAATAAAAAATGCACCTAAAACCTAAACCAAACGTTGCAGGTGCTTATTTCTTCATGCGCAGTGGTCAACGCGGCACTCCCTAGCTGCCAGGAGCACTTTTTACTACGCGCACCCAACCAGAGCGACGGGAGGAGCACATTTCAGAAAACGTGCTCAGCTCGTCGAGAGAATGCGATTTAAGCAATAAAATAAAAAATGCATCTAAAACCTAAACCAAACGTTGCAGGTGCTTATTTCTTCATGCGCAGTGGTCAACGCGGCACTCTCTAGCTGCCAAGAGCACTTTTTACTGTGCGCACCCAACCAGAGTGACGAGAGGAGCACATTTCAGAAAACGTGCTCAGCTCGTCGAGAAAATGCGATTTAAGCAATAAAATTAAAAATGCACCTAAAACCTAAACCAAACGTTGCAGGTGCTTATTTCTTCATGCGCAGTGGTCAACGCGGCACTCTCTAGCTGCCAAGAGCACTTTTTACTGTGCGCACCCAACCAGAGTGACGAGAGGAGCACATTTCAGAAAACGTGCTCAGCTCGTCGAGAAAATGCGATTTAAGCAATAAAATTAAAAATGCACCTAAAACCTAAACCAAACGTTGCAGGTGCTTATTTCTTCGTGCGCAGTACTCAACGCGGCACTCCCTAGCTGCCAGGAGCACTTTTTACTGTGCGCACCCAACCAGAGTGACGGGAGGAGCACATTTCAGAAAACGTGCTCAGCTCGTCGAGAAAATGCGATTTAAGCAATAAAATTAAAAATGCACCTAAAACCTAAACCAAACGTTGCAGGTGCTTATTTCTTCGTGCGCAGTGCTCAACGCGGCACTCCCTAGCTGCCAGGAGCACTTTTTACTGTGCGCACCCAACCAGAGTGACGGGAGGAGTACATTTCAGAAAACGTGCTCAGCTCGTCGAGAAAATGCGATTTAAGCAATAAAATTAAAAATGCACCTAAAACCTAAACCAAACGTTGCAGGTGCGTATTTCTTCATGCGCAGTGGTCAACGGGGCACTCTCTAGCTGCCAAGAGCACTTTTTACTGTGCGCACCCAACCAGAGTGACGGAAGGCACATTTCAGAAAACGTGCTCAGCTCGTCGAGAAAATGCGATTTAAGCAATAAGATTAAAAATGCACCTAAAACCTAAACCAAACATTTTAGGTGCTTATTTCTTCATGCGCAGTGGTCAACGCGGCACTCTCTAGCTGCCAGGAGCACTTTTTACTACGCGCACCCAACCAGAGCGACGGGAGGAGCACATTTCAGAAAACGTGCTCAGCTCGTCGAGAAAATGCGATTTAAGCAATAAAATTAAAAATGCACCTAAAACCTAAACCAAACGTTCCAGGTGCTTATTTCTTCATGTGCAGTGGTCAACGCGGCACTCCCTAGCTGCCAAGAGCACTTTTTACTATGTGCACCCAACCAGAGTGACGGGAGGAGCACATTTCAGGAAACGTGCTCAGCTCGTCGAGAAAATGCGATTTAAGCAATAAGATTAAAAATGCACCTAAAACCTAAATCAAACGTTGCAGGTGCTTATTTCTTCATGCGCAGTGGTCAACGCGGCACTCTCTAGCTGCCAAGAGCACTTTTTACTGTGCGCACCCAACCAGAGTGACGGGAGGAGCACATTTCAGAAAACGTGCTCAGCTCGTCGAGAAAATGCGATTTAAGCAATAAGATTAAAAATGCACCTAAAACCTAAATCATACGTTGCAGGTGCTTATTTCTTCATGCGCAGTGGTCAACGCGGCACTCTCTAGCTGCCAGGAGCACTTTTTACTGTGCGCACCCAACCAGAGTGACGGGAGGAGCACATTTCAGAAAACGTGCTCAGCTCGTCGAGAAAATGTGATTTAAGCAATAAAATTAAAAATGCACCTAAAACCTAAACCAAACGTTGCAGGTGCTTATTTCTTCATGCGCAGTGGTCAACGCGGCACTCTCTAGCTGCCAGGAGCACTTTTTACTGTGCGCACCCAACCAGAGTGACGGGAGGAGCACATTTCAGAAAACGTGCTCAGCTCGTCGAGAAAATGCGATTTAAGCAATAAGATTAAAAATGCACCTAAAACCTAAACCAAACGTTGCAGGTGCTTATTTCTTCATGCGCAGTGGTCAACGCGGCACTCTCTAGCTGCCAGGAGCACTTTTTACTACGCGCACCCAACCAGAGCGACGGGAGGAGCACATTTCAGAAAACGTGCTCAGCTCGTCGAGAAAATGCGATTTAAGCAATAAAATTAAAAATGCACCTAAAACCTAAACCAAACGTTCCAGGTGCTTATTTCTTCATGTGCAGTGGTCAACGCGGCACTCCCTAGCTGCCAAGAGCACTTTTTACTGTGCGCACCCAACCAGAGCGACGGGAGGAGCACATTTCAGAAAACGTGCTCAACTTGTCGAGAAAATGCAATTTAAGCAATAAAATTAAAAACGCACCTAAAACCTAAACCAAACGTTGCAGGTGCTTATTTCTTCATGCGCAGTGGTCAACGCGGCACTCTCTAGCTGCCAAGAGCACTTTTTACTACGCGCACCCAACCAGAGCGACGGGAGGAGCACATTTCAGAAAACGTGCTCAGCTCGTCGAGAGAATGCGATTTAAGCAATAATATAAAAAATGCACCTAAAACCTAAACAAAACGTTGCAGGTGCTTATTTCTTTGTGCGCAGTGGTCAACGCGGCACTCTCTAGCTGCCAAGAGCACTTTTTACTATGCACACCCAACCAGAGTGACGGGATGAGCACATTTCAGAAAACGTGCTCAGCTCGTCGAGAAAATGCGATTTAAGCAAAACAATTAAAAATGCACCTAAAACCTAAACCAAACGTTGCAGGTGCTTATTTCTTCGTGCGCAGTGGTCAACGCGGCACTCCCTAGCTGCCAGGAGCACTTTTTACTGTGCGCACCCAACCAGAGTGACGGAAGGAGCACATTTCAGAAAACGTACTCAGCTCGTCGAGAAAATGCGATTTAAGCAATAAAATTAAAAATGCACCTAAAACCTAAACCAAACGTTGCAGGTGCTTATTTCTTCGTGCGCAGTGCTCAACGCGGCACTCCCTAGCTGCCAGGAGCACTTTTTACTGTGCGCACCCAACCAGAGTGACGGGAGGAGCACATTTCAGAAAACGTGCTCAGCTCGTCGAGAAAATGCGATTTAAGCAATAAAATTAAAAATGCACCTAAAACCTAAACCAAACGTTGCAGGTGCTTATTTCTTCATGCGCAGTGGTCAACGCGGCACTCTCTAGCTGCCAGGAGCACTTTTTACTATGCGCGCCAACCAGAGCGACGGGAGGAGCACATTTCAGAAAACGTGCTCAGCTCGTCGAGAAAATGCGATTTAAGCAATAAAATTAAAAATGCACCTAAAACCTAAACCAAACGTTGCATGTGCTTATTTCTTCATGCGTAGTGGTCAACGCGGCACTCCCGAGCTGCCAAGAGCACTTTTTACCGTGCGCACCCAACCAGAGCGACGGGAGGAGCACATTTCAGAAAACGTGCTCAGCTCGTCGAGAGAATGCGATTTAAGCAATAAAATTAAAAATGCACCTAAAACCTAAACCAAACGTTGCAGGTGCTTATTTCTTCGTGCGCAGTGGTCAACGCGGAACTCCCTAGCTGCCAGGAGCTATTTTTACTGTGCGCACCCAACCAGAGCGACGGGAGGAGCACATTTCAGAAAACGTGCTCAGCTCGTCGAGACAATGCGATTTAAGCAATAAAATTAAAAATGCACCTAAAACCTAAACCAAACGTTGCAGGTGCTTATTTCTTCGTGCGCAGTGCTCAACGCGGCACTCCCTAGCTGCCAGGAGCACTTTTTACTGTGCGCACCCAACCAGAGTGACGGGAGGAGCACATTTCAGAAAACGTGCTCAGCTCGTCGAGAAAATGTGATTTAAGCAATAAAATTAAAAATGCACCTAAAACCTAAACCAAACGTTGCAGGTGCTTATTTCTTCATGAGCAGTGGTCAACACGGCACTCTCTAGCTGCCAGGAGCACTTTTTACTGTGCGCACCCAACCAGAGTGACGGGAGGAGCACATTTCAGAAAACGTGCTCAGCTCGTCGAGAAAATGCGATTTAAGCAATAAGATTAAAAATGCACCTAAAACCTAAACCAAACGTTGCAGGTGCTTATTTCTTCATGCGCAGTGGTCAACGCGGCACTCTCTAGCTGCCAGGAGCACTTTTTACTATGCGCACCCAACCAGAGCGACGGGAGGAGCACATTTCAGAAAACGTGCTCAGCTCGTCGAGAAAATGCGATTTAAGCAATAAAACTAAAAATGCACCTAAAACCTAAACCAAACGTTGCAGGTGCTTATTTCTTCATGCGCAGTGGTCAACGCGGCACTCCCGAGCTGCCAAGAGCACTTTTTACTGTGCGCACCCAACCAGAGCGACGGGAGGAGCACATTTCAGAAGACGTGCTCAGCTCGTCGAGAGAATGCGATTTAAGCAATAAAATTAAAAATGCACCTAAAACCTAAACCAAACGTTGCAGGTGCTTATTTCTTCGTGCGCAGTGGTCAACGCGGAACTCCCTAGCTGCCAGGAGCTCTTTTTACTGTGCGCACCCAACCAGAGCGACGGGAGGACCACATTTCAGAAAACGTGCTCAGCTCGTCGAGAAAATGCGATCTAAGCAATAAAATTAAAAATGCAGCTAAAACCTAAACCAAACGTTGCAGGTGCTTATTTCTTCGTGCGCAGTTCTCAACGCGGCACTCCCTAGCTGCCAGGAGCACTTTTTACTCTGCGCACCCAACCAGAGTGACGGGAGGAGCACATTTCAGAAAACGTGCTCAGCTCGTCGAGAAAATGCGATTTAAGCAATAAAATTAAAAATGCACCCAAAACCTAAACCAAACGTTGCAGGTGGTTATTTCTTCAAGCGCAGTGGTCAACGCGGCACTCTCTAGCTGCCAAGAGCACTTTTTACTATGCGCACCCAACCAGAGTGACGGGAGGAGCACATTTCAGAAAACGTGCTCAGCTCGTCGAGAAAATGGGATTTAAGCAATAAAATTAAAAATGCTCCTAAAACCTAAACCAAACGTTGCAGGTGCTTATTTCTTCATGCGCAGTGGTCAACGCGGCACTCTCTAGCTGCCAGGAGCACTTTTTACTACGCGCACCCAACCAGAGCGACGGGAGGAGCACATTTCAGAAAACGTGCTCAGCTCGTCGAGAGAATGCGATTTAAGCAATAAAATTAAAAATGCACCTAAAACCTAAACCAAACGTTGCAGGTGCTTATTTCTTCGTGCGCAGTGGTCAACGCGGCACTCCCTAGCTGCCAGGAGCTCTTTTTACTGTGCGCACCCAACCAGAGCGACGGGAGGAGCACATTTCAGAAAACGTGCTCAGCTTGTCGAGAAAATGCAATTTAAGCAATAAAATTAAAAACGCACCTAAAACCTAAACCAAACGTTGCAGGTGCTTATTTCTTCATGCGCAGTGGTCAACGCGGCACTCTCTAGCTGCCAGGAGCACTTTTTACTATGCGCGCCCAACCAGAGCGACGGGAGGAGCACATTTCAGAAAACGTGCTCAGCTCGTCGCGAAAATGCGATTTAAGCAATAAAATTAAAAATGCACCTAAAACCTAAACCAAACGTTGCAGGTGCTTATTTCTTCATGCGCAGTGGTCAACGCGGCACTCTCTAGCTGCCAAGAGCACTTTTTACTGTGCGCACCCAACCAGAGTGACGGGAGGAGCACATTTCAGAAAACGTGCTCAGCTCGTCGAGAAAATGCGATTTAAGCAATAAGATTAAAAATGCACCTAAAACCTAAACCAAACGTTGCAGGTGCTTATTTCTTCATGCGCAGTGGTCAACGCGGCACTCTCTAGCTGCCAGGAGCACTTTTTACTACGCGCACCCAACCAGAGCGACGGGAGGAGCACATTTCAGAAAACGTGCTCAGCTCGTCGAGAGAATGCGATTTAAGCAATAAAATAAAAAATGCACCTAAAACCTAAACCAAACGTTGCAGGTGCTTATTTCTTCGTGCGCAGTGGTCAACGCGGCACTCCCTAGCTGCCAGGAGCTCTTTTTACTGTGCGCACCCAACCAGAGCGACGGGAGGAGCACATTTCAGAAAACGTGCTCAGCTCGTCGAGAAAATGCGATTTAAGCAATAAAATTAAAAATGCACCTAAAACCTAAACCAAACGTTGCAGGTGCTTATTTCTTCATGCGCAGTGGTCAACGCGGCACTCTCTAGCTGCCAGGAGCACTTTTTACTACGCGCACCCAACCAGAGCGACGGGAGGAGCACATTTCAGAAAACGTGCTCAGCTCGTCGAGAGAATGCGATTTAAGCAATAAAATAAAAAATGCACCTAAAACCTAAACCAAACGTTGCAGGTGCTTATTTCTTCATGCGCAGTGGTCAACGCGGCACTCTCTAGCTGCCAGGAGCACTTTTTACTACGCGCACCCAACCAGAGCGACGGGAGGAGCACATTTCAGAAAACGTGCTCAGCTCGTCGAGAGAATGCGATTTAAGCAATAATATAAAAAATGCACCTAAAACCTAAACAAAACGTTGCAGGTGCTTATTTCTTTGTGCGCAGTGGTCAACGCGGCACTCTCTAGCTGCCAAGAGCACTTTTTACTATGCGCACCCAACCAGAGTGACGGGATGAGCACATTTCAGAAAACGTGCTCAGCTCGTCGAGAAAATGCGATTTAAGCAAAACAATTAAAAATGCACCTAAAACCTAAACCAAACGTTGCAGGTGCTTATTTCTTCGTGCGCAGTGGTCAACGCGGCACTCCCTAGCTGCCAGGAGCACTTTTTACTGTGCGCACCCAACCAGAGTGACGGAAGGAGCACATTTCAGAAAACGTACTCAGCTCGTCGAGAAAATGCGATTTAAGCAATAAAATTAAAAATGCACCTAAAACCTAAACCAAACGTTGCAGGTGCTTATTTCTTCGTGTGCAGTGCTCAACGCGGCACTCCCTAGCTGCCAGGAGCACTTTTTACTGTGCGCACCCAACCAGAGTGACGGGAGGAGCACATTTCAGAAAACGTGCTCAGCTCGTCGAGAAAATGCGATTTAAGCAATAAAATTAAAAATGCACCTAAAACCTAAACCAAACGTTGCAGGTGCTTATTTCTTCATGCGCAGTGGTCAACGCGGCACTCTCTAGCTGCCAGGAGCACTTTTTACTATGCGCGCCCAACCAGAGCGACGGGAGGAGCACATTTCAGAAAACGTGCTCAGCTCGTCGAGAAAATGCGATTTAAGCAATAAAATTAAAAATGCACCTAAAACCTAAACCAAACGTTGCATGTGCTTATTTCTTCATGTGCAGTGGTCAACGCGGCACTCCCGAGCTGCCAAGAGAACTTTTTACCGTGCGCACCCAACCAGAGCGACGGGAGGAGCACATTTCAGAAAACGTGCTCAGCTCGTCGAGAGAATGCGATTTAAGCAATAAAATTAAAAATGCACCTAAAACCTAAACCAAACGTTGCAGGTGCTTATTTCTTCGTGCGCAGTGGTCAACGCGGCACTCCCTAGCTGCCAGGAGCTCTTTTTACTGTGCGCACCCAACCAGAGCGACGGGAGGAGCACATTTCAGAAAACGTGCTCAGCTCGTCGAGAAAATGCGATTTAAGCAATAAAATTAAAAATGCACCTAAAACCTAAACCAAACGTTGCAGGTGCTTATTTCTTCGTGCGCAGTGCTCAACGCGGCACTCCCTAGCTGCCAGGAGCACTTTTTACTGTGCGCACCCAACCAGAGTGACGGGAGGAGCACATTTCAGAAAACGTGCTCAGCTCGTCGAGAAAATGCGATTTAAGCAATAAAATTAAAAATGCACCTAAAACCTAAACCAAACGTTGCAGGTGCTTATTTCTTCATGCGCAGTGGTCAACGCGGCACTCTCTAGCTGCCAAGAGCACTTTTTACTGTGCGCACCCAACCAGAGTGACGGGAGGAGCACATTTCAGAAAACGTGCTCAGCTCGTCGAGAAAATGCAATTTAAGCAATAAGATTAAAAATGCACCTAAAACCTAAACCAGACGTTGCAGGTGCTTATTTCTTCATGCGCAGTGGTCAACGCGGCACTCTCTAGCTGCCAGGAGCACTTTTTACTGTGCGCACCCAACCAGAGCGACGGGAGGAGCACATTTCAGAAAACGTGCTCAGCTCGTCGAGAAAATGCGATTTAAGCAATACAATTAAAAATGCACCTAAAACCTAAACCAAACGTTGCAGGTGCTTATTTTTTCATGCGCAGTGGTCAACGCGGCACTCCTGAGCTGCCAAGAGCACTTTTTACTGTGCGCACCCAACCAGAGCGACGGGAGGAGCACATTTCAGAAAACGTGCTCAGCTCGTCGAGAGAATGCGATTTAAGCAATAAAATTAAAAATGCACCTAAAACCTAAACCAAACGTTGCAGGTGCTTATTTCTTCGTGCGCAGTGGTCAACGCGGCACTCCCTAGCTGCCAGGAGCTCTTTTTACTGTGTGCACCCAACCAGAGCGACGGGAGGAGCACATTTCAGAAAACGTGCTCAGCTCGTCGAGAGAATGCGATTTAAGCAATAAAATAAAAAATTCACCTAAAACCTAAACCAAACGTTGCAGGTGCTTATTTCTTCGTGCGCAGTGGTCAACGCGGCACTCCCTAGCTGCCAGGAGCTCTTTTTACTCTGCGCACCCAACCAGAGCGACGGGAGGAGCACATTTCAGAAAACGTGCTCAGCTCGTCGAGAAAATGCGATTTAAGCAATAAAATTAAAAATGCACCTAAAACCTAAACCAAACGTTGCAGGTGCTTATTTCTTCGTGCGCAGTGCTCAACGCGGCACTCCCTAGCTGCCAGGAGCACTTTTTACTGTGCGCACCCAACCAGAGTGACGGGAGGAGCACATTTCAGAAAACGTGCTCAGCTCGTCGAGAAAATGCGATTTAAGCAATAAAATTAAAAATGCACCTAAAACCTAAACCAAACGTTGCAGGTGCTTATTTCTTCATGCGCAGTGGTCAACGCGGCACTCTCTAGCTGCCAAGAGCACTTTTTACTGTGCGCACCCAACCAGAGCGACGGGAGGAGCACATTTCAGAAAACGTGCTCAGCTCGTCGAGAGAATGCGATTTAAGCAATAAAATAAAAAAATGGACCTAAAACCTAAACCAAACGTTGCAGGTGCTTATTTCTTCGTGCGCAGTGGTCAACGCGGCACTCCCTAGCTGCCAGGAGCTCTTTTTACTGTGTGCACCCAACCAGAGCGACGGGAGGAGCACATTTCAGAAAACGTGCTCAGCTCGTCGAGAGAATGCGATTTAAGCAATAAAATTAAAAATCCACCTAAAACCTAAACCAAACGTTGCAGGTGCTTATTTCTTCGTGCGCAGTGGTCAACGCGGAACTCCCTAGCTGCCAGGAGCTCTTTTTACTGTGCGCACCCAACCAGAGCGACGGGAGGAGCCCATTTCAGAAAAGGTGCTCAGCTCGTCGAGAAAATGCGATTTAAGCAATAAAATTAAAAATGCACCTAAAACCTAAACCAAACGTTGCAGGTGCTTATTTCTTCATGCGCAGTGGTCAACGCGGCACTCTCTAGCTGCCAAGAGCACTTTTTACTGTGCGCACCCAACCAGAGTGACGAGAGGAGCACATTTCAGAAAACGTGCTCAGCTCGTCGAGAAAATGCGATTTAAGCAATAAAATTAAAAATGCACCTAAAACCTAAACCAAACGTTGCAGGTGCTTATTTCTTCATGTGCAGTGGTCAACGCGGCACTCCCTAGCTGCCAAGAGCACTTTTTACTATGCGCACCCAACCAGAGTGACGGGAGGAGCACATTTCAGAAAACGTGCTCAGCTCGTCGAGAAAATGCGATTTAAGCAATAAGATTAAAAATGCACCTAAAACCTAAATCAAACGTTGCAGGTGCTTATTTCTTCATGCGCAGTGGTCAACGCGGCACTCTCTAGCTGCCAGGAGCACTTTTTACTGTGCGCACCCAACCAGAGTGACGGGAGGAGCACATTTCAGAAAACGTGCTCAGCTCGTCGAGAAAATGCGATTTAAGCAATAAAATTAAAAATGCACCCAAAACCTAAACCAAACGTTGCAGGTGCTTATTTCTTCATGCGCAGTGGTCAACGCGGCACTCTCTAGCTGCCAAGAGCACTTTTTACTGTGCGCACCCAACCAGAGTGACGGGAGGAGCACATTTCAGAAAACGTGCTCAGCTCGTCGAGAAACTGCGATTTAAGCAATAAAATTGAAAATGCACCTAAAACCTAAACCAAACGTTGCAGGTGGTTATTTCTTCATGCGCAGTGGTCAACGCGGCACTCTCTAGCTGCCAGGAGCACTTTTTACTACGCGCACCCAACCAGAGCGACGGGAGGAGCACATTTCAGAAAACGTGCTCAGCTCGTCGAGAGAATGCGATTTAAGCAATAAAATAAAAAATGCACCTAAAACCTAAACCAAACGTTGCAGGTGCTTATTTCTTCGTGCGCAGTGGTCAACGCGGCACTCCCTAGCTGCCAGGAGCTCTTTTTACTGTGCGCACCCAACCAGAGCGACGGGAGGAGCATATTTCAGAAAACGTGCTCAGCTCGTCGAGAAAATGCGATTTAAGCAATAAAATTAAAAATGCACCTAAAACCTAAACCAAACGTTGCAGGTGCTTATTTCTTCGTGCGCAGTGGTCAACGCGGCACTCCCTAGCTGCCAGGAGCTCTTTTTACTGTGCGCACCCAACCAGAGCGACGGGAGGAGCACATTTCAGAAAACGTGCTCAGCTCGTCGAGAAAATGCGATTTAAGCAATAAAATTAAAAATGCACCTAAAACCTAAACCAAACGTTGCAGGTGCTTATTTCTTCATGCGCAGTGGTCAACGCGGCACTCTCTAGCTGCCAAGAGCACTTTTTACTGTGCGCACCCAACCAGAGTGACGAGAGGAGCACATTTCAGAAAACGTGCTCAGCTCGTCGAGAAAATGCGATTTAAGCAATAAAATTAAAAATGCACCTAAAACCTAAACCAAACGTTGCAGGTGCTTATTTCTTCGTGCGCAGTACTCAACGCGGCACTCCCTAGCTGCCAGGAGCACTTTTTACTGTGCGCACCCAACCAGAGTGACGGGAGGAGCACATTTCAGAAAACGTGCTCAGCTCGTCGAGAAAATGCGATTTAAGCAATAAGATTAAAAATGCACCTAAAACCTAAACCAAACGTTGCAGGTGCTTATTTCTTCATGCGCAGTGGTCAACGCGGCACTCTCTAGCTGCCAGGAGCACTTTTTACTACGCGCACCCAACCAGAGCGACGGGAGGAGCACATTTCAGAAAACGTGCTCAGTTCGTCGAGAGAATGCGATTTAAGCAATAAAATTAAAAATGCACCTAAAACCTAAACCAAACGTTGCAGGTGCTTATTTCTTCGTGCGCAGTGGTCAACGCGGCACTCCCTAGCTGCCAGGAGCTCTTTTTACTGTGCGCACCCAACCAGAGCGACGGGAGGAGCACATTTCAGAAAACGTGCTCAGCTTGTCGAGAAAATGCAATTTAAGCAATAAAATTAAAAATGCACCTAAAACCTAAACCAAACGTTGCAGGTGCTTATTTCTTCATGCGCAGTGGTCAACGCGGCACTCTCTAGCTGCCAGGAGCACTTTTTACTGTGCGCACCCAACCAGAGCGACGGGAGGACCACATTTCAGAAAACGTGCTCAGCTCGTCGAGAAAATGCGATTTAAGCAATAAAATTAAAAATGCACCTAAAACCTAAACCAAACGTTGCAGGTGCTTATTTCTTCGTGCGCAGTGCTCAACGCGGCACTCCCTAGCTGCCAGGAGCACTTTTTACTCTGCGCACCCAACCAGAGTGACGGGAGGAGCACATTTCAGAAAACGTGCTCAGCTCGTCGAGAAAATGCGATTTAAGCAATAAAATTAAAAATGCACCCAAAACCTAAACCAAACGTTGCAGGTGGTTATTTCTTCAAGCGCAGTGGTCAACGCGGCACTCTCTAGCTGCCAAGAGCACTTTTTACTATGCGCGCCCAACCAGAGCGACGGGAGGAGCACATTTCAGAAAACGTGCTCAGCTCGTCGCGAAAATGCGATTTAAGCAATAAAATTAAAAATGCACCTAAAACCTAAACCAAACGTTGCAGGTGCTTATTTCTTCATGCGCAGTGGTCAACGCGGCACTCTCTAGCTGCCAAGAGCACTTTTTACTGTGCGCACCCACCCAGAGTGACGGGAGGAGCACATTTCAGAAAACGTGCTCAGCTCGTCGAGAAAATGCGATTTAAGCAATAAGATTAAAAATGCACCTAAAACCTAAACCAAACGTTGCAGGTGCTTATTTCTTCATGCGCAGTGGTCAACGCGGCACTCTCTAGCTGCCAGGAGCACTTTTTACTACGCGCACCCAACCAGAGCGACGGGAGGAGCACATTTCAGAAAACGTGCTCAGCTCGTCGAGAGAATGCAATTTAAGCAATAAAATAAAAAATGCACCTAAAACCTAAACCAAACGTTGCAGGTGCTTATTTCTTCGTGCGCAGTGGTCAACGCGGCACTCCCTAGCTGCCAGGAGCTCTTTTTACTGTGCGCACCCAACCAGAGCGACGGGAGGAGCACATTTCAGAAAACGTGCTCAGCTCGTCGAGAAAATGCGATTTAAGCAATAAAATTAAAAATGCACCTAAAACCTAAACCAAACGTTGCAGGTGCTTATTTCTTCATGCGCAGTGGTCAACGCGGCACTCTCTAGCTGCCAGGAGCACTTTTTACTACGCGCACCCAACCAGAGCGACGGGAGGAGCACATTTCAGAAAACGTGCTCAGCTCGTCGAGAGAATGCGATTTAAGCAATAAGATTAAAAATGCACCTAAAACCTAAATCAAACGTTGCAGGTGCTTATTTCTTCATGCGCAGTGGTCAACGCGGCACTCTCTAGCTGCCAAGAGCACTTTTTACTGTGCGCACCCAACCAGAGTGACGGGAGGAGCACATTTCAGAAAACGTGCTCAGCTCGTCGAGAAAATGCGATTTAAGCAATAAAATTAAAAATGCACCTAAAACCTAAACCAAACGTTGCAGGTGCTTATTTCTTCATGCGCAGTGGTCAACGCGGCACTCCCGAGCTGCCAAGAGCACTTTTTACTGTGCGCACCCAACCAGAGCGACGGGAGGAGCACATTTCAGAAAACGTGCTCAGCTCGTCGAGAGAATGCGATTTAAGCAATAAAAATAAAAATGCACCTAAAACCTAAACCAAACGTTGCAGGTGCTTATTTCTTCGTGCGCAGTGGTCAACGCGGAACTCCCTAGCTGCCAGGAGCTCTTTTTACTGTGCGCACCCAACCAGAGCGACGGGAGGAGCACATTTCAGAAAACGTGCTCAGCTCGTCGAGAAAATGCGATTTAAGCAATAAAATTAAAAATGCAGCTAAAACCTAAACCAAACGTTGCAGGTGCTTATTTCTTCGTGCGTAGTGCTCAACGCGGCACTCCCTAGCTGCCAGGAGCACTTTTTACTGTGCGCACCCAACCAGAGTGACGGGAGGAGCACATTTCAGAAAACGTGCTCAGCTCGTCGAGAAAATGCGATTTAAGCAATAAGATTAAAAATGCACCTAAAACCTAAATCAAACGTTGCAGGTGCTTATTTCTTCATGCGCAGTGGTCAACGCGGCACTCTCTAGCTGCCAGGAGCACTTTTTACTGTGCGCACCCAACCAGAGTGACGGGAGGAGCACATTTCAGAAAACGTGCTCAGCTCGTCGAGAAAATGTGATTTAAGCAATAAAATTAAAAATGCACCTAAAACCTAAACCAAACGTTGCAGGTGCTTATTTCTTCATGCGCAGTGGTCAACGCGGCACTCTCTAGCTGCCAGGAGCACTTTTTACTGTGCGCACCCAACCAGAGTGACGGGAGGAGCACATTTCAGAAAACGTGCTCAGCTCGTCGAGAAAATGCGATTTAAGCAATAAGATTAAAAATGCACCTAAAACCTAAACCAAACGTTGCAGGTGCTTATTTCTTCGTGCGCAGTGGTCAACGCGGAACTCCCTAGCTGCCAGGAGCTCTTTTTACTGTGCGCACCCAACCAGAGCGACGGGAGGAGCACATTTCAGAAAACGTGCTCAGCTCGTCGAGAAAATGCGATTTAAGCAATAAAATTAAAAATGCAGCTAAAACCTAAACCAAACGTTGCAGGTGCTTATTTCTTCGTGCGTAGTGCTCAACGCGGCACTCCCTAGCTGCCAGGAGCACTTTTTACTGTGCGCACCCAACCAGAGTGACGGGAGGAGCACATTTCAGAAAACGTGCTCAGCTCGTCGAGAAAATGCGATTTAAGCAATAAGATTAAAAATGCACCTAAAACCTAAATCAAACGTTGCAGGTGCTTATTTCTTCATGCGCAGTGGTCAACGCGGCACTCTCTAGCTGCCAGGAGCACTTTTTACTCTGCGCACCCAACCAGAGTGACGGGAGGAGCACATTTCAGAAAACGTGCTCAGCTCGTCGAGAAAATGCGATTTAAGCAATAAAATTAAAAATGCACCCAAAACCTAAACCAAACGTTGCAGGTGGTTATTTCTTCAAGCGCAGTGGTCAACGCGGCACTCTCTAGCTGCCAAGAGCACTTTTTACTATGCGCACCCAACCAGAGTGACGGGAGGAGCACATTTCAGAAAACGTGCTCAGCTCGTCGAGAAAATGCGATTTAAGCAATAAAATTAAAAATGCTCCTAAAACCTAAACCAAACGTTGCAGGTGCTTATTTCTTCATGCGCAGTGGTCAACGCGGCACTCTCTAGCTGCCAAGAGCACTTTTTACTGTGCGCACCCAACCAGAGTGACGGGAGGAGCACATTTCAGAAAACGTGCTCAGCTCGTCGAGAAAATGCGATTTAAGCAATAAGATTAAAAATGCACCTAAAACCTAAACCAAACGTTGCAGGTGCTTATTTCTTCATGTGCAGTGGTCAACGCGGCACTCCCTAGCTGCCAAGAGCACTTTTTACTATGCGCACCCAACCAGAGTGACGGGAGGAGCACATTTCAGAAAACGTGCTCAGCTCGTCGAGAAAATGCGATTTAAGCAATAAGATTAAAAATGCACCTAAAACATAAATCAAACGTTGCAGGTGCTTATTTCTTCATGCGCAGTGGTCAACGCGGCACTCTCTAGCTGCCAGGAGCACTTTTTACTGTGCGCACCCAACCAGAGTGACGGGAGGAGCACATTTCAGAAAACGTGCTCAGCTCGTCGAGAAAATGCGATTTAAGCAATAAAATTAAAAATGCACCTAAAACCTAAACCAAACGTTGCAGGTGCTTATTTCTTCATGCGCAGTGGTCAACGCGGCACTCTCTAGCTGCCAAGAGCACTTTTTACAGTGCGCACCCAACCAGAGTGACGGGAGGAGCACATTTCAGAAAACGTGCTCAGCTCGTCGAGAAACTGCGATTTAAGCAATAAAATTAAAAATGCACCTAAAACCTAAACCAAACGTTGCAGGTGGTTATTTCTTCATGCGCAGTGGTCAACGCGGCACTCTCTAGCTGCCAGGAGCACTTTTTACTACGCGCACCCAACCAGAGCGACGGGAGGAGCACATTTCAGAAAACGTGCTCAGCTCGTCGAGAGAATGCGATTTAAGCAATAAAATAAAAAATGCACCTAAAACCTAAACCAAACGTTGCAGGTGCTTATTTCTTCGTGCGCAGTGGTCAACGCGGCACTCCCTAGCTGCCAGGAGCTCTTTTTACTGTGCGCACCCAACCAGAGCGACGGGAGGAGCATATTTCAGAAAACGTGCTCAGCTCGTCGAGAAAATGCGATTTAAGCAATAAAATTAAAAATGCACCTAAAACCTAAACCAAACGTTGCAGGTGCTTATTTCTTCGTGCGCAGTGGTCAACGCGGCACTCCCTAGCTGCCAGGAGCTCTTTTTACTGTGCGCACCCAACCAGAGCGACGGGAGGAGCACATTTCAGAAAACGTGCTCAGCTCGTCGAGAAAATGCGATTTAAGCAATAAAATTAAAAATGCACCTAAAACCTAAACCAAACGTTGCAGGTGCTTATTTCTTCATGCGCAGTGGTCAACGCGGCACTCTCTAGCTGCCAAGAGCACTTTTTACTGTGCGCACCCAACCAGAGTGACGAGAGGAGCACATTTCAGAAAACGTGCTCAGCTCGTCGAGAAAATGCGATTTAAGCAATAAAATTAAAAATGCACCTAAAACCTAAACCAAACGTTGCAGGTGCTTATTTCTTCGTGCGCAGTACTCAACGCAGCACTCCCTAGCTGCCAGGAGCACTTTTTACTGTGCGCACCCAACCAGAGTGACGGGAGGAGCACATTTCAGAAAACGTGCTCAGCTCGTCGAGAAAATGCGATTTAAGCAATAAAATTAAAAATGCACCTAAAACCTAAACCAAACGTTGCAGGTGCTTATTTCTTCGTGCGCAGTGCTCAACGCGGCACTCCCTAGCTGCCAGGAGCACTTTTTACTGTGCGCACCCAACCAGAGTGACGGGAGGAGCACATTTCAGAAAACGTGCTCAGCTCGTCGAGAAAATGCGATTTAAGCAATAAAATTAAAAATGCACCTAAAACCTAAACCAAACGTTGCAGGTGCTTATTTCTTCATGCGCAGTGGTCAACGGGGCACTCTCTAGCTGCCAAGAGCACTTTTTACTGTGCGCACCCAACCAGAGTGACGGGAGGAGCACATTTCAGAAAACGTGCTCAGCTCGTCGAGAAAATGCGATTTAAGCAATAAGATTAAAAATGCACCTAAAACCTAAACCAAACGTTGCAGGCGCTTATTTCTTCATGCGCAGTGGTCAACGCGGCACTCTCTAGCTGCCAGGAGCACTTTTTACTACGCGCACCCAACCAGAGCGACGGGAGGAGCACATTTCAGAAAACGTGCTCAGCTCGTCGAGAAAATGCGATTTAAGCAATAAAATTAAAAATGCACCTAAAACCTAAACCAAACGTTGCAGGTGCTTATTTCTTCATGTGCAGTGGTCAACGCGGCACTCCCTAGCTGCCAAGAGCACTTTTTACTATGTGCACCCAACCAGAGCGACGGGAGGAGCACATTTCAGGAAACGTGCTCAGCTCGTCGAGAAAATGCGATTTAAGCAATAAGATTAAAAATGCACCTAAAACCTAAATCAAACGTTGCAGGTGCTTATTTCTTCATGCGCAGTGGTCAACGCGGCACTCTCTAGCTGCCAAGAGCACTTTTTACTGTGCGCACCCAACCAGAGTGACGGGAGGAGCACATTTCAGAAAACGTGCTCAGCTCGTCGAGAAAATGCGATTTAAGCAATAAAATTAAAAATGCACCTAAAACCTAAACCAAACGTTGCAGGTGCTTATTTCTTCATGCGCAGTGGTCAACGCGGCACTCCCGAGCTGCCAAGAGCACTTTTTACTGTGCGCACCCAACCAGAGCGACGGGAGGAGCACATTTCAGAAAACGTGCTCAGCTCGTCGAGAGAATGCGATTTAAGCAATAAAAATAAAAATGCACCTAAAACCTAAACCAAACGTTGCAGGTGCTTATTTCTTCGTGCGCAGTGGTCAACGCGGAACTCCCTAGCTGCCAGGAGCTCTTTTTACTGTGCGCACCCAACCAGAGCGACGGGAGGAGCACATTTCAGAAAACGTGCTCAGCTCGTCGAGAAAATGCGATTTAAGCAATAAGATTAAAAATGCACCTAAAACCTAAACCAAACGTTGCAGGTGCTTATTTCTTCATGCGCAGTGGTCAACGCGGCACTCTCTAGCTGCCAGGAGCACTTTTTACTACGCGCACCCAACCAGAGCGACGGGAGGAGCACATTTCAGAAAACGTGCTCAGCTCGTCGAGAGAATGCGATTTAAGCAATAAAATTAAAAATGCACCTAAAACCTAAACCAAACGTTGCAGGTGCTTATTTCTTCGTGCGCAGTGGTCAACGCGGCACTCCCTAGCTGCCAGGAGCTCTTTTTACTGTGCGCACCCAACCAGAGCGACGGGAGGAGCACATTTCAGAAAACGTGCTCAGCTTGTCGAGAAAATGCAATTTAAGCAATAAAATTAAAAACGCACCGAAAACCTAAACCAAACGTTGCAGGTGCTTATTTCTTCATGCGCAGTGGTCAACGCGGCACTCTCTAGCTGCCAGGAGCACTTTTTACTATGCGCGCCCAACCAGAGCGACGGGAGGAGCACATTTCAGAAAACGTGCTCTGCTCGTCGCGAAAATGCGATTTAAGCAATAAAATTAAAAATGCACCTAAAACCTAAACCAAACGTTGCAGGTGCTTATTTCTTCATGCGCAGTGGTCAACGCGGCACTCTCTAGCCACCAAGAGCACTTTTTACTGTGCGCACCCAACCAGAGTGACGGGAGGAGCACATTTCAGAAAACGTGCTCAGCTCGTCGAGAAAATGCGATTTAAGCAATAAGATTAAAAATGCACCTAAAACCTAAACCAAACGTTGCAGGTGCTTATTTCTTCATGCGCAGTGGTCAACGCGGCACTCTCTAGCTGCCAGGAGCACTTTTTACTACGCGCACCCAACCAGAGCGACGGGAGGAGCACATTTCAGAAAACGTGCTCAGCTCGTCGAGAGAATGCGATTTAAGCAATAAAATAAAAAATGCACCTAAAACCTAAACCAAACGTTGCAGGTGCTTATTTCTTCGTGCGCAGTGGTCAACGCGGCACTCCCTAGCTGCCAGGAGCTCTTTTTACTGTGCGCACCCAACCAGAGCGACGGGAGGAGCACATTTCAGAAAACGTGCTCAGCTCGTCGAGAAAATGCGATTTAAGCAATAAAATTAAAAATGCACCTAAAACCTAAACCAAACGTTGCAGGTGCTTATTTCTTCATGCGCAGTGGTCAACGCGGCACTCTCTAGCTGCCAGGAGCACTTTTTACTACGCGCACCCAACCAGAGCGACGGGAGGAGCACATTTCAGAAAACGTGCTCAGCTCGTCGAGAGAATGCGATTTAAGCAATAAAATAAAAAATGCACCTAAAACCTAAACCAAACGTTGCAGGTGCTTATTTCTTCATGCGCAGTGGTCAACGCGGCACTCTCTAGCTGCCAGGAGCACTTTTTACTACGCGCACCCAACCAGAGCGACGGGAGGAGCACATTTCAGAAAACGTGCTCAGCTCGTCGAGAGAATGCGATTTAAGCAATAATATAAAAAATGCACCTAAAACCTAAACAAAACGTTGCAGGTGCTTATTTCTTTGTGCGCAGTGGTCAACGCGGCACTCTCTAGCTGCCAAGAGCACTTTTTACTATGCGCACCCAACCAGAGTGACGGGATGAGCACATTTCAGAAAACGTGCTCAGCTCGTCGAGAAAATGCGATTTAAGCAAAACAATTAAAAATGCACCTAAAACCTAAACCAAACGTTGCAGGTGCTTATTTCTTCGTGCGCAGTGGTCAACGCGGCACTCCCTAGCTGCCAGGAGCACTTTTTACTGTGCGCACCCAACCAGAGTGACGGAAGGAGCACATTTCAGAAAACGTACTCAGCTCGTCGAGAAAATGCGATTTAAGCAATAAAATTAAAAATGCACCTAAAACCTAAACCAAACGTTGCAGGTGCTTATTTCTTCGTGCGCAGTGCTCAACGCGGCACTCCCTAGCTGCCAGGAGCACTTTTTACTGTGCGCACCCAACCAGAGTGACGGGAGGAGCACATTTCAGAAAACGTGCTCAGCTCGTCGAGAAAATGCGATTTAAGCAATAAAATTAAAAATGCACCTAAAACCTAAACCAAACGTTGCAGGTGCTTATTTCTTCATGCGCAGTGGTCAACGCGGCACTCTCTAGCTGCCAAGAGCACTTTTTACTATGCGCACCCAACCAGAGTGACGGGAGGAGCACATTTCAGAAAACGTGCTCAGCTCGTCGAGAAAATGCGATTTAAGCAATAAGATTAAAAATGCACCTAAAACCTAAACCAAACGTTGCAGGTGCTTATTTCTTCATGCGCAGTGGTCAACGCGGCACTCTCTAGCTGCCAGGAGCACTTTTTACTACGCGCACCCAACCAGAGCGACGGGAGGAGCACATTTCAGAAAACGTGCTCAGCTCGTCGAGAGAATGCAATTTAAGCAATAAAATAAAAAATGCACCTAAAACCTAAACCAAACGTTGCAGGTGCTTATTTCTTCATGCGCAGTGGTCAACGCGGCACTCTCTAGCTGCCAAGAGCACTTTTTACTGTGCGCACCCAACCAGAGTGACGGGAGGAGCACATTTCAGAAAACGTGCTCAGCTCGTCGAGAAAATGCGATTTAAGCAATAAAATTAAAAATGCACCTAAAACCTAAACCAAACGTTGCAGGTGCTTATTTCTTCATGCGCAGTGGTCAACGCGGCACTCCCGAGCTGCCAAGAGCACTTTTTACTGTGCGCACCCAACCAGAGCGACGGGAGGAGCACATTTCAGAAAACGTGCTCAGCTCGTCGAGAGAATGCGATTTAAGCAATAAAAATAAAAATGCACCTAAAACCTAAACCAAACGTTGCAGGTGCTTATTTCTTCGTGCGCAGTGGTCAACGCGGAACTCC
Source organism: Syngnathus floridae (assembly GCF_059516105.1). Taxonomy (NCBI): domain Eukaryota; kingdom Metazoa; phylum Chordata; class Actinopteri; order Syngnathiformes; family Syngnathidae; genus Syngnathus; species Syngnathus floridae. Next base: position 4,235,865 of record NC_142414.1, on the reverse strand, counting down.
CCAGCTGCCAGGAGCTCTTTTTACTGTGCGCACCCAACCAGAGCGACGGGAGGAGCACATTTCAGAAAACGTGCTCAGCTCGTCGAGAAAATGCGATTTAAGCAATAAAATTAAAAATGCAGCTAAAACCTAAACCAAACGTTGCAGGTGCTTATTTCTTCGTGCGTAGTGCTCAACGCGGCACTCCCTAGCTGCCAGGAGCACTTTTTACTGTGCGCACCCAACCAGAGTGACGGGAGGAGCACATTTCAGAAAACGTGCTCAGCTCGTCGAGAAAATGCGATTTAAGCAATAAGATTAAAAATGCACCTAAAACCTAAATCAAACGTTGCAGGTGCTTATTTCTTCATGCGCAGTGGTCAACGCGGCACTCTCTAGCTGCCAGGAGCACTTTTTACTGTGCGCACCCAACCAGAGTGACGGGAGGAGCACATTTCAGAAAACGTGCTCAGCTCGTCGAGAAAATGTGATTTAAGCAATAAAATTAAAAATGCACCTAAAACCTAAACCAAACGTTGCAGGTGCTTATTTCTTCATGCGCAGTGGTCAACGCGGCACTCTCTAGATGCCAGGAGCACTTTTTACTGTGCGCACCCAACCAGAGTGACGGGAGGAGCACATTTCAGAAAACGTGCTCAGCTCGTCGAGAAAATGCGATTTAAGCAATAAGATTAAAAATGCACCTAAAACCTAAACCAAACGTTGCAGGTGCTTATTTCTTCGTGCGCAGTGGTCAACGCGGAACTCCCTAGCTGCCAGGAGCTCTTTTTACTGTGCGCACCCAACCAGAGCGACGGGAGGAGCACATTTCAGAAAACGTGCTCAGCTCGTCGAGAAAATGCGATTTAAGCAATAAAATTAAAAATGCAGCTAAAACCTAAACCAAACGTTGCAGGTGCTTATTTCTTCGTGCGTAGTGCTCAACGCGGCACTCCCTAGCTGCCAGGAGCACTTTTTACTGTGCGCACCCAACCAGAGTGACGGGAGGAGCACATTTCAGAAAACGTGCTCAGCTCGTCGAGAAAATGCGATTTAAGCAATAAGATTAAAAATGCACCTAAAACCTAAACCAAACGTTGCAGGTGCTTATTTCTTCATGCGCAGTGGTCAACGCGGCACTCTCTAGCTGCCAGGAGCACTTTTTACTCTGCGCACCCAACCAGAGTGACGGGAGGAGCACATTTCAGAAAACGTGCTCAGCTCGTCGAGAAAATGCGATTTAAGCAATAAAATTAAAAATGCTCCTAAAACCTAAACCAAACGTTGCAGGTGCTTATTTCTTCATGCGCAGTGGTCAACGCGGCACTCTCTAGCTGCCAAGAGCACTTTTTACTGTGCGCACCCAACCAGAGTGACGGGAGGAGCACATTTCAGAAAACGTGCTCAGCTCGTCGAGAAAATGCGATTTAAGCAATAAGATTAAAAATGCACCTAAAACCTAAACCAAACGTTGCAGGTGCTTATTTCTTCATGCGCAGTGGCCAACGCGGCACTCTCTAGCTGCCAGGAGCTCTTTTTACTACGCGCACCCAACCAGAGCGACGGGAGGAGCACATTTCAGAAAACGTGCTCAGCTCGTCGAGAGAATGCGATTTAAGCAATAAAATAAAAAATGCACCTAAAACCTAAACCAAACGTTGCAGGTGCTTATTTCTTCGTGCGCAGTGGTCAACGCGGCACTCCCTAGCTGCCAGGAGCTCTTTTTACTGTGCGCACCCAACCAGAGCGACGGGAGGAGCACATTTCAGAAAACGTGCTCAGCTCGTCGAGAAAATGCGATTTAAGCAACAAAATTAAAAATGCACCTAAAACCTAAACCAAACGTTGCAGGTGCTTATTTCTTCGTGCGCAGTGGTCAACGCGGAACTCCCTAGCTGCCAGGAGCTCTTTTTACTGTGCGCACCCAACCAGAGCGACGGGAGGAGCCCATTTCAGAAAACGTGCTCAGCTCGTCGAGAAAATGCGATTTAAGCAATAAAATTAAAAATGCACCTAAAACCTAAACCAAACGTTGCAGGTGCTTATTTCTTCATGCGCAGTGGTCAACGCGGCACTCTTTAGCTGCCAAGAGCACTTTTTACTGTGCGCACCCAACCAGAGTGACGAGAGGAGCACATTTCAGAAAACGTGCTCAGCTCGTCGAGAAAATGCGATTTAAGCAATAAAATTAAAAATGCACCTAAAACCTAAACCAAACGTTGCAGGTGCTTATTTCTTCATGTGCAGTGGTCAACGCGGCAATCCCTAGCTGCCAAGAGCACTTTTTACTATGCGCACCCAACCAGAGTGACGGGAGGAGCACATTTCAGAAAACGTGCTCAGCTCGTCGAGAAAATGCGATTTAAGCAATAAGATTAAAAATGCACCTAAAACATAAATCAAACGTTGCAGGTGCTTATTTCTTCATGCGCAGTGGTCAACGCGGCACTCTCTAGCTGCCAGGAGCACTTTTTACTGTGCGCACCCAACCAGAGTGACGGGAGGAGCACATTTCAGAAAACGTGCTCAGCTCGTCGAGAAAATGCGATTTAAGCAATAAAATTAAAAATGCACCTAAAACCTAAACCAAACGTTGCAGGTGCTTATTTCTTCATGCGCAGTGGTCAACGCGGCACTCTCTAGCTGCCAAGAGCACTTTTTACAGTGCGCACCCAACCAGAGTGACGGGAGGAGCACATTTCAGAAAACGTGCTCAGCTCGTCGAGAAACTGCGATTTAAGCAATAAAATTAAAAATGCACCTAAAACCTAAACCAAACGTTGCAGGTGGTTATTTCTTCATGCGCAGTGGTCAACGCGGCACTCTCTAGCTGCCAGGAGCACTTTTTACTACGCGCACCCAACCAGAGCGACGGGAGGAGCACATTTCAGAAAACGTGCTCAGCTCGTCGAGAGAATGCGATTTAAGCAATAAAATAAAAAATGCACCTAAAACCTAAACCAAACGTTGCAGGTGCTTATTTCTTCGTGCGCAGTGGTCAACGCGGCACTCCCTAGCTGCCAGGTGCTCTTTTTACTGTGCGCACCCAACCAGAGCGACGGGAGGAGCATATTTCAGAAAACGTGCTCAGCTCGTCGAGAAAATGCGATTTAAGCAATAAAATTAAAAATGCACCTAAAACCTAAACCAAACGTTGCAGGTGCTTATTTCTTCGTGCGCAGTGGTCAACGCGGCACTCCCTAGCTGCCAGGAGCTCTTTTTACTGTGCGCACCCAACCAGAGCGACGGGAGGAGCACATTTCAGAAAACGTGCTCAGCTCGTCGAGAAAATGCGATTTAAGCAATAAAATTAAAAATGCACCTAAAACCTAAACCAAACGTTGCAGGTGCTTATTTCTTCATGCGCAGTGGTCAACGCGGCACTCTCTAGCTGCCAAGAGCACTTTTTACTGTGCGCACCCAACCAGAGTGACGAGAGGAGCACATTTCAGAAAACGTGCTCAGCTCGTCGAGAAAATGCGATTTAAGCAATAAAATTAAAAATGCACCTAAAACCTAAACCAAACGTTGCAGGTGCTTATTTCTTCGTGCGCAGTACTCAACGCGGCACTCCCTAGCTGCCAGGAGCACTTTTTACTGTGCGCACCCAACCAGAGTGACGGGAGGAGCACATTTCAGAAAACGTGCTCAGCTCGTCGAGAAAATGCGATTTAAGCAATAAAATTAAAAATGCACCTAAAACCTAAACCAAACGTTGCAGGTGCTTATTTCTTCGTGCGCAGTGCTCAACGCGGCACTCCCTAGCTGCCAGGAGCACTTTTTACTGTGCGCACCCAACCAGAGTGACGGGAGGAGCACATTTCAGAAAACGTGCTCAGCTCGTCGAGAAAATGCGATTTAAGCAATAAAATTAAAAATGCACCTAAAACCTAAACCAAACGTTGCAGGTGCTTATTTCTTCATGCGCAGTGGTCAACGGGGCACTCTCTAGCTGCCAAGAGCACTTTTTACTGTGCGCACCCAACCAGAGTGACGGGAGGAGCACATTTCAGAAAACGTGCTCAGCTCGTCGAGAAAATGCGATTTAAGCAATAAGATTAAAAATGCACCTAAAACCTAAACCAAACGTTGCAGGCGCTTATTTCTTCATGCGCAGTGGTCAACGCGGCACTCTCTAGCTGCCAGGAGCACTTTTTACTACGCGCACCCAACCAGAGCGACGGGAGGAGCACATTTCAGAAAACGTGCTCAGCTCGTCGAGAAAATGCGATTTAAGCAATAAAATTAAAAATGCACCTAAAACCTAAACCAAACGTTGCAGGTGCTTATTTCTTCATGTGCAGTGGTCAACGCGGCACTCCCTAGCTGCCAAGAGCACTTTTTACTATGTGCACCCAACCAGAGCGACGGGAGGAGCACATTTCAGGAAACGTGCTCAGCTCGTCGAGAAAATGCGATTTAAGCAATAAGATTAAAAATGCACCTAAAACCTAAATCAAACGTTGCAGGTGCTTATTTCTTCATGCGCAGTGGTCAACGCGGCACTCTCTAGCTGCCAAGAGCACTTTTTACTGTGCGCACCCAACCAGAGTGACGGGAGGAGCACATTTCAGAAAACGTGCTCAGCTCGTCGAGAAAATGCGATTTAAGCAATAAAATTAAAAATGCACCTAAAACCTAAACCAAACGTTGCAGGTGCTTATTTCTTCATGCGCAGTGGTCAACGCGGCACTCCCGAGCTGCCAAGAGCACTTTTTACTGTGCGCACCCAACCAGAGCGACGGGAGGAGCACATTTCAGAAAACGTGCTCAGCTCGTCGAGAGAATGCGATTTAAGCAATAAAAATAAAAATGCACCTAAAACCTAAACCAAACGTTGCAGGTGCTTATTTCTTCGTGCGCAGTGGTCAACGCGGAACTCCCTAGCTGCCAGGAGCTCTTTTTACTGTGCGCACCCAACCAGAGCGACGGGAGGAGCACATTTCAGAAAACGTGCTCAGCTCGTCGAGAAAATGCGATTTAAGCAATAAGATTAAAAATGCACCTAAAATCTAAACCAAACGTTGCAGGTGCTTATTTCTTCATGCGCAGTGGTCAACGCGGCACTCTCTAGCTGCCAGGAGCACTTTTTACTACGCGCACCCAACCAGAGCGACGGGAGGAGCACATTTCAGAAAACGTGCTCAGCTCGTCGAGAGAATGCGATTTAAGCAATAAAATTAAAAATGCACCTAAAACCTAAACCAAACGTTGCAGGTGCTTATTTCTTCATGCGCAGTGGTCAACGCGGCACTCTCTAGCTGCCAGGAGCACTTTTTACTGTGCGCACCCAACCAGAGCGACGGGAGGAGCACATTTCAGAAAACGTGCTCAGCTCGTCGAGAGAATGCGATTTAAGCAATAAAATAAAAAATGGACCTACAACCTAAACCAAACGTTGCAGGTGCTTATTTCTTCGTGCGCAGTGGTCAACGCGGCACTCCCTAGCTGCCAGGAGCTCTTTTTACTGTGTGCACCCAACCAGAGCGACGGGAGGAGCACATTTCAGAAAACGTGCTCAGCTCGTCGAGAGAATGCGATTTAAGCAATAAAATTAAAAATGCACCTAAAACCTAAACCAAACGTTGCAGGTGCTTATTTCTTCGTGCGCAGTGGTCAACGCGGAACTCCCTAGCTGCCAGGAGCTCTTTTTACTGTGCGCACCCAACCAGAGCGACGGGAGGAGCCCATTTCAGAAAAGGTGCTCAGCTCGTCGAGAAAATGCGATTTAAGCAATAAAATTAAAAATGCACCTAAAACCTAAACCAAACGTTGCAGGTGCTTATTTCTTCGTGCGCAGTGCTCAACGCGGCACTCCCTAGCTGCCAGGAGCACTTTTTACTGTGCGCACCCAACCAGAGTGACGGGAGGAGCACATTTCAGAAAACGTGCTCAGCTCGTCGAGAAAATGCGATTTAAGCAATTAAATTAAAAATGCACCTAAAACCTAAACCAAACGTTGCAGGTGCTTATTTCTTCATGCGCAGTGGTCAACGCGGCACTCTCTAGCTGCCAAGAGCACTTTTTACTGTGCGCACCCAACCAGAGTGACGAGAGGAGCACATTTCAGAAAACGTGCTCAGCTCGTCGAGAAAATGCGATTTAAGCAATAAAATTAAAAATGCACCTAAAACCTAAACCAAACGTTGCAGGTGCTTATTTCTTCATGTGCAGTGGTCAACGCGGCACTCCCTAGCTGCCAAGAGCACTTTTTACTATGCGCACCCAACCAGAGTGACGGGAGGAGCACATTTCAGAAAACGTGCTCAGCTCGTCGAGAAAATGCGATTTAACCAATAAGATTAAAAATGCACCTAAAACCTAAATCAAACGTTGCAGGTGCTTATTTCTTCATGCGCAGTAGTCAACGCGGCACTCTCTAGCTGCCAGGAGCACTTTTTACTGTGCGCACCCAACCAGAGTGACGGGAGGAGCATATTTCAGAAAACGTGCTCAGCTCGTCGAGAAAATGCGATTTAAGCAATAAAATTAAAAATGCACCTAAAACCTAAACCAAACGTTGCAGGTGCTTATTTCTTCATGCGCAGTGGTCAACGCGGCACTCTCTAGCTGCCAAGAGCACTTTTTACTGTGCGCACCCAACCAGAGTGACGGGAGGAGCACATTTCAGAAAACGTGCTCAGCTCGTCGAGAAACTGCGATTTAAGCAATAAAATTAAAAATGCACCTAAAACCTAAACCAAACGTTGCAGGTGGTTATTTCTTCATGCGCAGTGGTCAACGCGGCACTCTCTAGCTGCCAGGAGCACTTTTTACTACGCACACCCAACCAGAGCGACGGGAGGAGCACATTTCAGAAAACGTGCTCAGCTCGTCGAGAGAATGCGATTTAAGCAATAAAATAAAAAATGCACCTAAAACCTAAACCAAACGTTGCAGGTGCTTATTTCTTCGTGCGCAGTGGTCAACGCGGCACTCCCTAAATGCCAGGAGCTCTTTTTACTGTGCGCACCCAACCAGAGCGACGGGAGGAGCATATTTCAGAAAACGTGCTCAGCTCGTCGAGAAAATGCGATTTAAGCAATAAAATTAAAAATGCACCTAAAACCTAAACCAAACGTTGCAGGTGCTTATTTCTTCGTGCGCAGTGGTCAACGCGGCACTCCCTAGCTGCCAGTAGCACTTTTTACTGTGCGCACCCAACCAGAGCGACCGGAGGAGCACATTTCAGAAAACGTGCTCAGCTCGTCGAGAAAATGCGATTTAAGCAATAAAATTAAAAATGCACCTAAAACCTAAACCAAACGTTGCAGGTGCTTATTTCTTCGTGCGCAGTGCTCAACGCGGCACTCCCTAGCTGCCAGGAGCACTTTTTACTGTGCGCACCCAACCAGAGTGACGGGAGGAGCACATTTCAGAAAACGTGCTCAGCTCGTCGAGAAAATGCGATTTAAGCAATAAAATTAAAAATGCACCTAAAACCTAAACCAAACGTTGCAGGTGCTTATTTCTTTATGCGCAGTGGTCAACGCGGCACTCTCTAGCTGCCAGGAGCACTTTTTACTATGCGCGCCCAACCAGAGCGACGGGAGGAGCACATTTCAGAAAACGTGCTCAGCTCGTCGAGAAAATGCGATTTAAGCAATAAAATTAAAAATGCACCTAAAACCTAAACCAAACGTTGCAGGTGCTTATTTCTTCATGCGCAGTGGTCAACGCGGCACTCCCTAGCTGCCAGGAGCACTTTTTACTGTGCGCACCCAACCAGAGTGACGGGAGGAGCACATTTCAGAAAACGTGCTCAGCTCGTCGAGAAAATGCGATTTAAGCAATTAAATTAAAAATGCACCTAAAACCTAAACCAAACGTTGCAGGTGCTTATTTCTTCATGCGCAGTGGTCAACGCGGCACTCTCTAGCTGCCAAGAGCACTTTTTACTGTGCGCACCTAACCAGAGTGACGAGAGGAGCACATTTCAGAAAACGTGCTCAGCTCGTCGAGAAAATGCGATTTAAGCAATAAAATTAAAAATGCACCTAAAACCTAAACCAAACGTTGCAGGTGCTTATTTCTTCATGTGCAGTGGTCAACGCGGCACTCCCTAGCTGCCAAGAGCACTTTTTACTATGCGCACCCAACCAGAGTGACGGGAGGAGCACATTTCAGGAAACGTGCTCAGCTCGTCGAGAAAATGCGATTTAAGCAATAAGATTAAAAATGCACCTAAAACCTAAATCAAACGTTGCAGGTGCTTATTTCTTCATGCGCAGTGGTCAACGCGGCACTCTCTAGCTGCCAGGAGCACTTTTTACTGTGCGCACCCAACCAGAGTGACGGGAGGAGCACATTTCAGAAAACGTGCTCAGCTCGTCGAGAAAATGCGATTTAAGCAATAAAATTAAAAATGCACCTAAAACCTAAACCAAACGTTGCAGGTGCTTATTTCTTCATGCGCAGTGGTCAACGCGGCACTCTCTAGCTGCCAGGAGCACTTTTTACTACGCGCACCCAACCAGAGCGACGGGAGGAGCACATTTCAGAAAACGTGCTCAGCTCGTCGAGAAAATGCGATTTAAGCAATAAGATTAAAAATGCACCTAAAACCTAAACCAAACGTTGCAGGTGCTTATTTCTTCATGCGCAGTGGTCAACGCGGCACTCTCTAGCTGCCAGGAGCACTTTTTACTGTGCGCACCCAACCAGAGTGACGGGAGGAGCACATTTCAGAAAACGTGCTCAGCTCGTCGAGAAAATGCGATTTAAGCAATAAAATTAAAAATGCACCTAAAACCTAAACCAAACGTTGCAGGTGCTTATTTCTTCGTGCGCAGTGGTCAACGCGGCACTCCCTAGCTGCCAGGAGCTCTTTTTACTGTGTGCACCCAACCAGAGCGACGGGAGGAGCACATTTCAGAAAACGTGCTCAGCTCGTCGAGAGAATGCGATTTAAGCAATAAAATTAAAAATGCACCTAAAACCTAAACCAAACGTTGCAGGTGCTTATTTCTTCGTGCGCAGTGGTCAACGCGGAACTCCCTAGCTGCCAGGAGCTCTTTTTACTGTGCGCACCCAACCAGAGCGACGGGAGGAGCCCATTTCAGAAAAGGTGCTCAGCTCGTCGAGAAAATGCGATTTAAGCAATAAAATTAAAAATGCACCTAAAACCTAAACCAAACGTTGCAGGTGCTTATTTCTTCGTGCGCAGTGCTCAACGCGGCACTCCCTAGCTGCCAGGAGCACTTTTTACTGTGCGCACCCAACCAGAGTGACGGGAGGAGCACATTTCAGAAAACGTGCTCAGCTCGTCGAGAAAATGCGATTTAAGCAATTAAATTAAAAATGCAACTAAAACCTAAACCAAACGTTGCAGGTGCTTATTTCTTCATGCGCAGTGGTCAACGCGGCACTCTCTAGCTGCCAAGAGCACTTTTTACTGTGCGCACCCAACCAGAGCGACGGGAGGAGCATATTTCAGAAAACGTGCTCAGCTCGTCGAGAAAATGCGATTTAAGCAATAAAATTAAAAATGCACCTAAAACCTAAACCAAACGTTGCAGGTGCTTATTTCTTCGTGCGCAGTGGTCAACGCGGCACTCCCTACCTGCCAGTAGCACTTTTTACTGTGCGCACCCAACCAGAGCGACGGGAGGAGCACATTTCAGAAAACGTGCTCAGCTCGTCGAGAAAATGCGATTTAAGCAATAAAATTAAAAATGCACCTAAAACCTAAACCAAACGTTGCAGGTGCTTATTTCTTCGTGCGCAGTGCTCAACGCGGCACTCCCTAGCTGCCAGGAGCACTTTTTACTGTGCGCACCCAACCAGAGTGACGGGAGGAGCACATTTCAGAAAACGTGCTCAGCTCGTCGAGAAAATGCGATTTAAGCAATAAAATTAAAAATGCACCTAAAACCTAAACCAAACGTTGCAGGTGCTTATTTCTTTATGCGCAGTCGTCAACGCGGCACTCTCTAGCTGCCAGGAGCACTTTTTACTATGCGCGCCCAACCAGAGCGACGGGAGGAGCACATTTCAGAAAACGTGCTCAGCTCGTCGAGAAAATGCGATTTAAGCAATAAAATTAAAAATGCACCTAAAACCTAAACCAAACGTTGCAGGTGCTTATTTCTTCATGCGCAGTGGTCAACGCGGCACTCCCTAGCTGCCAGGAGCACTTTTTACTGTGCGCACCCAACCAGAGTGACGGGAGGAGCACATTTCAGAAAACGTGCTCAGCTCGTCGAGAAAATGCGATTTAAGCAATTAAATTAAAAATGCACCTAAAACCTAAACCAAACGTTGCAGGTGCTTATTTCTTCATGCGCAGTGGTCAACGCGGCACTCTCTAGCTGCCAAGAGCACTTTTTACTGTGCGCACCTAACCAGAGTGACGAGAGGAGCACATTTCAGAAAACGTGCTCAGCTCGTCGAGAAAATGCGATTTAAGCAATAAAATTAAAAATGCACCTAAAACCTAAACCAAACGTTGCAGGTGCTTATTTCTTCATGTGCAGTGGTCAACGCGGCACTCCCTAGCTGCCAAGAGCACTTTTTACTATGCGCACCCAACCAGAGTGACGGGAGGAGCACATTTCAGGAAACGTGCTCAGCTCGTCGAGAAAATGCGATTTAAGCAATAAGATTAAAAATGCACCTAAAACCTAAATCAAACGTTGCAGGTGCTTATTTCTTCATGCGCAGTGGTCAACGCGGCACTCTCTAGCTGCCAGGAGCACTTTTTACTGTGCGCACCCAACCAGAGTGACGGGAGGAGCACATTTCAGAAAACGTGCTCAGCTCGTCGAGAAAATGCGATTTAAGCAATAAAATTAAAAATGCACCTAAAACCTAAACCAAACGTTGCAGGTGCTTATTTCTTCATGCGCAGTGGTCAACGCGGCACTCTCTAGCTGCCAAGAGCACTTTTTACTGTGCGCACCCAACCAGAGTGACGGGAGGAGCACATTTCAGAAAACGTGCTCAGCTCGTCGAGAAACTGCGATTTAAGCAATAAAATTAAAAATGCACCTAAAACCTAAACCAAACGTTGCAGGCGGTTATTTCTTCATGCGCAGTGGTCAACGCGGCACTCTCTAGCTGCCAGGAGCACTTTTTACTACGCGCACCCAACCAGAGCGACGGGAGGAGCACATTTCAGAAAACGTGCTCAGCTCGTCGAGAGAATGCGATTTAAGCAATAAAATAAAAAATGCACCTAAAACCTAAACCAAACGTCGCAGGTGCTTATTTCTTCGTGCGCAGTGGTCAACGCGGCACTCCCTAGCTGCCAGGAGCTCTTTTTACTGTGCGCACCCAACCAGAGCGACGGGAGGAGCATATTTCAGAAAACGTGCTCAGCTCGTCGAGAAAATGCGATTTAAGCAATAAAATTAAAAATGCACCTAAAACCTAAACCAAACGTTGCAGGTGCTTATTTCTTCGTGCGCAGTGGTCAACGCGGCACTCCCTAGCTGCCAGTAGCACTTTTTACTGTGCGCACCCAACCAGAGCGACGGGAGGAGCACATTTCAGAAAACGTGCTCAGCTCGTCGAGAAAATGCGATTTAAGCAATAAAATTAAAAATGCACCTAAAACCTAAACCAAACGTTGCAGGTGCTTATTTCTTCGTGCGCAGTGCTCAACGCGGCACTCCCTAGCTGCCAGGAGCACTTTTTACTGTGCGCACCCAACCAGAGTGACGGGAGGAGCACATTTCAGAAAACGTGCTCAGCTCGTCGAGAAAATGCGATTTAAGCAATAAAATTAAAAATGCACCTAAAACCTAAACCAAACGTTGCAGGTGTTTATTTCTTTATGCGCAGTGGTCAACGCGGCACTCTCTAGCTGCCAGGAGCACTTTTTACTATGCGCGCCCAACCAGAGCGACGGGAGGAGCACATTTCAGAAAACGTGCTCAGCTCGTCGAGAAAATGCGATTTAAGCAATAAAATTAAAAATGCACCTAAAACCTAAACCAAACGTTGCAGGTGCTTATTTCTTCATGCGCAGTGGTCAACGCGGCACTCCCTAGCTGCCAGGAGCACTTTTTACTGTGCGCACCCAACCAGAGTGACGGGAGGAGCACATTTCAGAAAACGTGCTCAGCTCGTCGAGAAAATGCAATTTAAGCAATTAAATTAAAAATGCACCTAAAACCTAAACCAAACGTTGCAGGTGCTTATTTCTTCATGCGCAGTGGTCAACGCGGCACTCTCTAGCTGCCAAGAGCACTTTTTACTGTGCGCACCTAACCAGAGTGACGAGAGGAGCACATTTCAGAAAACGTGCTCAGCTCGTCGAGAAAATGCGATTTAAGCAATAAAATTAAAAATGCACCTAAAACCTAAACCAAACGTTGCAGGTGCTTATTTCTTCATGTGCAGTGGTCAACGCGGCACTCCCTAGCTGCCAAGAGCACTTTTTACTATGCGCACCCAACCAGAGTGACGGGAGGAGCACATTTCAGGAAACGTGCTCAGCTCGTCGAGAAAATGCGATTTAAGCAATAAGATTAAAAATGCACCTAAAACCTAAATCAAACGTTGCAGGTGCTTATTTCTTCATGTGCAGTGGTCAACGCGGCACTCTCTAGCTGCCAGGAGCACTTTTTACTGTGCGCACCCAACCAGAGTGACGGGAGGAGCACATTTCAGAAAACGTGCTCAGCTCGTCGAGAAAATGCGATTTAAGCAATAAAATTAAAAATGCACCTAAAACCTAAACAAAACGTTGCAGGTGCTTATTTCTTCATGCGCAGTGGTCAACGCGGCACTCTCTAGCTGCCAAGAGCACTTTTTACTGTGCGCACCCAACCAGAGTGACGGGAGGAGCACATTTCAGAAAACGTGCTCAGCTCGTCGAGAAAATGCGATTTAAGCAATAAGATTAAAAATGCACCTAAAACCTAAACCAAACGTTGCAGGTGCTTATTTCTTCATGCGCAGTGGTCAACGCGGCACTCTCTAGCTGCCAGGAGCACTTTTTACTGTGCGCACCCAACCAGAGTGACGGGAGGAGCACATTTCAGAAAACGTGCTCAGCTCGTCGAGAAAATGCGATTTAAGCAATAAAATTAAAAATGCACCTAAAACCTAAACCAAACGTTGCAGGTGCTTATTTCTTCATGCGCAGTGGTCAACGCGGCACTCTCTAGCTGCCAAGAGCACTTTTTACTGTGCGCACCCAACCAGAGCGACGGGAGGAGCACATTTCAGAAAACGTGCTCAGCTCGTCGAGAGAATGCGATTTAAGCAATAAAATAAAAAATGGACCTAAAACCTAAACCAAACGTTGCAGGTGCTTATTTCTTCGTGCGCAGGTGTCAACGCGGCACTCCCTAGCTGCCAGGAGCTCTTTTTACTGTGTGCACCCAACCAGAGCGACGGGAGGAGCACATTTCAGAAAACGTGCTCAGCTCGTCGAGAGAATGCGATTTAAGCAATTAAATTAAAAATGCACCTAAAACCTAAACCAAACGTTGCAGGTGCTTATTTCTTCGTGCGCAGTGGTCAACGCGGAACTCCCTAGCTGCCAGGAGCTCTTTTTACTGTGCGCACCCAACCAGAGCGACGGGAGGAGCCCATTTCAGAAAAGGTGCTCAGCTCGTCGAGAAAATGCGATTTAAGCAATAAAATTAAAAATGCACCTAAAACCTAAACCAAACGTTGCAGGTGCTTATTTCTTCGTGCGCAGTGCTCAACGCGGCACTCCCTAGCTGCCAGGAGCACTTTTTACTGTGCGCACCCAACCAGAGTGACGGGAGGAGCACATTTCAGAAAACGTGCTCAGCTCGTCGAGAAAATGCGATTTAAGCAATTAAATTAAAAATGCACCTAAAACCTAAACCAAACGTTGCAGGTGCTTATTTCTTCATGCGCAGTGGTCAACGCGGCACTCTCTAGCTGCCAAGAGCACTTTTTACTGTGCGCACCCAACCAGAGTGACGAGAGGAGCACATTTCAGAAAACGTGCTCAGCTCGTCGAGAAAATGCGATTTAAGCAATAAAATTAAAAATGCACCTAAAACCTAAACCAAACGTTGCAGGTGCTTATTTCTTCATGTGCAGTGGTCAACGCGGCACTCCCTAGCTGCCAAGAGCACTTTTTACTATGCGCACCCAACCAGAGTGACGGGAGGAGCACATTTCAGAAAACGTGCTCAGCTCGTCGAGAAAATGCGATTTAAGCAATAAGATTAAAAATGCACCTAAAACCTAAATCAAACGTTGCAGGTGCTTATTTCTTCATGCGCAGTGGTCAACGCGGCACTCTCTAGCTGCCAGGAGCACTTTTTACTGTGCGCACCCAACCAGAGTGACGGGAGGAGCACATTTCAGAAAACGTGCTCAGCTCGTCGAGAAAATGCGATTTAAGCAATAAAATTAAAAATGCAACTAAAACCTAAACCAAACGTTGCAGGTGCTTATTTCTTCATGCGCAGTGGTCAACGCGGCACTCTCTAGCTGCCAAGAGCACTTTTTACTGTGCGCACCCAACCAGAGTGACGGGAGGAGCACATTTCAGAAAACGTGCTCAGCTCGTCGAGAAACTGCGATTTAAGCAATAAAATTAAAAATGCACCTAAAACCTAAACCAAACGTTGCAGGTGGTTATTTCTTCATGCGCAGTGGTCAACGCGGCACTCTCTAGCTGCCAGGAGCACTTTTTACTACGCGCACCCAACCAGAGCGACGGGAGGAGCACATTTCAGAAAACGTGCTCAGCTCGTCGAGAGAATGCGATTTAAGCAATAAAATAAAAAATGCACCTAAAACCTAAACCAAACGTTGCAGGTGCTTATTTCTTCGTGCGCAGTGGTCAACGCGGCACTCCCTAGCTGCCAGGAGCTCTTTTTACTGTGCGCACCCAACCAGAGCGACGGGAGGAGCATATTTCAGAAAACGTGCTCAGCTCGTCGAGAAAATGCGATTTAAGCAATAAAATTAAAAATGCACCTAAAACCTAAACCAAACGTTGCAGGTGCTTATTTCTTCGTGCGCAGTGGTCAACGCGGCACTCCCTAGCTGCCAGGAGCTCTTTTTACTGTGCGCACCCAACCAGAGCGACGGGAGGAGCACATTTCAGAAAACGTGCTCAGCTCGTCGAGAAAATGCGATTTAAGCAATAAAATTAAAAATGCACCTAAAACCTAAACCAAACGTTGCAGGTGCTTATTTCTTCATGCGCAGTGGTCAACGCGGCACTCTCTAGCTGCCAAGAGCACTTTTTACTGTGCGCACCCAACCAGAGTGACGAGAGGAGCACATTTCAGAAAACGTGCTCAGCTCGTCGAGAAAATGCGATTTAAGCAATAAAATTAAAAATGCACCTAAAACCTAAACCAAACGTTGCAGGTGCTTATTTCTTCGTGCGCAGTACTCAACGCGGCACTCCCTAGCTGCCAGGAGCACTTTTTACTGTGCGCACCCAACCAGAGTGACGGGAGGAGCACATTTCAGAAAACGTGCTCAGCTCGTCGAGAAAATGCGATTTAAGCAATAAAATTAAAAATGCACCTAAAACCTAAACCAAACGTTGCAGGTGCTTATTTCTTCGTGCGCAGTGCTCAACGCGGCACTCCCTAGCTGCCAGGAGCACTTTTTACTGTGCGCACCCAACCAGAGTGACGGGAGGAGCACATTTCAGAAAACGTGCTCAGCTCGTCGAGAAAATGCGATTTAAGCAATAAAATTAAAAATGCACCTAAAACCTAAACCAAACGTTGCAGGTGCTTATTTCTTCATGCGCAGTGGTCAACGGGGCACTCTCTAGCTGCCAAGAGCACTTTTTACTGTGCGCACCCAACCAGAGTGACGGGAGGAGCACATTTCAGAAAACGTGCTCAGCTCGTCGAGAAAATGCGATTTAAGCAATAAGATTCAAAATGCACCTAAAACCTAAACCAAACGTTGCAGGTGCTTATTTCTTCATGCGCAGTGGTCAACGCGGCACTCTCTAGCTGCCAGGAGCACTTTTTACTACGCGCACCCAACCAGAGCGACGGGAGGAGCACATTTCAGAAAACGTGCTCAGCTCGTCGAGAAAATGCGATTTAAGCAATAAAATTAAAAATGCACCTAAAACCTAAACCAAACGTTGCAGGTGCTTATTTCTTCATGTGCAGTGGTCAACGCGGCACTCCCTAGCTGCCAAGAGCACTTTTTACTATGTGCACCCAACCAGAGTGACGGGAGGAGCACATTTCAGGAAACGTGCTCAGCTCGTCGAGAAAATGCGATTTAAGCAATAAGATTAAAAATGCACCTAAAACCTAAATCAAACGTTGCAGGTGCTTATTTCTTCATGCGCAGTGGTCAACGCGGCACTCTCTAGCTGCCAAGAGCACTTTTTACTGTGCGCACCCAACCAGAGTGACGGGAGGAGCACATTTCAGAAAACGTGCTCAGCTCGTCGAGAAAATGCGATTTAAGCAATAAAATTAAAAATGCACCTAAAACCTAAACCAAACGTTGCAGGTGCTTATTTCTTCATGCGCAGTGGTCAACGCGGCACTCCCGAGCTGCCAAGAGCACTTTTTACTGTGCGCACCCAACCAGAGCGACGGGAGGAGCACATTTCAGAAAACGTGCTCAGCTCGTCGAGAGAATGCGATTTAAGCAATAAAAATAAAAATGCACCTAAAACCTAAACCAAACGTTGCAGGTGCTTATTTCTTCGTGCGCAGTGGTCAACGCGGAACTCCCTAGCTGCCAGGAGCTCTTTTTACTGTGCGCACCCAACCAGAGCGACGGGAGGAGCACATTTCAGAAAACGTGCTCAGCTCGTCGAGAAAATGCGATTTAAGCAATAAAATTAAAAATGCAGCTAAAACCTAAACCAAACGTTGCACGTGCTTATTTCTTCGTGCGTAGTGCTCAACGCGGCACTCCCTAGCTGCCAGGAGCACTTTTTACTGTGCGCACCCAACCAGAGTGACGGGAGGAGCACATTTCAGAAAACGTGCTCAGCTCGTCGAGAAAATGCGATTTAAGCAATAAGATTAAAAATGCACCTAAAACCTAAATCAAACGTTGCAGGTGCTTATTTCTTCATGCGCAGTGGTCAACGCGGCACTCTCTAGCTGCCAGGAGCACTTTTTACTGTGCGCACCCAACCAGAGTGACGGGAGGAGCACATTTCAGAAAACGTGCTCAGCTCGTCGAGAAAATGTGATTTAAGCAATAAAATTAAAAATGCACCTAAAACCTAAACCAAACGTTGCAGGTGCTTATTTCTTCATGCGCAGTGGTCAACGCGGCACTCTCTAGCTGCCAGGAGCACTTTTTACTGTGCGCACCCAACCAGAGTGACGGGAGGAGCACATTTCAGAAAACGTGCTCAGCTCGTCGAGAAAATGCGATTTAAGCAATAAGATTAAAAATGCACCTAAAACCTAAACCAAACGTTGCAGGTGCTTATTTCTTCATGCGCAGTGGTCAACGCGGCACTCTCTAGCTGCCAGGAGCACTTTTTACTACGCGCACCCAACCAGAGCGACGGGAGGAGCACATTTCAGAAAACGTGCTCAGCTCGTCGAGAGAATGCGATTTAAGCAATAAAATTAAAAATGCACCTAAAACCTAAACCAAACGTTGCAGGTGCTTATTTCTTCGTGCGCAGTGGTCAACGCGGCACTCCCTAGCTGCCAGGAGCTCTTTTTACTGTGCGCACCCAACCAGAGCGACGGGAGGAGCACATTTCAGAAAACGTGCTCAGCTTGTCGAGAAAATGCAATTTAAGCAATAAAATTAAAAACGCACCTAAAACTTAACCAAACGTTGCAGGTGCTTATTTCTTCATGCGCAGTGGTCAACGCGGCACTCTCTAGCTGCCAGGAGCACTTTTTACTACGCGCACCCAACCAGAGCGACGGGAGGAGCACATTTCAGAAAACGTGCTCAGCTCGTCGAGAGAATGCGATTTAAGCAATAAAATAAAAAATGCACCTAAAACCTAAACCAAACGTTGCAGGTGCTTATTTCTTCATGCGCAGTGGTCAACGCGGCACTCTCTAGCTGCCAGGAGCACTTTTTACTACGCGCACCCAACCAGAGCGACGGGAGGAGCACATTTCAGAAAACGTGCTCAGCTCGTCGAGAGAATGCGATTTAAGCAATAATATAAAAAATGCACCTAAAACCTAAACAAAACGTTGCAGGTGCTTATTTCTTTGTGCGCAGTGGTCAACGCGGCACTCTCTAGCTGCCAAGAGCACTTTTTACTATGCGCACCCAACCAGAGTGACGGGATGAGCACATTTCAGAAAACGTGCTCAGCTCGTCGAGAAAATGCGATTTAAGCAAAACAATTAAAAATGCACCTAAAACCTAAACCAAACGTTGCAGGTGCTTATTTCTTCGTGCGCAGTGGTCAACGCGGCACTCCCTAGCTGCCAGGAGCACTTTTTACTGTGCGCACCCAACCAGAGTGACGGAAGGAGCACATTTCAGAAAACGTACTCAGCTCGTCGAGAAAATGCGATTTAAGCAATAAAATTAAAAATGCACCTAAAACCTAAACCAAACGTTGCAGGTGCTTATTTCTTCGTGCGCAGTGCTCAACGCGGCACTCCCTAGCTTCCAGGAGCACTTTTTACTGTGCGCACCCAACCAGAGTGACGGGAGGAGCACATTTCAGAAAACGTGCTCAGCTCGTCGAGAAAATGCGATTTAAGCAATAAAATTAAAAATGCACCTAAAACCTAAACCAAACGTTGCAGGTGCTTATTTCTTCATGCGCAGTGGTCAACGCGGCACTCTCTAGCTGCCAGGAGCACTTTTTACTATGCGCGCCCAACCAGAGCGACGGGAGGAGCACATTTCAGAAAACGTGCTCAGCTCGTCGAGAAAATGCGATTTAAGCAATAAAATTAAAAATGCACCTAAAACCTAAACCAAACGTTGCATGTGCTTATTTCTTCATGCGCAGTGGTCAACGCGGCACTCCCGAGCTGCCAAGAGCACTTTTTACCGTGCGCACCCAACCAGAGCGACGGGAGGAGCACATTTCAGAAAACGTGCTCAGCTCGTCGAGAGAATGCGATTTAAGCAATAAAATTAAAAATGCACCTAAAACCTAAACCAAACGTTGCAGGTGCTTATTTCTTCGTGCGCAGTGGTCAACGCGGCACTCCCTAGCTGCCAGGAGCTCTTTTTACTGTGTGCACCCAACCAGAGCGACGGGAGGAGCACATTTCAGAAAACGTGCTCAGCTCGTCGAGAGAATGCGATTTAAGCAATAAAATAAAAAATGCACCTAAAACCTAAACCAAACGTTGCAGGTGCTTATTTCTTCGTGCGCAGTGGTCAACGCGGCACTCCCTAGCTGCCAGGAGATTTTTTTACTGTGCGCACCCAACCAGAGCGACGGGAGGAGCACATTTCAGAAAACGTGCTCAGCTCGTCGAGAAAATGCGATTTAAGCAATAAAATTAAAAATGCACCTAAAACCTAAACCAAACGTTGCAGGTGCTTATTTCTTCGTGCGCAGTGCTCAACGCGGCACTCCCTAGCTGCCAGGAGCACTTTTTACTGTGCGCACCCAACCAGAGCGACGGGAGGAGCACATTTCAGAAAACGTGCTCAGCTCGTCGAGAAAATGCGATTTAAGCAATAAAATTAAAAATGCACCTAAAACCTAAACCAAACGTTGCAGGTGCTTATTTCTTCGTGCGCAGTGCTCAACGCGGCACTCCCTAGCTGCCAGGAGCACTTTTTACTGTGCGCACCCAACCAGAGTGACGGGAGGAGCACATTTAAGAAAACGTGCTCAGCTCGTCGAGAAAATGCGATTTAAGCAATAAAATTAAAAATGCACCTAAAACCTAAACCAAACGTTGCAGGTGCTTATTTCTTTATGCGCAGTGGTAAACGCGGCACTCTCTAGCTGCCAGGAGCACTTTTTACTATGCGCGCCCAACCAGAGCGACGGGAGGAGAACATTTCAGAAAACGTGCTCAGCTCGTCGAGAAAATGCGATTTAAGCAATAAAATTAAAAATGCACCTAAAACCTAAACCAAACGTTGCAGGTGCTTATTTCTTCATGCGCAGTGGTCAACGCGGCACTCCCTAGCTGCCAGGAGCACTTTTTACTGTGCGCACCCAACCAGAGTGACGGGAGGAGCACATTTCAGAAAACGTGCTCAGCTCGTCGAGAAAATGCGATTTAAGCAATAAAATTAAAAATGCACCTAAAACCTAAACAAAACGTTTCAGGTGCTTATTTCTTCATGCGCAGTGGTCAACGCGGCACTCTCTAGCTGCCAAGAGCACTTTTTACTGTGCGCACCCAACCAGAGTGACGGGAGGAGCACATTTCAGAAAACGTGCTCAGCTCGTCGAGAAAATGCGATTTAAGCAATAAGATTAAAAATGCACCTAAAACCTAAACCAAACGTTGCAGGTGCTTATTTGTTCATGCGCAGTGGTCAACGCGGCACTCTCTAGCTGCCAGGAGCACTTTTTACTGTGCGCACCCAACCAGAGTGACGGGAGGAGCACATTTCAGAAAACGTGCTCAGCTCGTCGAGAAAATGCGATTTAAGCAATACAATTAAAAATGCACCTAAAACCTAAACCAAACGTTGCAGGTGCTTATTTCTTCATGCGCAGTGGTCAACGCGGCACTCCCGAGCTGCCAAGAGCACTTTTTACTGTGCGCACCCAACCAGAGCGACGGGAGGAGCACATTTCAGAAAACGTGCTCAGCTCGTCGAGAGAATGCGATTTAAGCAATAAAATTAAAAATGCACCTAAAACCTAAACCAAACGTTGCAGGTGCTTATTTCTTCGTGCGCAGTGGTCAACGCGGAACTCCCTAGCTGCCAGGAGCTCTTTTTACTGTGCGCACCCAACCAGAGCGACGGGAGGAGCACATTTCAGAAAACGTGCTCAGCTCGTCGAGAAAATGCGATTTAAGCAATAAAATTAAAAATGCAGCTAAAACCTAAACCAAACGTTGCAGGTGCTTATTTCTTCGTGCGTAGTGCTCAACGCGGCACTCCCTAGCTGCCAGGAGCACTTTTTACTGTGCGCACCCAACCAGAGTGACGGGAGGAGCACATTTCAGAAAACGTGCTCAGCTCGTCGAGAAAATGCGATTTAAGCAATAAAATTAAAAATGCACCTAAAACCTAAACCAAACGTTGCAGGTGCTTATTTCTTCATGCGCAGTGGTCAACGCGGCACTCTCTAGCTGCCAAGAGCACTTTTTACTGTGCGCACCCAACCAGAGTGACGGGAGGAGCATATTTCAGAAAACGTGCTCAGCTCGTCGAGAAAATGCGATTTAAGCAATAAGATTAAAAATGCACCTAAAACCTAAATCAAACGTTGCAGGTGCTTATTTCTTCATGCGCAGTGGTCAACGCGGCACTCTCTAGCTGCCAGGAGCACTTTTTACTGTGCGCACCCAACCAGAGTGACGGGAGGAGTACATTTCAGAAAACGTGCTCAGCTCGTCGAGAAAATGCGATTTAAGCAATAAAATTAAAAATGCACCCAAAACCTAAACCAAACGTTGCAGGTGGTTATTTCTTCAAGCGCAGTGGTCAACGCGGAACTCTCTAGCTGCCAAGAGCACTTTTTACTATGCGCACCCAACCAGAGTGACGGGAGGAGCACATTTCAGAAAACGTGCTCAGCTCGTCGAGAAAATGCGATTTAAGCAATAAAATTAAAAATGCACCTAAAACTTAAACCAAACGTTGCAGGTGCTAATTTCTTCATGCGCAGTGGTCAACGCGGCACTCTCTAGCTGCCAGGAGCACTTTTTACTACGCGCACCCAACCAGAGCGACGGGAGGAGCACATTTCAGAAAACGTGCTCAGCTCGTCAAGAGAATGCGATTTAAGCAATAAAATTAAAAATGCACCTAAAACCTAAACCAAACGTTGCAGGTGCTTATTTCTTCGTGCGCAGTGGTCAACGCAGCACTCCCTAGCTGCCAGGAGCTCTTTTTACTCTGCGCACCCAACCAGAGCGACGGGAGGAGCATATTTCAGAAAACGTGTTCAGCTTGTCGAGAAAATGCGATTTAAGCAATAAAATTAAAAATGCAGCTAAAACCTAAACCAAACGTTGCAGGTGCTTATTTCTTCATGCGCAGTGGTCAACGCGGCACTCTCTAGCTGCCAGGAGCACTTTTTACTGTGCGCGCCAAACCAGAGCGACGGGAGGAGCACGTTTCAGAAGACGTTTCAGAAAACGTGCTCAGCTCGTCGAGAAAATGCGATTTAAGCAATAAAATTAAAAATGCACCTAAAACCTAAACCAAACGTTGCAGGTGCTTATTTCTTCATGTGCAGTGGTCAACGCGGCACTCCCGAGCTGCCAAGAGCACTTTTTACTGTGCGCACCCAACCAGAGCGACGGGAGGAGCACATTTCAGAAAACGTGCTCAGCTCGTCGAGAGAATGCGATTTAAGCAATAAAATAAAAAATGCACCTAAAACCTAAACCAAACGTTACAGGTGCTTATTTCTTCGTGCGCAGTGGTCAACGCGGAACTCCCTAGCTGCCAGGAGCTCTTTTTACTGTGCACACCCAACCAGAGCGACGGGAGGAGCACATTTCAGAAAACGTGCTCAGCTCGTCGAGAAACTGCGATTTAAGCAATAAAATTAAAAATGCACCTAAAACCTAAACCAAACGTTGCAGGTGCTTATTTCTTCATGCGCAGTGGTCAACGCGGCACTCTCTAGCTGCCAGGAGCACTTTTTACTACGCGCACCCAACCAGAGCGACGGGAGGAGCACATTTCAGAAAACGTGCTCAGCTCGTCGAGAGAATGCGATTTAAGCAATAAAATAAAAAATGCACCTAAAACCTAAACCAAACGTTGCAGGTGCTTATTTCTTCGTGCGCAGTGGTCAACGCGGCACTCCCTAGCTGCCAGGAGCTCTTTTTACTGTGCGCACCCAACCAGAGCGACGGGAGGAGCACATTTCAGAAAACGTGCTCAGCTCGTCGAGAGAATGCGATTTAAGCAATAAAATTAAAAATGCACCTAAAACCTAAACCAAACGTTGCAGGTGCTTATTTCTTCGTGCGCAGTGGTCAACGCGGCACTCCCTAGCTGCCAGGAGCTCTTTTTACTGTGCGCACCCAACCAGAGCGACGGGAGGAGCACATTTCAGAAAACGTGCTCAGCTCGTCGAGAAAATGCGATTTAAGCAATAAAATTAAAAATGCACCTAAAACCTAAACCAAACGTTGCAGGTGCTTATTTCTTCATGCGCAGTGGTCAACGCGGCACTCTCTAGCTGCCAAGAGCACTTTTTACTGTGCGCACCCAACCAGAGTGACGGGAGGAGCACATTTCAGAAAACGTGCTCAGCTCGTCGAGAAAATGCGATTTAAGCAATAAAATTAAAAATGCACCTAAAACCTAAACCAAACGTTGCAGGTGCTTATTTCTTCATGCGCAGTGGTCAACGCGGCACTCTCTAGCTGCCAAGAGCACTTTTTACTGTGCGCACCCAACCAGAGTGACGAGAGGAGCACATTTCAGAAAACGTGCTCAGCTCGTCGAGAAAATGCGATTTAAGCAATAAAATTAAAAATGCACCTAAAACCTAAACCAAACGTTGCAGTTGCTTATTTCTTCATGTGCAGTGGTCAACGCGGCACTCCCTAGCTGCCAAGAGCACTTTTTACTATGCGCACCCAACCAGAGTGACGGGAGGAGCACATTTCAGGAAACGTGCTCAGCTCGTCGAGAAAATGCGATTTAAGCAATAAGATTAAAAATGCACCTAAAACCTAAATCAAACGTTGCAGGTGCTTATTTCTTCATGCGCAGTGGTCAACGCGGCACTCTCTAGCTGCCAGGAGCACTTTTTACTGTGCGCACCCAACCAGAGCGACGGGAGGAGCACATTTCAGAAAACGTGCTCAGCTCGTCGAGAGAATGCGATTTAAGCAATAAAATTAAAAATCCACCTAAAACCTAAACCAAACGTTGCAGGTGCTTATTTCTTCGTGCGCAGTGGTCAACGCGGAACTCCCTAGCTTCCAGGAGCTCTTTTTTTTTCTGTGCGCACCCAACCAGAGCGACGGGAGGAGCACATTTCAGAAAACGTGCTCAGCTCGTCGAGAAAATGCGATTTAAGCAAAAAATTAAAAATGGAGCTAAAACCTAAACCAAGCGTTGCAGGTGCTTATTTCTTCGTGCGTAGTGCTCAACGCGGCACTCCCTAGCTGCCAGGAGCACTTTTTACTGTGCGCACCCAACCAGAGTGACGGGAGGAGCACATTTCAGAAAACGTGCTCAGCTCGGCGAGAAAATGCGATTTAAGCAATAAAATTAAAAATGCACCTAAAACCTAAACCAAACGTTGCAGGTGCTTATTTCTTCATGCGCAGTGGTCAACACGGCACTCTCTAGCTGCCAAGAGAACTTTTTACTGTGCGCACCCAACCAGAGTGACGGGAGGAGCACATTTCAGAAAACGTGCTCAGCTCGTCGAGAAAATGCGATTTAAGCAATAAGATTAAAAATGCACCTAAAACCTAAATCAAACGTTGCAGGTGCTTATTTCTTCATGCGCAGTGGTCAACGCGGCACTCTCTAGCTGCCAGGAGCACTTTTTACTGTGCGCACCCAACCAGAGTGACGGGAGGAGCACATTTCAGAAAACGTGCTCAGCTCGTCGAGAAAATGCGATTTAAGCAATAAAATTAAAAATACACCTAAAACCTAAACCAAACGTTGCAGGTGCTTATTTCTTCATGCGCAGTGGTCAACGCGGCACTCTCTAGCTGTCAGGAGCACTTTTTACTACGCGCACCCAACCAGAGTGACGGGAGGAGCACATTTCAGAAAACGTGCTCAGCTCGTCGAGAAAATGCGATTTAAGCAATAAGATTAAAAATGCACCTAAAACCTAAACAAAACGTTGCAGGTGCTTATTTCTTCGTGCGCAGTGGTCAACGCGGAACTCTCTAGCTGCCAAGAGCTCTTTTTACTATGCGCACCCAACCAGAGTGACGGGATGAGCACATTTCAGAAAACGTGCTCAGCTCGTCGAGAGAATGCGATTTAAGCAATAAAATTAAAAATGCACCTAAAACCTAAACCAAACGTTGCAGGTGCTTATTTCTTCGTGCGCAGTGGTCAACGCGGCACTCCCTAGCTGCCAGGAGCTCTTTTTACTGTGCGCACCCAACCAGAGCGACGGGAGGAGCACATTTCAGAAAACGTGCTCAGCTCGTCGAGAAAATGCGATTTAAGCAATAAAATTAAAAATGCAGCTAAAACCTAAACCAAACGTTGCAGGTGCTTATTTCTTCGTGCGCAGTGGTCAACGCGGCACTCCCTAGCTGCCAGGAGCTCTTTTTACTGTGTGCACCCAACCAGAGCGACGGGAGGAGCACGTTTCAGAAAACGTGCTCAGCTCGTCGAGAGAATGCGATTTAAGCAATAAAATAAAAAATGCACCTAAAACCTAAACCAAACGTTGCAGGTGCTTATTTCTTCGTGCGCAGTGGTCAACGCGGCACTCCCTAGCTGCCAGGAGCTCTTTTTACTGTGCGCACCCAACCAGAGCGACGGGAGGAGCACATTTCAGAAAACGTGCTCAGCTCGTCGAGAAAATGCGATTTAAACAATAAAATTAAAAAAGCACCTAAAACCTAAACCAAACGTTGCAGGTGCTTATTTCTTCGTGCGCAGTGGTCAACGCGGCACTCCCTAGCTGCCAGGAGCACTTTTTACTGTGCGCACCCAACCAGAGTGACGGAAGGAGCACATTTCAGAAAACGTACTCAGCTCGTCGAGAAAATGCGATTTAAGCAATAAAATTAAAAATGCACCTAAAACCTAAACCAAACGTTGCAGGTGCTTATTTCTTCATGCGCAGTGGTCAACGCGGCACTCTCTAGCTGCCAGGAGCACTTTTTACTACGCGCACCCAACCAGAGCGACGGGAGGAGCACATTTCAGAAAACGTGCTCAGCTCGTCGAGAGAATGCGATTCAAGCAATAAAATAAAAAATGCACCTAAAACCTAAACCAAACGTTGCAGGTGCTTATTTCTTCGTCGCAGTGGTCAACGCGGCACTCCCTAGCTGCCAGGAGCACTTTTTACTGTGCGCACCCAACCAGAGTGACGGGAGGAGCACATTTCAGAAAACGTGCTCAGCTCGTCGAGAAAATGCGATTTAAGCAATAAAATTAAAAATGCACCTTAAACCTAAACCAAACGTTGCAGGTGCTTATTTCTTCATGCGCAGTGGTCAACGCGGCACTCTCTAGCTGCCAGGAGCACTTTTTACTACGCGCGCCCAACCAGAGCGACGGGAGGAGCACATTTCAGAAAACGTGCTCAGCTCGTCGAGAAAATGCGATTTAAGCAATAAAATTAAAAATGCACCTAAAACCTAAACCAAACGTTGCAGGTGCTTATTTCTTCATGCGCAGTGGTCAACGCGGCACTCCCGAGCTGCCAAGAGCACTTTTTACTGTGCGCACCCAACCAGAGCGACGGGAGGAGCACATTTCAGAAAACGTGCTCAGCTCGTCGAGAGAATGCGATTTAAGCAATAAAATTAAAAATGCACCTAAAACCTAAACCAAACGTTGCAGGTGCTTATTTCTTCGTGCGCAGTGGTCAACGCGGAACTCCCTAGCTGCCAGGAGCTCTTTTTACTGTGCGCACCCAACCAGAGCGACGGGAGGAGCACATTTCAGAAAACGTGCTCAGCTCGTCGAGAAAATGCGATTTAAGCAGTAAAATTAAAAATGCAGCTAAAACCTAAACCAAACGTTGCAGGTGCTTATTTCTTCGTGCGTAGTGCTCAACGCGGCACTCCCTAGCTGCCAGGAGCACTTTTTACTGTGCGCACCCAACCAGAGTGACGGGAGGAGCACATTTCAGAAAACGTGCTCAGCTCGTCGAGAAAATGCGATTTAAGCAATAAAATTAAAAATGCACCTAAAACCTAAACCAAACGTTGCAGGTGCTTATTTCTTCATGCGCAGTGGTCAACACGGCACTCTCTAGCTGCCAAGAGCACTTTTTACTGTGCGCACCCAACCAGAGTGACGGGAGGAGCACATTTCAGAAAACGTGCTCAGCTCGTCGAGAAAATGCGATTTAAGCAATAAGAATAAAAATGCACCTAAAACCTAAATCAAACGTTGCAGGTGCTTATTTCTTCATGCGCAGTGGTCAACGCGGCACTCTCTAGCTGCCAGGAGCACTTTTTACTGTGCGCACCCAACCAGAGTGACGGGAGGAGCACATTTCAGAAAACGCGCTCAGCTCGTCGAGAAAATGCGATTTAAGCAATAAAATTAAAAATGCACCTAAAACCTAAACCAAACGTTGCAGGTGCTTATTTCTTCATGCGCAGTGGTCAACGCGGCACTCTCTAGCTGCCAAGAGCACTTTTTACTGTGCGCACCCAACCAGAGTGACGGGAGGAGCACATTTCAGAAAACGTGCTCAGCTCGTCGAGAAAATGCGATTTAAGCAATAAGATTAAAAATGCACCTAAAACCTAAACCAAACGTTGCAGGTGCTTATTTCTTCATGCGCAGTGGTCAACGCGGCACTCTCTAGCTGCCAGGAGCACTTTTTACTACGCGCACCCAACCAGAGCGACGGGAGGAGCACATTTCAGAAAACGTGCTCAGCTCGTCGAGAGAATGCGATTTAAGCAATAAAATAAAAAATGCACCTAAAACCTAAACCAAACGTTGCAGGTGCTTATTTCTTCGTGCGCAGTGGTCAACGCGGCACTCCCTAGCTGCCAGGAGCACTTTTTACTGTGCGCAACCAACCAGAGTGACGGGAGGAGCACATTTCAGAAAACGTGCTCAGCTCGTCGAGAAAATGCGATTTAAGCAATAAAATTAAAAATGCACCTAAAACCTAAACCAAACGTTGCAGGTGCTTATTTCTTCATGCGCAGTGGTCAACGCGGCACTCTCTAGCTGCCAAGAGCACTTTTTACTGTGCGCACCCAACCAGAGTGACGGGAGGAGCACATTTCAGAAAACGTGCTCAGCTCGTCGAGAAAATGCGATTTAAGCAATAAGATTAAAAATGCACCTAAAACCTGAACCAAACGTTGCAGGTGCTTATTTCTTCGTGCGCAGTGGTCAACGCGGAACTCCCTAGCTGCCAGGAGCTCTTTTTACTGTGCGCACCCAACCAGAGCGACGGGAGGAGCACATTTCAGAAAACGTGCTCAGCTCGTCGAGAAAATGCGATTTAAGCAATAAAATTAAAAATGCACCTAAAACCTAAACCAAACGTTGCAGGTGCTTATTTCTTCATGCGCAGTGGTCAACGCGGCACTCTCTAGCTGCCAGGAGCACCTAAAACCTAAACCAAACGTTGCAGGTGCTTATTTCTTCATGCGCAGTACTCAACGCGGCACTCCCTAGCTGCCAGGAGCACTTTTTACTGTGCGCACCCAACCAGAGTGACGGGAGGAGCACATTTCAGAAAACGTGCTCAGCTCGTCGAGAAAATGCGATTTAAGCAATAAAATTAAAAATGCACCTAAAACCTAAACCAAACGTTGCAGGTGCTTATTTCTTCATGCGCAGTGGTCAACGCGGCACTCTCTAGCTGCCAGGAGCACTTTTTACTACGCGCACCCAACCAGAGCGACGGGAGGAGCACATTTCAGAAAACGTGCTCAGCTCGTCGAGAGAATGCGATTTAAGCAATAAAATAAAAAATGCACCTAAAACCTAAACCAAACGTTGCAGGTGCTTATTTCTTCATGCGCAGTGGTCAACGCGGCACTCCCTAGCTGCCAGGAGCACTTTTTACTACGCGCACCCAACCAGAGCGACGGGAGGAGCACATTTCAGAAAACGTGCTCAGCTCGTCGAGAGAATGCGATTTAAGCAATAAAATAAAAAATGCATCTAAAACCTAAACCAAACGTTGCAGGTGCTTATTTCTTCATGCGCAGTGGTCAACGCGGCACTCTCTAGCTGCCAAGAGCACTTTTTACTGTGCGCACCCAACCAGAGTGACGAGAGGAGCACATTTCAGAAAACGTGCTCAGCTCGTCGAGAAAATGCGATTTAAGCAATAAAATTAAAAATGCACCTAAAACCTAAACCAAACGTTGCAGGTGCTTATTTCTTCATGCGCAGTGGTCAACGCGGCACTCTCTAGCTGCCAAGAGCACTTTTTACTGTGCGCACCCAACCAGAGTGACGAGAGGAGCACATTTCAGAAAACGTGCTCAGCTCGTCGAGAAAATGCGATTTAAGCAATAAAATTAAAAATGCACCTAAAACCTAAACCAAACGTTGCAGGTGCTTATTTCTTCGTGCGCAGTACTCAACGCGGCACTCCCTAGCTGCCAGGAGCACTTTTTACTGTGCGCACCCAACCAGAGTGACGGGAGGAGCACATTTCAGAAAACGTGCTCAGCTCGTCGAGAAAATGCGATTTAAGCAATAAAATTAAAAATGCACCTAAAACCTAAACCAAACGTTGCAGGTGCTTATTTCTTCGTGCGCAGTGCTCAACGCGGCACTCCCTAGCTGCCAGGAGCACTTTTTACTGTGCGCACCCAACCAGAGTGACGGGAGGAGTACATTTCAGAAAACGTGCTCAGCTCGTCGAGAAAATGCGATTTAAGCAATAAAATTAAAAATGCACCTAAAACCTAAACCAAACGTTGCAGGTGCGTATTTCTTCATGCGCAGTGGTCAACGGGGCACTCTCTAGCTGCCAAGAGCACTTTTTACTGTGCGCACCCAACCAGAGTGACGGAAGGCACATTTCAGAAAACGTGCTCAGCTCGTCGAGAAAATGCGATTTAAGCAATAAGATTAAAAATGCACCTAAAACCTAAACCAAACATTTTAGGTGCTTATTTCTTCATGCGCAGTGGTCAACGCGGCACTCTCTAGCTGCCAGGAGCACTTTTTACTACGCGCACCCAACCAGAGCGACGGGAGGAGCACATTTCAGAAAACGTGCTCAGCTCGTCGAGAAAATGCGATTTAAGCAATAAAATTAAAAATGCACCTAAAACCTAAACCAAACGTTGCAGGTGCTTATTTCTTCATGTGCAGTGGTCAACGCGGCACTCCCTAGCTGCCAAGAGCACTTTTTACTATGTGCACCCAACCAGAGTGACGGGAGGAGCACATTTCAGGAAACGTGCTCAGCTCGTCGAGAAAATGCGATTTAATTAATAAGATTAAAAATGCACCTAAAACCTAAATCAAACGTTGCAGGTGCTTATTTCTTCATGCGCAGTGGTCAACGCGGCACTCTCTAGCTGCCAAGAGCACTTTTTACTGTGCGCACCCAACCAGAGTGACGGGAGGAGCACATTTCAGAAAACGTGCTCAGCTCGTCGAGAAAATGCGATTTAAGCAATAAGATTAAAAATGCACCTAAAACCTAAATCAAACGTTGCAGGTGCTTATTTCTTCATGCGCAGTGGTCAACGCGGCACTCTCTAGCTGCCAGGAGCACTTTTTACTGTGCGCACCCAACCAGAGTGACGGGAGGAGCACATTTCAGAAAACGTGCTCAGCTCGTCGAGAAAATGTGATTTAAGCAATAAAATTAAAAATGCACCTAAAACCTAAACCAAACGTTGCAGGTGCTTATTTCTTCATGCGCAGTGGTCAACGCGGCACTCTCTAGCTGCCAGGAGCACTTTTTACTGTGCGCACCCAACCAGAGTGACGGGAGGAGCACATTTCAGAAAACGTGCTCAGCTCGTCGAGAAAATGCGATTTAAGCAATAAGATTAAAAATGCACCTAAAACCTAAACCAAACGTTGCAGGTGCTTATTTCTTCATGCGCAGTGGTCAACGCGGCACTCTCTAGCTGCCAGGAGCACTTTTTACTACGCGCACCCAACCAGAGCGACGGGAGGAGCACATTTCAGAAAACGTGCTCAGCTCGTCGAGAGAATGCGATTTAAGCAATAAAATTAAAAATGCACCTAAAACTTAAACCAAACGTTGCAGGTGTTTATTTCTTCGTGCGCAGTGGTCAACGCGGCACTCCCTAGCTGCCAGGAGCTCTTTTTACTGTGCGCACCCAACCAGAGCGACGGGAGGAGCACATTTCAGAAAACGTGCTCAACTTGTCGAGAAAATGCAATTTAAGCAATAAAATTAAAAACGCACCTAAAACCTAAACCAAACGTTGCAGGTGCTTATTTCTTCATGCGCAGTGGTCAACGCGGCACTCTCTAGCTGCCAGGAGCACTTTTTACTATGCGCGCCCAACCAGAGCGACGGGAGGAGCACATTTCAGAAAACGTGCTCAGCTCGTCGCGAAAATGCGATTTAAGCAATAAAATTAAAAATGCACCTAAAACCTAAACCAAACGTTGCAGGTGCTTATTTCTTCATGCGCAGTGGTCAACGCGGCACTCTCTAGCCACCAAGAGCACTTTTTACTGTGCGCACCCAACCAGAGTGACGGGAGGAGCACATTTCAGAAAACGTGCTCAGCTCGTCGAGAAAATGCGATTTAAGCAATAAGATTAAAAATGCACCTAAAACCTAAACCAAACGTTGCAGGTGCTTATTTCTTCATGCGCAGTGGTCAACGCGGCACTCTCTAGCTGCCAGGAGCACTTTTTACTACGCGCACCCAACCAGAGCGACGGGAGGAGCACATTTCAGAAAACGTGCTCAGCTCGTCGAGAGAATGCGATTTAAGCAATAAAATAAAAAATGCACCTAAAACCTAAACCAAACGTTGCAGGTGCTTATTTCTTCGTGCGCAGTGGTCAACGCGGCACTCCCTAGCTGCCAGGAGCTCTTTTTACTGTGCGCACCCAACCAGAGCGACGGGAGGAGCACATTTCAGAAAACGTGCTCAGCTCGTCGAGAAAATGCGATTTAAGCAATAAAATTAAAAATGCACCTAAAACCTAAACCAAACGTTGCAGGTGCTTATTTCTTCATGCGCAGTGGTCAACGCGGCACTCTCTAGCTGCCAGGAGCACTTTTTACTACGCGCACCCAACCAGAGCGACGGGAGGAGCACATTTCAGAAAACGTGCTCAGCTCGTCGAGAGAATGCGATTTAAGCAATAAGATTAAAAATGCACCTAAAACCTAAATCAAACGTTGCAGGTGCTTATTTCTTCATGCGCAGTGGTCAACGCGGCACTCTCTAGCTGCCAAGAGCACTTTTTACTGTGCGCACCCAACCAGAGCGACGGGAGGACCACATTTCAGAAAACGTGCTCAGCTCGTCGAGAAAATGCGATTTAAGCAATAAAATTAAAAATGCAGCTAAAACCTAAACCAAACGTTGCAGGTGCTTATTTCTTCATGCGCAGTGGTCAACGCGGCACTCTCTAGCTGCCAGGAGCACTTTTTACTATGCGCGCCCAACCAGAGCGACGGGAGGAGCACATTTCAGAAAACGTGCTCAGCTCGTCGCGAAAATGCGATTTAAGCAATAAAATTAAAAATGCACCTAAAACCTAAACCAAACGTTGCAGGTGCTTATTTCTTCATGCGCAGTGGTCAACGCGGCACTCTCTAGCCACCAAGAGCACTTTTTACTGTGCGCACCCAACCAGAGTGACGGGAGGAGCACATTTCAGAAAACGTGCTCAGCTCGTCGAGAAAATGCGATTTAAGCAATAAGATTAAAAATGCACCTAAAACCTAAACCAAACGTTGCAGGTGCTTATTTCTTCATGCGCAGTGGTCAACGCGGCACTCTCTAGCTGCCAGGAGCACTTTTTACTACGCGCACCCAACCAGAGCGACGGGAGGAGCACATTTCAGAAAACGTGCTCAGCTCGTCGAGAGAATGCGATTTAAGCAATAAAATAAAAAATGCACCTAAAACCTAAACCAAACGTTGCAGGTGCTTATTTCTTCGTGCGCAGTGGTCAACGCGGCACTCCCTAGCTGCCAGGAGCTCTTTTTACTATGCGCACCCAACCAGAGCGACGGGAGGAGCACATTTCAGAAAACGTGCTCAGCTCGTCGAGAAAATGCGATTTAAGCAATAAAATTAAAAATGCACCTAAAACCTAAACCAAACGTTGCAGGTGCTTATTTCTTCATGCGCAGTGGTCAACGCGGCACTCTCTAGCTGCCAGGAGCACTTTTTACTACGCGCACCCAACCAGAGCGACGGGAGGAGCACATTTCAGAAAACGTGCTCAGCTCGTCGAGAGAATGCGATTTAAGCAATAAGATTAAAAATGCACCTAAAACCTAAATCAAACGTTGCAGGTGCTTATTTCTTCATGCGCAGTGGTCAACGCGGCACTCTCTAGCTGCCAAGAGCACTTTTTACTGTGCGCACCCAACCAGAGCGACGGGAGGACCACATTTCAGAAAACGTGCTCAGCTCGTCGAGAAAATGCGATTTAAGCAATAAAATTAAAAATGCAGCTAAAACCTAAACCAAACGTTGCAGGTGCTTATTTCTTCGTGCGCAGTGCTCAACGCGGCACTCCCTAGCTGCCAGGAGCACTTTTTACTCTGCGCACCCAACCAGAGTGACGGGAGGAGCACATTGCAGAAAACGTGCTCAGCTCGTCGAGAAAATGCAATTTAAGCAATAAAATTAAAAATGCACCCAAAACCTAAACCAAACGTTGCAGGTGGTTATTTCTTCAAGCGCAGTGGTCAACGCGGCACTCTCTAGCTGCCAAGAGCACTTTTTACTACGCGCACCCAACCAGAGCGACGGGAGGAGCACATTTCAGAAAACGTGCTCAGCTCGTCGAGAGAATGCGATTTAAGCAATAATATAAAAAATGCACCTAAAACCTAAACAAAACGTTGCAGGTGCTTATTTCTTTGTGCGCAGTGGTCAACGCGGCACTCTCTAGCTGCCAAGAGCACTTTTTACTATGCACACCCAACCAGAGTGACGGGATGAGCACATTTCAGAAAACGTGCTCAGCTCGTCGAGAAAATGCGATTTAAGCAAAACAATTAAAAATGCACCTAAAACCTAAACCAAACGTTGCAGGTGCTTATTTCTTCGTGCGCAGTGGTCAACGCGGCACTCCCTAGCTGCCAGGAGCACTTTTTACTGTGCGCACCCAACCAGAGTGACGGAAGGAGCACATTTCAGAAAACGTACTCAGCTCGTCGAGAAAATGCGATTTAAGCAATAAAATTAAAAATGCACCTAAAACCTAAACCAAACGTTGCAGGTGCTTATTTCTTCGTGCGCAGTGCTCAACGCGGCACTCCCTAGCTGCCAGGAGCACTTTTTACTGTGCGCACCCAACCAGGGTGACGGGAGGAGCACATTTCAGAAAACGTGCTCAGCTCGTCGAGAAAATGCGATTTAAGCAATAAAATTAAAAATGCACCTAAAACCTAAACCAAACGTTGCAGGTGCTTATTTCTTCATGCGCAGTGGTCAACGCGGCACTCTCTAGCTGCCAGGAGCACTTTTTACTATGCGCGCCAACCAGAGCGACGGGAGGAGCACATTTCAGAAAACGTGCTCAGCTCGTCGAGAAAATGCGATTTAAGCAATAAAATTAAAAATGCACCTAAAACCTAAACCAAACGTTGCATGTGCTTATTTCTTCATGCGTAGTGGTCAACGCGGCACTCCCGAGCTGCCAAGAGCACTTTTTACCGTGCGCACCCAACCAGAGCGACGGGAGGAGCACATTTCAGAAAACGTGCTCAGCTCGTCGAGAGAATGCGATTTAAGCAATAAAATTAAAAATGCACCTAAAACCTAAACCAAACGTTGCAGGTGCTTATTTCTTCGTGCGCAGTGGTCAACGCGGAACTCCCTAGCTGCCAGGAGCTATTTTTACTGTGCGCACCCAACCAGAGCGACGGGAGGAGCACATTTCAGAAAACGTGCTCAGCTCGTCGAGACAATGCGATTTAAGCAATAAAATTAAAAATGCACCTAAAACCTAAACCAAACGTTGCAGGTGCTTATTTCTTCGTGCGCAGTGCTCAACGCGGCACTCCCTAGCTGCCAAGAGCACTTTTTACTGTGCGCACCCAACCAGAGTGACGGGAGGAGCACATTTCAGAAAACGTGCTCAGCTCGTCGAGAAAATGTGATTTAAGCAATAAAATTAAAAATGCACCTAAAACCTAAACCAAACGTTGCAGGTGCTTATTTCTTCATGAGCAGTGGTCAACACGGCACTCTCTAGCTGCCAGGAGCACTTTTTACTGTGCGCACCCAACCAGAGTGACGGGAGGAGCACATTTCAGAAAACGTGCTCAGCTCGTCGAGAAAATGCGATTTAAGCAATAAGATTAAAAATGCACCTAAAACCTAAACCAAACGTTGCAGGTGCTTATTTCTTCATGCGCAGTGGTCAACGCGGCACTCTCTAGCTGCCAGGAGCACTTTTTACTATGCGCACCCAACCAGAGCGACGGGAGGAGCACATTTCAGAAAACGTGCTCAGCTCGTCGAGAAAATGCGATTTAAGCAATAAAACTAAAAATGCACCTAAAACCTAAACCAAACGTTGCAGGTGCTTATTTCTTCATGCGCAGTGGTCAACGCGGCACTCCCGAGCTGCCAAGAGCACTTTTTACTGTGCGCACCCAACCAGAGCGACGGGAGGAGCACATTTCAGAAGACGTGCTCAGCTCGTCGAGAGAATGCGATTTAAGCAATAAAATTAAAAATGCACCTAAAACCTAAACCAAACGTTGCAGGTGCTTATTTCTTCGTGCGCAGTGGTCAACGCGGAACTCCCTAGCTGCCAGGAGCTCTTTTTACTGCGCGCACCCAACCAGAGCGACGGGAGGACCACATTTCAGAAAACGTGCTCAGCTCGTCGAGACAATGCGATCTAAGCAATAAAATTAAAAATGCAGCTAAAACCTAAACCAAACGTTGCAGGTGCTTATTTCTTCGTGCGCAGTTCTCAACGCGGCACTCCCTAGCTGCCAGGAGCACTTTTTACTCTGCGCACCCAACCAGAGTGACGGGAGGAGCACATTTCAGAAAACGTGCTCAGCTCGTCGAGAAAATGCGATTTAAGCAATAAAATTAAAAATGCACCCAAAACCTAAACCAAACGTTGCAGGTGGTTATTTCTTCAAGCGCAGTGGTCAACGCGGCACTCTCTAGCTGCCAAGAGCACTTTTTACTATGCGCACCCAACCAGAGTGACGGGAGGAGCACATTTCAGAAAACGTGCTCAGCTCGTCGAGAAAATGGGATTTAAGCAATAAAATTAAAAATGCTCCTAAAACCTAAACCAAACGTTGCAGGTGCTTATTTCTTCATGCGCAGTGGTCAACGCGGCACTCTCTAGCTGCCAGGAGCACTTTTTACTACGCGCACCCAACCAGAGCGACGGGAGGAGCACATTTCAGAAAACGTGCTCAGCTCGTCGAGAGAATGCGATTTAAGCAATAAAATTAAAAATGCACCTAAAACCTAAACCAAACGTTGCAGGTGCTTATTTCTTCGTGCGCAGTGGTCAACGCGGCACTCCCTAGCTGCCAGGAGCTCTTTTTACTGTGCGCACCCAACCAGAGCGACGGGAGGAGCACATTTCAGAAAACGTGCTCAGCTTGTCGAGAAAATGCAATTTAAGCAATAAAATTAAAAACGCACCTAAAACCTAAACCAAACGTTGCAGGTGCTTATTTCTTCATGCGCAGTGGTCAACGCGGCACTCTCTAGCTGCCAGGAGCACTTTTTACTATGCGCGCCCAACCAGAGCGACGGGAGGAGCACATTTCAGAAAACGTGCTCAGCTCGTCGCGAAAATGCGATTTAAGCAATAAAATTAAAAATGCACCTAAAACCTAAACCAAACGTTGCAGGTGCTTATTTCTTCATGCGCAGTGGTCAACGCGGCACTCTCTAGCTGCCAAGAGCACTTTTTACTGTGCGCACCCAACCAGAGTGACGGGAGGAGCACATTTCAGAAAACGTGCTCAGCTCGTCGAGAAAATGCGATTTAAGCAATAAGATTAAAAATGCACCTAAAACCTAAACCAAACGTTGCAGGTGCTTATTTCTTCATGCGCAGTGGTCAACGCGGCACTCTCTAGCTGCCAGGAGCACTTTTTACTACGCGCACCCAACCAGAGCGACGGGAGGAGCACATTTCAGAAAACGTGCTCAGCTCGTCGAGAGAATGCGATTTAAGCAATAAAATAAAAAATGCACCTAAAACCTAAACCAAACGTTGCAGGTGCTTATTTCTTCGTGCGCAGTGGTCAACGCGGCACTCCCTAGCTGCCAGGAGCTCTTTATACTGTGCGCACCCAACCAGAGCGACGGGAGGAGCACATTTCAGAAAACGTGCTCAGCTCGTCGAGAAAATGCGATTTAAGCAATAAAATTAAAAATGCACCTAAAACCTAAACCAAACGTTGCAGGTGCTTATTTCTTCATGCGCAGTGGTCAACGCGGCACTCTCTAGCTGCCAGGAGCACTTTTTACTACGCGCACCCAACCAGAGCGACGGGAGGAGCACATTTCAGAAAACGTGCTCAGCTCGTCGAGAGAATGCGATTTAAGCAATAAAATAAAAAATGCACCTAAAACCTAAACCAAACGTTGCAGGTGCTTATTTCTTCATGCGCAGTGGTCAACGCGGCACTCTCTAGCTGCCAGGAGCACTTTTTACTACGCGCACCCAACCAGAGCGACGGGAGGAGCACATTTCAGAAAACGTGCTCAGCTCGTCGAGAGAATGCGATTTAAGCAATAATATAAAAAATGCACCTAAAACCTAAACAAAACGTTGCAGGTGCTTATTTCTTTGTGCGCAGTGGTCAACGCGGCACTCTCTAGCTGCCAAGAGCACTTTTTACTATGCGCACCCAACCAGAGTGACGGGATGAGCACATTTCAGAAAACGTGCTCAGCTCGTCGAGAAAATGCGATTTAAGCAAAACAATTAAAAATGCACCTAAAACCTAAACCAAACGTTGCAGGTGCTTATTTCTTCGTGCGCAGTGGTCAACGCGGCACTCCCTAGCTGCCAGGAGCACTTTTTACTGTGCGCACCCAACCAGAGTGACGGAAGGAGCACATTTCAGAAAACGTACTCAGCTCGTCGAGAAAATGCGATTTAAGCAATAAAATTAAAAATGCACCTAAAACCTAAACCAAACGTTGCAGGTGCTTATTTCTTCGTGTGCAGTGCTCAACGCGGCACTCCCTAGCTGCCAGGAGCACTTTTTACTGTGCGCACCCAACCAGAGTGACGGGAGGAGCACATTTCAGAAAACGTGCTCAGCTCGTCGAGAAAATGCGATTTAAGCAATAAAATTAAAAATGCACCTAAAACCTAAACCAAACGTTGCAGGTGCTTATTTCTTCATGCGCAGTGGTCAACGCGGCACTCTCTAGCTGCCAGGAGCACTTTTTACTATGCGCGCCCAACCAGAGCGACGGGAGGAGCACATTTCAGAAAACGTGCTCAGCTCGTCGAGAAAATGCGATTTAAGCAATAAAACTAAAAATGCACCTAAAACCTAAACCAAACGTTGCATGTGCTTATTTCTTCATGTGCAGTGGTCAACGCGGCACTCCCGAGCTGCCAAGAGCACTTTTTACCGTGCGCACCCAACCAGAGCGACGGGAGGAGCACATTTCAGAAAACGTGCTCAGCTCGTCGAGAGAATGCGATTTAAGCAATAAAATTAAAAATGCACCTAAAACCTAAACCAAACGTTGCAGGTGCTTATTTCTTCGTGCGCAGTGGTCAACGCGGAACTCCCTAGCTGCCAGGAGCTATTTTTACTGTGCGCACCCAACCAGAGCGACGGGAGGAGCACATTTCAGAAAACGTGCTCAGCTCGTCGAGACAATGCGATTTAAGCAATAAAATTAAAAATGCACCTAAAACCTAAACCAAACGTTGCAGGTGCTTATTTCTTCGTGCGCAGTGCTCAACGCGGCACTCCCTAGATGCCAGGAGCACTTTTTACTGTGCGCACCCAACCAGAGTGGCGGGAGGAGCACATTTCAGAAAACGTGCTCAGCTCGTCGAGAAAATGCGATTTAAGCAATAAAATAAAAAATGCACCTAAAACCTAAACCAAACGTTGCAGGTGCTTATTTCTTCGTGCGCAGTGGTCAACGCGGCACTCCCTAGCTGCCAGGAGCTCTTTTTACTGTGCGCACCCAACCAGAGCGACGGGAGGAGCACATTTCAGAAAACGTGCTCAGCTCGTCGAGAAAATGCGATTTAAGCAATAAAATTAAAAATGCACCTAAAACCTAAACCAAACGTTGCAGGTGCTTATTTCTTCGTGCGCAGTGCTCAACGCGGCACTCCCTAGCTGCCAGGAGCACTTTTTACTGTGCGCACCCAACCAGAGTGACGGGAGGAGCACATTTCAGAAAACGTGCTCAGCTCGTCGAGAAAATGCGATTTAAGCAATAAAATTAAAAATGCACCCAAAACCTAAACCAAACGTTGCAGGTGCTTATTTCTTCATGCGCAGTGGTCAACGCGGCACTCTCTAGCTGCCAAGAGCACTTTTTACTGTGCGCACCCAACCAGAGTGACGGGAGGAGCACATTTCAGAAAACGTGCTCAGCTCGTCGAGAAACTGCGATTTAAGCAATAAAATTGAAAATGCACCTAAAACCTAAACCAAACGTTGCAGGTGCTTATTTCTTCGTGCGCAGTGGTCAACGCGGCACTCCCTAGCTGCCAGGAGCTCTTTTTACTGTGCGCACCCAACCAGAGTGACGGGAGGAGCACATTTCAGAAAACGTGCTCAGCTCGTCGAGAAAATGCGATTTAAGCAATAAAATTAAAAATGCACCTAAAACCTAAACCAAACGTTGCAGGTGCTTATTTCTTCATGCGCAGTGGTCAACGCGGCACTCTCTAGCTGCCAAGAGCACTTTTTACTGTGCGCACCCAACCAGAGTGACGAGAGGAGCACATTTCAGAAAACGTGCTCAGCTCGTCGAGAAAATGCGATTTAAGCAATAAAATTAAAAATGCACCTAAAACCTAAACCAAACGTTGCAGGTGCTTATTTCTTCGTGCGCAGTACTCAACGCGGCACTCCCTAGCTGCCAGGAGCACTTTTTACTGTGCGCACCCAACCAGAGTGACGGGAGGAGCACATTTCAGAAAACGTGCTCAGCTCGTCGAGAAAATGCGATTTAAGCAATAAAATTAAAAATGCACCTAAAACCTAAACCAAACGTTGCAGGTGCTTATTTCTTCGTGCGCAGTGCTCAACGCGGCACTCCCTAGCTGCCAGGAGCACTTTTTACTGTGCGCACCCAACCAGAGTGACGGGAGGAGCACATTTCAGAAAACGTGCTCAGCTCGTCGAGAAAATGCGATTTAAGCAATAAAATTAAAAATGCACCTAAAACCTAAACCAAACGTTGCAGGTGCTTATTTCTTCATGCGCAGTGGTCAACGGGGCACTCTCTAGCTGCCAAGAGCACTTTTTACTGTGCGCACCCAACCAGAGTGACGGGAGGAGCACATTTCAGAAAACGTGCTCAGCTC
Organism: Syngnathus floridae; assembly: GCF_059516105.1. Classification (NCBI taxonomy): domain Eukaryota; kingdom Metazoa; phylum Chordata; class Actinopteri; order Syngnathiformes; family Syngnathidae; genus Syngnathus; species Syngnathus floridae. The sequence continues at coordinate 4,195,488 of NC_142414.1, read as the reverse complement.
GTCGAGAAAATGCGATTTAAGCAATAAGATTAAAAATGCACCTAAAACCTAAACCAAACGTTGCAGGTGCTTATTTCTTCATGCGCAGTGGTCAACGCGGCACTCTCTAGCTGCCAGGAGCACTTTTTACTACGCGCACCCAACCAGAGCGACGGGAGGAGCACATTTCAGAAAACGTGCTCAGCTCGTCGAGAAAATGCGATTTAAGCAATAAAATTAAAAATGCACCTAAAACCTAAACCAAACGTTGCAGGTGCTTATTTCTTCATGTGCAGTGGTCAACGCGGCACTCCCTAGCTGCCAAGAGCACTTTTTACTATGTGCACCCAACCAGAGTGACGGGAGGAGCACATTTCAGAAAACGTGCTCAGCTCGTCGAGAAAATGCGATTTAAGCAATAAAATTAAAAATGCAGCTAAAACCTAAACCAAACGTTGCAGGTGCTTATTTCTTCGTGCGTAGTGCTCAACGCGGCACTCCCTAGCTGCCAGGAGCACTTTTTACTGTGCGCACCCAACCAGAGTGACGGGAGGAGCACATTTCAGAAAACGTGCTCAGCTCGTCGAGAAAATGCGATTTAAGCAATAAGATTAAAAATGCACCTAAAACCTAAATCAAACGTTGCAGGTGCTTATTTCTTCATGCGCAGTGGTCAACGCGGCACTCTGTAGCTGCCAGGAGCACTTTTTACTGTGCGCACCCAACCAGAGTGACGGGAGGAGCACATTTCAGAAAACGTGCTCAGCTCGTCGAGAAAATGTGATTTAAGCAATAAAATTAAAAATGCACCTAAAACCTAAACCAAACGTTGCAGGTGCTTATTTCTTCATGCGCAGTGGTCAACGCGGCACTCTCTAGCTGCCAGGAGCACTTTTTACTGTGCGCACCCAACCAGAGTGACGGGAGGAGCACATTTCAGAAAACGTGCTCAGCTCGTCGAGAAAATGCGATTTAAGCAATAAGATTAAAAATGCACCTAAAACCTAAACCAAACGTTGCAGGTGCTTATTTCTTCATGCGCAGTGGTCAACGCGGCACTCTCTAGCTGCCAGGAGCACATTTTACTACGCGCACCCAACCAGAGCGACGGGAGGAGCACATTTCAGAAAACGTGCTCAGCTCGTCGAGAGAATGCGATTTAAGCAATAAAATTAAAAATGCACCTAAAACCTAAACCAAACGTTGCAGGTGCTTATTTCTTCGTGCGCAGTGGTCAACGCGGCACTCCCTAGCTGCCAGGAGCTCTTTTTACTGTGCGCACCCAACCAGAGCGACGGGAGGAGCACATTTCAGAAAACGTGCTCAGCTTGTCGAGAAAATGCAATTTAAGCAATAAAATTAAAAACGCACCTAAAACCTAAACCAAACGTTGCAGGTGCTTATTTCTTCATGCGCAGTGGTCAACGCGGCACTCTCTAGCTGCCAGGAGCACTTTTTACTGTGCGCACCCAACCAGAGCGACGGGAGGACCACATTTCAGAAAACGTGCTCAGCTCGTCGAGAAAATGCGATTTAAGCAATAAAATTAAAAATGCACCTAAAACCTAAACCAAACGTTGCAGGTGCTTATTTCTTCGTGCGCAGTGCTCAACGCGGCACTCCCTAGCTGCCAGGAGCACTTTTTACTCTGCGCACCCAACCAGAGTGACGGGAGGAGCACATTTCAGAAAACGTGCTCAGCTCGTCGAGAAAATGCGATTTAAGCAATAAAATTAAAAATGCACCCAAAACCTAAACCAAACGTTGCAGGTGGTTATTTCTTCAAGCGCAGTGGTCAACGCGGCACTCTCTAGCTGCCAAGAGCACTTTTTACTATGCGCGCCCAACCAGAGCGACGGGAGGAGCACATTTCAGAAAACGTGCTCAGCTCGTCGCGAAAATGCGATTTAAGCAATAAAATTAAAAATGCACCTAAAACCTAAACCAAACGTTGCAGGTGCTTATTTCTTCATGCGCAGTGGTCAACGCGGCACTCTCTAGCTGCCAAGAGCACTTTTTACTGTGCGCACCCAACCAGAGTGACGGGAGGAGCACATTTCAGAAAACGTGCTCAGCTCGTCGAGAAAATGCGATTTAAGCAATAAGATTAAAAATGCACCTAAAACCTAAACCAAACGTTGCAGGTGCTTATTTCTTCATGCGCAGTGGTCAACGCGGCACTCTCTAGCTGCCAGGAGCACTTTTTACTACGCGCACCCAACCAGAGCGACGGGAGGAGCACATTTCAGAAAACGTGCTCAGCTCGTCGAGAGAATGCAATTTAAGCAATAAAATAAAAAATGCACCTAAAACCTAAACCAAACGTTGCAGGTGCTTATTTCTTCGTGCGCAGTGGTCAACGCGGCACTCCCTAGCTGCCAGGAGCTCTTTTTACTGTGCGCATCCAACCAGAGCGACGGGAGGAGCACATTTCAGAAAACGTGCTCAGCTCGTCGAGAAAATGCGATTTAAGCAATAAAATTAAAAATGCACCTAAAACCTAAACCAAACGTTGCAGGTGCTTATTTCTTCATACGCAGTGGTCAACGCGGCACTCTCTAGCTGCCAGGAGCACTTTTTACTACGCGCACCCAACCAGAGCGACGGGAGGAGCACATTTCAGAAAACGTGCTCAGCTCGTCGAGAGAATGCGATTTAAGCAATAAGATTAAAAATGCACCTAAAACCTAAATCAAACGTTGCAGGTGCTTATTTCTTCATGCGCAGTGGTCAACGCGGCACTCTCTAGCTGCCAGGAGCACCTAAAACCTAAACCAAACGTTGCAGGTGCTTATTTCTTCATGCGCAGTACTCAACGCGGCACTCCCTAGCTGCCTTGAGCACTTTTTACTGTGCGCACCCAACCAGAGTGACGGGAGGAGCACATTTCAGAAAACGTGCTCAGCTCGTCGAGAAAATGCGATTTAAGCAATAAAATTAAAAATGCACCTAAAACCTAAACCAAACGTTGCAGGTGCTTATTTCTTCATGCGCAGTGGTCAACGCGGCACTCTCTAGCTGCCAGGAGCACTTTTTACTACGCGCACCCAACCAGAGCGACGGGAGGAGCACATTTCAGAAAACGTGCTCAGCTCGTCGAGAGAATGCGATTTAAGCAATAAAATAAAAAATGCACCTAAAACCTAAACCAAACGTTGCAGGTGCTTATTTCTTCATGCGCAGTGGTCAACGCGGCACTCCCTAGCTGCCAGGAGCACTTTTTACTACGCGCACCCAACCAGAGCGACGGGAGGAGCACATTTCAGAAAACGTGCTCAGCTCGTCGAGAGAATGCGATTTAAGTAATAAAATAAAAAATGCATCTAAAACCTAAACCAAACGTTGCAGGTGCTTATTTCTTCATGCGCAGTGGTCAACGCGGCACTCTCTAGCTGCCAAGAGCACTTTTTACTGTGCGCACCCAACCAGAGTGACGAGAGGAGCACATTTCAGAAAACGTGCTCAGCTCGTCGAGAAAATGCGATTTAAGCAATAAAATTAAAAATGCACCTAAAACCTAAACCAAACGTTGCAGGTGCTTATTTCTTCATGCGCAGTGGTCAACGCGGCACTCTCTAGCTGCCAAGAGCACTTTTTACTGTGCGCACCCAACCAGAGTGACGAGAGGAGCACATTTCAGAAAACGTGCTCAGCTCGTCGAGAAAATGCGATTTAAGCAATAAAATTAAAAATGCACCTAAAACCTAAACCAAACGTTGCAGGTGCTTATTTCTTCGTGCGCAGTGGTCAACGCGGCACTCCCTAGCTGCCAGGAGCTCTTTTTACTGTGCGCACCCAACCAGAGCGACGGGAGGACCACATTTCAGAAAACGTGCTCAGCTCGTCGAGAAAATGCGATTTAAGCAATAAAATTAAAAATGCAGCTAAAACCTAAACCAAACGTTGCAGGTGCTTATTTCTTCGTGCGCAGTGCTCAACGCGGCACTCCCTAGCTGCCAGGAGCACTTTTTACTCTGCGCACCCAACCAGAGTGACGGGAGGAGCACATTGCAGAAAACGTGCTCAGCTCGTCGAGAAAATGCAATTTAAGCAATAAAATTAAAAATGCACCCAAAACCTAAACCAAACGTTGCAGGTGGTTATTTCTTCAAGCGCAGTGGTCAACGCGGCACTCTCTAGCTGCCAAGAGCACTTTTTACTACGCGCACCCAACCAGAGCGACGGGAGGAGCACATTTCAGAAAACGTGCTCAGCTCGTCGAGAGAATGCGATTTAAGCAATAAAATTAAAAATGCACCTAAAACCTAAACCAAACGTTGCAGGTGCTTATTTCTTCATGCGCAGTGGTCAACGCGGCACTCTCTAGCTGCCGAGAGCACTTTTTACTGTGCGCACCCAACCAGAGTGACGAGAGGAGCACATTTCAGAAAACGTGCTCAGCTCGTCGAGAAAATGCGATTTAAGCAATAAAATTAAAAATGCACCTAAAACCTAAACCAAACGTTGCAGGTGCTTATTTCTTCATGTGCAGTGGTCAACGCGGCACTCCCTAGCTGCCAAGAGCACTTTTTACTATGCGCACCCAACCAGAGTGACGGGAGGAGCACATTTCAGAAAACGTGCTCAGCTCGTCGAGAAAATGCGATTTAAGCAATAAGATTAAAAATGCACCTAAAACCTAAATCAAACGTTGCAGGTGCTTATTTCTTCATGCGCAGTGGTCAACGCGGCACTCTCTAGCTGCCAGGAGCACTTTTTACTGTGCGCACCCAACCAGAGTGACGGGAGGAGCACATTTCAGAAAACGTGCTCAGCTCGTCGAGAAAATGCGATTTAAGCAATAAAATTAAAAATGCACCCAAAACCTAAACCAAACGTTGCAGGTGCTTATTTCTTCATGCGCAGTGGTCAACGCGGCACTCTCTAGCTGCCAAGAGCACTTTTTACTGTGCGCACCCAACCAGAGTGACGGGAGGAGCACATTTCAGAAAACGTGCTCAGCTCGTCGAGAAACTGCGATTTAAGCAATAAAATTGAAAATGCACCTAAAACCTAAACCAAACGTTGCAGGTGGTTATTTCTTCATGCGCAGTGGTCAACGCGGCACTCTCTAGCTGCCAGGAGCACTTTTTACTACGCGCACCCAACCAGAGCGACGGGAGGAGCACATTTCAGAAAACGTGCTCAGCTCGTCGAGAGAATGCGATTTAAGCAATAAAATAAAAAATGCACCTAAAACCTAAACCAAACGTTGCAGGTGCTTATTTCTTCGTGCGCAGTGGTCAACGCGGCACTCCCTAGCTGCCAGGAGCTCTTTTTACTGTGCGCACCCAACCAGAGCGACGGGAGGAGCATATTTCAGAAAACGTGCTCAGCTCGTCGAGAAAATGCGATTTAAGCAATAAAATTAAAAATGCACCTAAAACCTAAACCAAACGTTGCAGGTGCTTATTTCTTCGTGCGCAGTTCTCAACGCGGCACTCCCTAGCTGCCAGGAGCACTTTTTACTCTGCGCACCCAACCAGAGTGACGGGAGGAGCACATTTCAGAAAACGTGCTCAGCTCGTCGAGAAAATGCGATTTAAGCAATAAAATTAAAAATGCACCCAAAACCTAAACCAAACGTTGCAGGTGGTTATTTCTTCAAGCGCAGTGGTCAACGCGGCACTCTCTAGCTGCCAAGAGCACTTTTTACTATGCGCACCCAACCAGAGTGACGGGAGGAGCACATTTCAGAAAACGTGCTCAGCTCGTCGAGAAAATGGGATTTAAGCAATAAAATTAAAAATGCTCCTAAAACCTAAACCAAACGTTGCAGGTGCTTATTTCTTCATGCGCAGTGGTCAACGCGGCACTCTCTAGCTGCCAGGAGCACTTTTTACTACGCGCACCCAACCAGAGCGACGGGAGGAGCACATTTCAGAAAACGTGCTCAGCTCGTCGAGAGAATGCGATTTAAGCAATAAAATTAAAAATGCACCTAAAACCTAAACCAAACGTTGCAGGTGCTTATTTCTTCGTGCGCAGTGGTCAACGCGGCACTCCCTAGCTGCCAGGAGCTCTTTTTACTGTGCGCACCCAACCAGAGCGACGGGAGGAGCACATTTCAGAAAACGTGCTCAGCTTGTCGAGAAAATGCAATTTAAGCAATAAAATTAAAAACGCACCTAAAACCTAAACCAAACGTTGCAGGTGCTTATTTCTTCATGCGCAGTGGTCAACGCGGCACTCTCTAGCTGCCAGGAGCACTTTTTACTATGCGCGCCCAACCAGAGCGACGGGAGGAGCACATTTCAGAAAACGTGCTCAGCTCGTCGCGAAAATGCGATTTAAGCAATAAAATTAAAAATGCACCTAAAACCTAAACCAAACGTTGCAGGTGCTTATTTCTTCATGCGCAGTGGTCAACGCGGCACTCTCTAGCTGCCAAGAGCACTTTTTACTGTGCGCACCCAACCAGAGTGACGGGAGGAGCACATTTCAGAAAACGTGCTCAGCTCGTCGAGAAAATGCGATTTAAGCAATAAAATTAAAAATGCACCTAAAACCTAAACCAAACGTTGCATGTGCTTATTTCTTCATGTGCAGTGGTCAACGCGGCACTCCCGAGCTGCCAAGAGCACTTTTTACCGTGCGCACCCAACCAGAGCGACGGGAGGAGCACATTTCAGAAAACGTGCTCAGCTCGTCGAGAGAATGCGATTTAAGCAATAAAATTAAAAATGCACCTAAAACCTAAACCAAACGTTGCAGGTGCTTATTTCTTCGTGCGCAGTGGTCAACGCGGAACTCCCTAGCTGCCAGGAGCTATTTTTACTGTGCGCACCCAACCAGAGCGACGGGAGGCGCACATTTCAGAAAACGTGCTCAGCTCGTCGAGACAATGCGATTTAAGCAATAAAATTAAAAATGCACCTAAAACCTAAACCAAACGTTGCAGGTGCTTATTTCTTCGTGCGCAGTGCTCAACGCGGCACTCCCTAGATGCCAGGAGCACTTTTTACTGTGCGCACCCAACCAGAGTGGCGGGAGGAGCACATTTCAGAAAACGTGCTCAGCTCGTCGAGAAAATGCGATTTAAGCAATAAAATAAAAAATGCACCTAAAACCTAAACCAAACGTTGCAGGTGCTTATTTCTTCGTGCGCAGTGGTCAACGCGGCACTCCCTAGCTGCCAGGAGCTCTTTTTACTGTGCGCACCCAACCAGAGCGACGGGAGGAGCACATTTCAGAAAACGTGCTCAGCTCGTCGAGAAAATGCGATTTAAGCAATAAAATTAAAAATGCACCTAAAACCTAAACCAAACGTTGCAGGTGCTTATTTCTTCGTGCGCAGTGCTCAACGCGGCACTCCCTAGCTGCCAGGAGCACTTTTTACTGTGCGCACCCAACCAGAGTGACGGGAGGAGCACATTTCAGAAAACGTGCTCAGCTCGTCGAGAAAATGCGATTTAAGCAATAAAATTAAAAATGCACCTAAAACCTAAACCAAACGTTGCAGGTGCTTATTTCTTCATGCGCAGTGGTCAACGCGGCACTCTCTAGCTGCCAAGAGCACTTTTTACTGTGCGCACCCAACCAGAGTGACGGGAGGAGCACATTTCAGAAAACGTGCTCAGCTCGTCGAGAAAATGCAATTTAAGCAATAAGATTAAAAATGCACCTAAAACCTAAACCAGACGTTGCAGGTGCTTATTTCTTCATGCGCAGTGGTCAACGCGGCACTCTCTAGCTGCCAGGAGCACTTTTTACTGTGCGCACCCAACCAGAGCGACGGGAGGAGCACATTTCAGAAAACGTGCTCAGCTCGTCGAGAAAATGCGATTTAAGCAATACAATTAAAAATGCACCTAAAACCTAAACCAAACGTTGCAGGTGCTTATTTTTTCATGCGCAGTGGTCAACGCGGCACTCCTGAGCTGCCAAGAGCACTTTTTACTGTGCGCACCCAACCAGAGCGACGGGAGGAGCACATTTCAGAAAACGTGCTCAGCTCGTCGAGAGAATGCGATTTAAGCAATAAAATTAAAAATGCACCTAAAACCTAAACCAAACGTTGCAGGTGCTTATTTCTTCGTGCGCAGTGGTCAACGCGGCACTCCCTAGCTGCCAGGAGCTCTTTTTACTGTGTGCACCCAACCAGAGCGACGGGAGGAGCACATTTCAGAAAACGTGCTCAGCTCGTCGAGAGAATGCGATTTAAGCAATAAAATAAAAAATTCACCTAAAACCTAAACCAAACGTTGCAGGTGCTTATTTCTTCGTGCGCAGTGGTCAACGCGGCACTCCCTAGCTGCCAGGAGCTCTTTTTACTCTGCGCACCCAACCAGAGCGACGGGAGGAGCACATTTCAGAAAACGTACTCAGCTCGTCGAGAAAATGCGATTTAAGCAATAAAATTAAAAATGCACCTAAAACCTAAACCAAACGTTGCAGGTGCTTATTTCTTCGTGCGCAGTGCTCAACGCGGCACTCCCTAGCTGCCAGGAGCACTTTTTACTGTGCGCACCCAACCAGAGTGACGGGAGGAGCACATTTCAGAAAACGTGCTCAGCTCGTCGAGAAAATGCGATTTAAGCAATAAAATTAAAAATGCACCTAAAACCTAAACCAAACGTTGCAGGTGCTTATTTCTTCATGCGCAGTGGTCAACGCGGCACTCTCTAGCTGCCAGGAGCACTTTTTACTATGCGCGCCAACCAGAGCGACGGGAGGAGCACATTTCAGAAAACGTGCTCAGCTCGTCGAGAAAATGCGATTTAAGCAATAAAATTAAAAATGCACCTAAAACCTAAACCAAACGTTGCATGTGCTTATTTCTTCATGCGTAGTGGTCAACGCGGCACTCCCGAGCTGCCAAGAGCACTTTTTACCGTGCGCACCCAACCAGAGCGACGGGAGGAGCACATTTCAGAAAACGTGCTCAGCTCGTCGAGAGAATGCGATTTAAGCAATAAAATTAAAAATGCACCTAAAACCTAAACCAAACGTTGCAGGTGCTTATTTCTTCGTGCGCAGTGGTCAACGCGGAACTCCCTAGCTGCCAGGAGCTATTTTTACTGTGCGCACCCAACCAGAGCGACGGGAGGAGCACATTTCAGAAAACGTGCTCAGCTCGTCGAGACAATGCGATTTAAGCAATAAAATTAAAAATGCACCTAAAACCTAAACCAAACGTTGCAGGTGCTTATTTCTTCGTGCGCAGTGCTCAACGCGGCACTCCCTAGCTGCCAAGAGCACTTTTTACTGTGCGCACCCAACCAGAGTGACGGGAGGAGCACATTTCAGAAAACGTGCTCAGCTCGTCGAGAAAATGTGATTTAAGCAATAAAATTAAAAATGCACCTAAAACCTAAACCAAACGTTGCAGGTGCTTATTTCTTCATGAGCAGTGGTCAACACGGCACTCTCTAGCTGCCAGGAGCACTTTTTACTGTGCGCACCCAACCAGAGTGACGGGAGGAGCACATTTCAGAAAACGTGCTCAGCTCGTCGAGAAAATGCGATTTAAGCAATAAGATTAAAAATGCACCTAAAACCTAAACCAAACGTTGCAGGTGCTTATTTCTTCATGCGCAGTGGTCAACGCGGCACTCTCTAGCTGCCAGGAGCACTTTTTACTATGCGCACCCAACCAGAGCGACGGGAGGAGCACATTTCAGAAAACGTGCTCAGCTCGTCGAGAAAATGCGATTTAAGCAATAAAACTAAAAATGCACCTAAAACCTAAACCAAACGTTGCAGGTGCTTATTTCTTCATGCGCAGTGGTCAACGCGGCACTCCCGAGCTGCCAAGAGCACTTTTTACTGTGCGCACCCAACCAGAGCGACGGGAGGAGCACATTTCAGAAGACGTGCTCAGCTCGTCGAGAGAATGCGATTTAAGCAATAAAATTAAAAATGCACCTAAAACCTAAACCAAACGTTGCAGGTGCTTATTTCTTCGTGCGCAGTGGTCAACGCGGAACTCCCTAGCTGCCAGGAGCTCTTTTTACTGTGCGCACCCAACCAGAGCGACGGGAGGACCACATTTCAGAAAACGTGCTCAGCTCGTCGAGACAATGCGATCTAAGCAATAAAATTAAAAATGCAGCTAAAACCTAAACCAAACGTTGCAGGTGCTTATTTCTTCGTGCGCAGTTCTCAACGCGGCACTCCCTAGCTGCCAGGAGCACTTTTTACTCTGCGCACCCAACCAGAGTGACGGGAGGAGCACATTTCAGAAAACGTGCTCAGCTCGTCGAGAAAATGCGATTTAAGCAATAAAATTAAAAATGCACCCAAAACCTAAACCAAACGTTGCAGGTGGTTATTTCTTCAAGCGCAGTGGTCAACGCGGCACTCTCTAGCTGCCAAGAGCACTTTTTACTATGCGCACCCAACCAGAGTGACGGGAGGAGCACATTTCAGAAAACGTGCTCAGCTCGTCGAGAAAATGGGATTTAAGCAATAAAATTAAAAATGCTCCTAAAACCTAAACCAAACGTTGCAGGTGCTTATTTCTTCATGCGCAGTGGTCAACGCGGCACTCTCTAGCTGCCAGGAGCACTTTTTACTACGCGCACCCAACCAGAGCGACGGGAGGAGCACATTTCAGAAAACGTGCTCAGCTCGTCGAGAGAATGCGATTTAAGCAATAAAATTAAAAATGCACCTAAAACCTAAACCAAACGTTGCAGGTGCTTATTTCTTCGTGCGCAGTGGTCAACGCGGCACTCCCTAGCTGCCAGGAGCTCTTTTTACTGTGCGCACCCAACCAGAGCGACGGGAGGAGCACATTTCAGAAAACGTGCTCAGCTTGTCGAGAAAATGCAATTTAAGCAATAAAATTAAAAACGCACCTAAAACCTAAACCAAACGTTGCAGGTGCTTATTTCTTCATGCGCAGTGGTCAACGCGGCACTCTCTAGCTGCCAGGAGCACTTTTTACTATGCGCGCCCAACCAGAGCGACGGGAGGAGCACATTTCAGAAAACGTGCTCAGCTCGTCGCGAAAATGCGATTTAAGCAATAAAATTAAAAATGCACCTAAAACCTAAACCAAACGTTGCAGGTGCTTATTTCTTCATGCGCAGTGGTCAACGCGGCACTCTCTAGCTGCCAAGAGCACTTTTTACTGTGCGCACCCAACCAGAGTGACGGGAGGAGCACATTTCAGAAAACGTGCTCAGCTCGTCGAGAAAATGCGATTTAAGCAATAAAATTAAAAATGCACCTAAAACCTAAACCAAACGTTGCATGTGCTTATTTCTTCATGTGCAGTGGTCAACGCGGCACTCCCGAGCTGCCAAGAGCACTTTTTACCGTGCGCACCCAACCAGAGCGACGGGAGGAGCACATTTCAGAAAACGTGCTCAGCTCGTCGAGAGAATGCGATTTAAGCAATAAAATTAAAAATGCACCTAAAACCTAAACCAAACGTTGCAGGTGCTTATTTCTTCGTGCGCAGTGGTCAACGCGGAACTCCCTAGCTGCCAGGAGCTATTTTTACTGTGCGCACCCAACCAGAGCGACGGGAGGAGCACATTTCAGAAAACGTGCTCAGCTCGTCGAGACAATGCGATTTAAGCAATAAAATTAAAAATGCACCTAAAACCTAAACCAAACGTTGCAGGTGCTTATTTCTTCGTGCGCAGTGCTCAACGCGGCACTCCCTAGATGCCAGGAGCACTTTTTACTGTGCGCACCCAACCAGAGTGGCGGGAGGAGCACATTTCAGAAAACGTGCTCAGCTCGTCGAGAAAATGCGATTTAAGCAATAAAATAAAAAATGCACCTAAAACCTAAACCAAACGTTGCAGGTGCTTATTTCTTCGTGCGCAGTGGTCAACGCGGCACTCCCTAGCTGCCAGGAGCTCTTTTTACTGTGCGCACCCAACCAGAGCGACGGGAGGAGCACATTTCAGAAAACGTGCTCAGCTCGTCGAGAAAATGCGATTTAAGCAATAAAATTAAAAATGCACCTAAAACCTAAACCAAACGTTGCAGGTGCTTATTTCTTCGTGCGCAGTGCTCAACGCGGCACTCCCTAGCTGCCAGGAGCACTTTTTACTGTGCGCACCCAACCAGAGTGACGGGAGGAGCACATTTCAGAAAACGTGCTCAGCTCGTCGAGAAAATGCGATTTAAGCAATAAAATTAAAAATGCACCTAAAACCTAAACCAAACGTTGCAGGTGCTTATTTCTTCATGCGCAGTGGTCAACGCGGCACTCTCTAGCTGCCAAGAGCACTTTTTACTGTGCGCACCCAACCAGAGTGACGGGAGGAGCACATTTCAGAAAACGTGCTCAGCTCGTCGAGAAAATGCAATTTAAGCAATAAGATTAAAAATGCACCTAAAACCTAAACCAGACGTTGCAGGTGCTTATTTCTTCATGCGCAGTGGTCAACGCGGCACTCTCTAGCTGCCAGGAGCACTTTTTACTGTGCGCACCCAACCAGAGCGACGGGAGGAGCACATTTCAGAAAACGTGCTCAGCTCGTCGAGAAAATGCGATTTAAGCAATACAATTAAAAATGCACCTAAAACCTAAACCAAACGTTGCAGGTGCTTATTTTTTCATGCGCAGTGGTCAACGCGGCACTCCTGAGCTGCCAAGAGCACTTTTTACTGTGCGCACCCAACCAGAGCGACGGGAGGAGCACATTTCAGAAAACGTGCTCAGCTCGTCGAGAGAATGCGATTTAAGCAATAAAATTAAAAATGCACCTAAAACCTAAACCAAACGTTGCAGGTGCTTATTTCTTCGTGCGCAGTGGTCAACGCGGCACTCCCTAGCTGCCAGGAGCTCTTTTTACTGTGTGCACCCAACCAGAGCGACGGGAGGAGCACATTTCAGAAAACGTGCTCAGCTCGTCGAGAGAATGCGATTTAAGCAATAAAATAAAAAATTCACCTAAAACCTAAACCAAACGTTGCAGGTGCTTATTTCTTCGTGCGCAGTGGTCAACGCGGCACTCCCTAGCTGCCAGGAGCTCTTTTTACTCTGCGCACCCAACCAGAGCGACGGGAGGAGCACATTTCAGAAAACGTGCTCAGCTCGTCGAGAAAATGCGATTTAAGCAATAAAATTAAAAATGCACCTAAAACCTAAACCAAACGTTGCAGGTGCTTATTTCTTCGTGCGCAGTGCTCAACGCGGCACTCCCTAGCTGCCAGGAGCACTTTTTACTGTGCGCACCCAACCAGAGTGACGGGAGGAGCACATTTCAGAAAACGTGCTCAGCTCGTCGAGAAAATGCGATTTAAGCAATAAAATTAAAAATGCACCTAAAACCTAAACCAAACGTTGCAGGTGCTTATTTCTTCATGCGCAGTGGTCAACGCGGCACTCTCTAGCTGCCAAGAGCACTTTTTACTGTGCGCACCCAACCAGAGCGACGGGAGGAGCACATTTCAGAAAACGTGCTCAGCTCGTCGAGAGAATGCGATTTAAGCAATAAAATAAAAAAATGGACCTAAAACCTAAACCAAACGTTGCAGGTGCTTATTTCTTCGTGCGCAGTGGTCAACGCGGCACTCCCTAGCTGCCAGGAGCTCTTTTTACTGTGTGCACCCAACCAGAGCGACGGGAGGAGCACATTTCAGAAAACGTGCTCAGCTCGTCGAGAGAATGCGATTTAAGCAATAAAATTAAAAATGCACCTAAAACCTAAACCAAACGTTGCAGGTGCTTATTTCTTCGTGCGCAGTGGTCAACGCGGAACTCCCTAGCTGCCAGGAGCTCTTTTTACTGTGCGCACCCAACCAGAGCGACGGGAGGAGCCCATTTCAGAAAAGGTGCTCAGCTCGTCGAGAAAATGCGATTTAAGCAATAAAATTAAAAATGCACCTAAAACCTAAACCAAACGTTGCAGGTGCTTATTTCTTCATGCGCAGTGGTCAACGCGGCACTCTCTAGCTGCCGAGAGCACTTTTTACTGTGCGCACCCAACCAGAGTGACGAGAGGAGCACATTTCAGAAAACGTGCTCAGCTCGTCGAGAAAATGCGATTTAAGCAATAAAATTAAAAATGCACCTAAAACCTAAACCAAACGTTGCAGGTGCTTATTTCTTCATGTGCAGTGGTCAACGCGGCACTCCCTAGCTGCCAAGAGCACTTTTTACTATGCGCACCCAACCAGAGTGACGGGAGGAGCACATTTCAGAAAACGTGCTCAGCTCGTCGAGAAAATGCGATTTAAGCAATAAGATTAAAAATGCACCTAAAACCTAAATCAAACGTTGCAGGTGCTTATTTCTTCATGCGCAGTGGTCAACGCGGCACTCTCTAGCTGCCAGGAGCACTTTTTACTGTGCGCACCCAACCAGAGTGACGGGAGGAGCACATTTCAGAAAACGTGCTCAGCTCGTCGAGAAAATGCGATTTAAGCAATACAATTAAAAATGCACCCAAAACCTAAACCAAACGTTGCAGGTGCTTATTTCTTCATGCGCAGTGGTCAACGCGGCACTCTCTAGCTGCCAAGAGCACTTTTTACTGTGCGCACCCAACCAGAGTGACGGGAGGAGCACATTTCAGAAAACGTGCTCAGCTCGTCGAGAAACTGCGATTTAAGCAATAAAATTGAAAATGCACCTAAAACCTAAACCAAACGTTGCAGGTGGTTATTTCTTCATGCGCAGTGGTCAACGCGGCACTCTCTAGCTGCCAGGAGCACTTTTTACTACGCGCACCCAACCAGAGCGACGGGAGGAGCACATTTCAGAAAACGTGCTCAGCTCGTCGAGAGAATGCGATTTAAGCAATAAAATAAAAAATGCACCTAAAACCTAAACCAAACGTTGCAGGTGCTTATTTCTTCGTGCGCAGTGGTCAACGCGGCACTCCCTAGCTGCCAGGAGCTCTTTTTACTGTGCGCACCCAACCAGAGCGACGGGAGGAGCATATTTCAGAAAACGTGCTCAGCTCGTCGAGAAAATGCGATTTAAGCAATAAAATTAAAAATGCACCTAAAACCTAAACCAAACGTTGCAGGTGCTTATTTCTTCGTGCGCAGTGGTCAACGCGGCACTCCCTAGCTGCCAGGAGCTCTTTTTACTGTGCGCACCCAACCAGAGTGACGGGAGGAGCACATTTCAGAAAACGTGCTCAGCTCGTCGAGAAAATGCGATTTAAGCAATAAAATTAAAAATGCACCTAAAACCTAAACCAAACGTTGCAGGTGCTTATTTCTTCATGCGCAGTGGTCAACGCGGCACTCTCTAGCTGCCAAGAGCACTTTTTACTGTGCGCACCCAACCAGAGTGACGAGAGGAGCACATTTCAGAAAACGTGCTCAGCTCGTCGAGAAAATGCGATTTAAGCAATAAAATTAAAAATGCACCTAAAACCTAAACCAAACGTTGCAGGTGCTTATTTCTTCGTGCGCAGTACTCAACGCGGCACTCCCTAGCTGCCAGGAGCACTTTTTACTGTGCGCACCCAACCAGAGTGACGGGAGGAGCACATTTCAGAAAACGTGCTCAGCTCGTCGAGAAAATGCGATTTAAGCAATAAAATTAAAAATGCACCTAAAACCTAAACCAAACGTTGCAGGTGCTTATTTCTTCGTGCGCAGTGCTCAACGCGGCACTCCCTAGCTGCCAGGAGCACTTTTTACTGTGCGCACCCAACCAGAGTGACGGGAGGAGCACATTTCAGAAAACGTGCTCAGCTCGTCGAGAAAATGCGATTTAAGCAATAAAATTAAAAATGCACCTAAAACCTAAACCAAACGTTGCAGGTGCTTATTTCTTCATGCGCAGTGGTCAACGGGGCACTCTCTAGCTGCCAAGAGCACTTTTTACTGTGCGCACCCAACCAGAGTGACGGGAGGAGCACATTTCAGAAAACGTGCTCAGCTCGTCGAGAAAATGCGATTTAAGCAATAAGATTAAAAATGCACCTAAAACCTAAACCAAACGTTGCAGGTGCTTATTTCTTCATGCGCAGTGGTCAACGCGGCACTCTCTAGCTGCCAGGAGCACTTTTTACTACGCGCACCCAACCAGAGCGACGGGAGGAGCACATTTCAGAAAACGTGCTCAGCTCGTCGAGAAAATGCGATTTAAGCAATAAAATTAAAAATGCACCTAAAACCTAAACCAAACGTTGCAGGTGCTTATTTCTTCATGTGCAGTGGTCAACGCGGCACTCCCTAGCTGCCAAGAGCACTTTTTACTATGTGCACCCAACCAGAGTGACGGGAGGAGCACATTTCAGAAAACGTGCTCAGCTCGTCGAGAAAATGCGATTTAAGCAATAAAATTAAAAATGCAGCTAAAACCTAAACCAAACGTTGCAGGTGCTTATTTCTTCGTGCGTAGTGCTAAACGCGGCACTCCCTAGCTGCCAGGAGCACTTTTTACTGTGCGCACCCAACCAGAGTGACGGGAGGAGCACATTTCAGAAAACGTGCTCAGCTCGTCGAGAAAATGCGATTTAAGCAATAAGATTAAAAATGCACCTAAAACCTAAATCAAACGTTGCAGGTGCTTATTTCTTCATGCGCAGTGGTCAACGCGGCACTCTGTCGCTGCCAGGAGCACTTTTTACTGTGCGCACCCAACCAGAGTGACGGGAGGAGCACATTTCAGAAAACGTGCTCAGCTCGTCGAGAAAATGTGATTTAAGCAATAAAATTAAAAATGCACCTAAAACCTAAACCAAACGTTGCAGGTGCTTATTTCTTCATGCGCAGTGGTCAACGCGGCACTCTCTAGCTGCCAGGAGCACTTTTTACTGTGCGCACCCAACCAGAGTGACGGGAGGAGCACATTTCAGAAAACGTGCTCAGCTCGTCGAGAAAATGCGATTTAAGCAATAAGATTAAAAATGCACCTAAAACCTAAACCAAACGTTGCAGGTGCTTATCTCTTCATGCGCAGTGGTCAACGCGGCACTCTCTAGCTGCCAGGAGCACATTTTACTACGCGCACCCAACCAGAGCGACGGGAGGAGCACATTTCAGAAAACGTGCTCAGCTCGTCGAGAGAATGCGATTTAAGCAATAAAATTAAAAATGCACCTAAAACCTAAACCAAACGTTGCAGGTGCTTATTTCTTCGTGCGCAGTGGTCAACGCGGCACTCCCTAGCTGCCAGGAGCTCTTTTTACTGTGCGCACCCAACCAGAGCGACGGGAGGAGCACATTTCAGAAAACGTGCTCAGCTTGTCGAGAAAATGCAATTTAAGCAATAAAATTAAAAACGCACCTAAAACCTAAACCAAACGTTGCAGGTGCTTATTTCTTCATGCGCAGTGGTCAACGCGGCACTCTCTAGCTGCCAGGAGCACTTTTTACTGTGCGCACCCAACCAGAGCGACGGGAGGACCACATTTCAGAAAACGTGCTCAGCTCGTCGAGAAAATGCGATTTAAGCAATAAAATTAAAAATGCACCTAAAACCTAAACCA
This sequence comes from Syngnathus floridae, assembly GCF_059516105.1. Lineage (NCBI taxonomy): Eukaryota > Metazoa > Chordata > Actinopteri > Syngnathiformes > Syngnathidae > Syngnathus > Syngnathus floridae. The sequence goes on along the minus strand of NC_142414.1, from coordinate 4,178,146 downwards.
AACGTTGCAGGTGCTTATTTCTTCGTGCGCAGTGCTCAACGCGGCACTCCCTAGCTGCCAGGAGCACTTTTTACTCTGCGCACCCAACCAGAGTGACGGGAGGAGCACATTTCAGAAAACGTGCTCAGCTCGTCGAGAAAATGCGATTTAAGCAATAAAATTAAAAATGCACCCAAAACCTAAACCAAACGTTGCAGGTGGTTATTTCTTCAAGCGCAGTGGTCAACGCGGCACTCTCTAGCTGCCAAGAGCACTTTTTACTATGCGCGCCCAACCAGAGCGACGGGAGGAGCACATTTCAGAAAACGTGCTCAGCTCGTCGCGAAAATGCGATTTAAGCAATAAAATTAAAAATGCACCTAAAACCTAAACCAAACGTTGCAGGTGCTTATTTCTTCATGCGCAGTGGTCAACGCGGCACTCTCTAGCTGCCAAGAGCACTTTTTACTGTGCGCACCCAACCAGAGTGACGGGAGGAGCACATTTCAGAAAACGTGCTCAGCTCGTCGAGAAAATGCGATTTAAGCAATAAGATTAAAAATGCACCTAAAACCTAAACCAAACGTTGCAGGTGCTTATTTCTTCATGCGCAGTGGTCAACGCGGCACTCTCTAGCTGCCAGGAGCACTTTTTACTACGCGCACCCAACCAGAGCGACGGGAGGAGCACATTTCAGAAAACGTGCTCAGCTCGTCGAGAGAATGCAATTTAAGCAATAAAATAAAAAATGCACCTAAAACCTAAACCAAACGTTGCAGGTGCTTATTTCTTCGTGCGCAGTGGTCAACGCGGCACTCCCTAGCTGCCAGGAGCTCTTTTTACTGTGCGCACCCAACCAGAGCGACGGGAGGAGCACATTTCAGAAAACGTGCTCAGCTCGTCGAGAAAATGCGATTTAAGCAATAAAATTAAAAATGCACCTAAAACCTAAACCAAACGTTGCAGGTGCTTATTTCTTCATACGCAGTGGTCAACGCGGCACTCTCTAGCTGCCAGGAGCACTTTTTACTACGCGCACCCAACCAGAGCGACGGGAGGAGCACATTTCAGAAAACGTGCTCAGCTCGTCGAGAGAATGCGATTTAAGCAATAAGATTAAAAATGCACCTAAAACCTAAATCAAACGTTGCAGGTGCTTATTTCTTCATGCGCAGTGGTCAACGCGGCACTCTCTAGCTGCCAAGAGCACTTTTTACTGTGCGCACCCAACCAGAGTGACGGGAGGAGCACATTTCAGAAAACGTGCTCAGCTCGTCGAGAAAATGCGATTTAAGCAATAAAATTAAAAATGCACCTAAAACCTAAACCAAACGTTGCAGGTGCTTATTTCTTCATGCGCAGTGGTCAACGCGGCACTCCCGAGCTGCCAAGAGCACTTTTTACTGTGCGCACCCAACCAGAGCGACGGGAGGAGCACATTTCAGAAAACGTGCTCAGCTCGTCGAGAGAATGCGATTTAAGCAATAAAAATAAAAATGCACCTAAAACCTAAACCAAACGTTGCAGGTGCTTATTTCTTCGTGCGCAGTGGTCAACGCGGAACTCCCTAGCTGCCAGGAGCTCTTTTTACTGTGCGCACCCAACCAGAGCGACGGGAGGAGCACATTTCAGAAAACGTGCTCAGCTCGTCGAGAAAATGCGATTTAAGCAATAAAATTAAAAATGCAGCTAAAACCTAAACCAAACGTTGCAGGTGCTTATTTCTTCGTGCGTAGTGCTCAACGCGGCACTCCCTAGCTGCCAGGAGCACTTTTTACTGTGCGCACCCAACCAGAGTGACGGGAGGAGCACATTTCAGAAAACGTGCTCAGCTCGTCGAGAAAATGCGATTTAAGCAATAAGATTAAAAATGCACCTAAAACCTAAATCAAACGTTGCAGGTGCTTATTTCTTCATGCGCAGTGGTCAACGCGGCACTCTTTAGCTGCCAGGAGCACTTTTTACTGTGCGCACCCAACCAGAGTGACGAGAGGAGCACATTTCAGAAAACGTGCTCAGCTCGTCGAGAAAATGCGATTTAAGCAATAAAATTAAAAATGCACCTAAAACCTAAACCAAACGTTGCAGGTGCTTATTTCTTCATGTGCAGTGGTCAACGCGGCACTCCCTAGCTGCCAAGAGCACTTTTTACTATGCGCACCCAACCAGAGTGACGGGAGGAGCACATTTCAGAAAACGTGCTCAGCTCGTCGAGAAAATGCGATTTAAGCAATAAGATTAAAAATGCACCTAAAACATAAATCAAACGTTGCAGGTGCTTATTTCTTCATGCGCAGTGGTCAACGCGGCACTCTCTAGCTGCCAGGAGCACTTTTTACTGTGCGCACCCAACCAGAGTGACGGGAGGAGCACATTTCAGAAAACGTGCTCAGCTCGTCGAGAAAATGCGATTTAAGCAATAAAATTAAAAATGCACCTAAAACCTAAACCAAACGTTGCAGGTGCTTATTTCTTCATGCGCAGTGGTCAACGCGGCACTCTCTAGCTGCCAAGAGCACTTTTTACAGTGCGCACCCAACCAGAGTGACGGGAGGAGCACATTTCAGAAAACGTGCTCAGCTCGTCGAGAAACTGCGATTTAAGCAATAAAATTAAAAATGCACCTAAAACCTAAACCAAACGTTGCAGGTGGTTATTTCTTCATGCGCAGTGGTCAACGCGGCACTCTTTAGCTGCCAGGAGCACTTTTTACTACGCGCACCCAACCAGAGCGACGGGAGGAGCACATTTCAGAAAACGTGCTCAGCTCGTCGAGAGAATGCGATTTAAGCAATAAAATAAAAAATGCACCTAAAACCTAAACCAAACGTTGCAGGTGCTTATTTCTTCGTGCGCAGTGGTCAACGCGGCACTCCCTAGCTGCCAGGAGCTCTTTTTACTGTGCGCACCCAACCAGAGCGACGGGAGGAGCATATTTCAGAAAACGTGCTCAGCTCGTCGAGAAAATGCGATTTAAGCAATAAAATTAAAAATGCACCTAAAACCTAAACCAAACGTTGCAGGTGCTTATTTCTTCGTGCGCAGTGGTCAACGCGGCACTCCCTAGCTGCCAGGAGCTCTTTTTACTGTGCGCACCCAACCAGAGCGACGGGAGGAGCACATTTCAGAAAACGTGCTCAGCTCGTCGAGAAAATGCGATTTAAGCAATAAAATTAAAAATGCACCTAAAACCTAAACCAAACGTTGCAGGTGCTTATTTCTTCATGCGCAGTGGTCAACGCGGCACTCTCTAGCTGCCAAGAGCACTTTTTACTGTGCGCACCCAACCAGAGTGACGAGAGGAGCACATTTCAGAAAACGTGCTCAGCTCGTCGAGAAAATGCGATTTAAGCAATAAAATTAAAAATGCCCCTAAAACCTAAACCAAACGTTGCAGGTGCTTATTTCTTCGTGCGCAGTACTCAACGCAGCACTCCCTAGCTGCCAGGAGCACTTTTTACTGTGCGCACCCAACCAGAGTGACGGGAGGAGCACATTTCAGAAAACGTGCTCAGCTCGTCGAGAAAATGCGATTTAAGCAATAAAATTAAAAATGCACCTAAAACCTAAACCAAACGTTGCAGGTGCTTATTTCTTCGTGCGCAGTGCTCAACGCGGCACTCCCTAGCTGCCAGGAGCACTTTTTACTGTGCGCACCCAACCAGAGTGACGGGAGGAGCACATTTCAGAAAACGTGCTCAGCTCGTCGAGAAAATGCGATTTAAGCAATAAAATTAAAAATGCACCTAAAACCTAAACCAAACGTTGCAGGTGCTTATTTCTTCATGCGCAGTGGTCAACGGGGCACTCTCTAGCTGCCAAGAGCACTTTTTACTGTGCGCACCCAACCAGAGTGACGGGAGGAGCACATTTCAGAAAACGTGCTCAGCTCGTCGAGAAAATGCGATTTAAGCAATAAGATTAAAAATGCACCTAAAACCTAAACCAAACGTTGCAGGCGCTTATTTCTTCATGCGCAGTGGTCAACGCGGCACTCTCTAGCTGCCAGGAGCACTTTTTACTACGCGCACCCAACCAGAGCGACGGGAGGAGCACATTTCAGAAAACGTGCTCAGCTCGTCGAGAAAATGCGATTTAAGCAATAAAATTAAAAATGCACCTAAAACCTAAACCAAACGTTGCAGGTGCTTATTTCTTCATGTGCAGTGGTCAACGCGGCACTCCCTAGCTGCCAAGAGCACTTTTTACTATGTGCACCCAACCAGAGCGACGGGAGGAGCACATTTCAGGAAACGTGCTCAGCTCGTCGAGAAAATGCGATTTAAGCAATAAGATTAAAAATGCACCTAAAACCTAAATCAAACGTTGCAGGTGCTTATTTCTTCATGCGCAGTGGTCAACGCGGCACTCTCTAGCTGCCAAGAGCACTTTTTACTGTGCGCACCCAACCAGAGTGACGGGAGGAGCACATTTCAGAAAACGTGCTCAGTTCGTCGAGAAAATGCGATTTAAGCAATAAAATTAAAAATGCACCTAAAACCTAAACCAAACGTTGCAGGTGCTTATTTCTTCATGCGCAGTGGTCAACGCGGCACTCCCGAGCTGCCAAGAGCACTTTTTACTGTGCGCACCCAACCAGAGCGACGGGAGGAGCACATTTCAGAAAACGTGCTCAGCTCGTCGAGAGAATGCGATTTAAGCAATAAAAATAAAAATGCACCTAAAACCTAAACCAAACGTTGCAGGTGCTTATTTCTTCGTGCGCAGTGGTCAACGCGGAACTCCCTAGCTGCCAGGAGCTCTTTTTACTGTGCGCACCCAACCAGAGCGACGGGAGGAGCACATTTCAGAAAACGTGCTCAGCTCGTCGAGAAAATGCGATTTAAGCAATAAGATTAAAAATGCACCTAAAACCTAAACCAAACGTTGCAGGTGCTTATTTCTTCATGCGCAGTGGTCAACGCGGCACTCTCTAGCTGCCAGGAGCACTTTTTACTACGCGCACCCAACCAGAGCGACGGGAGGAGCACATTTCAGAAAACGTGCTCAGCTCGTCGAGAGAATGCGATTTAAGGAATAAAATTAAAAATGCACCTAAAACCTAAACCAAACGTTGCAGGTGCTTATTTCTTCGTGCGCAGTGGTCAACGCGGCACTCCCTAGCTGCCAGGAGCTCTTTTTACTGTGCGCACCCAACCAGAGCGACGGGAGGAGCACATTTCAGAAAACGTGCTCAGCTTGTCGAGAAAATGCAATTTAAGCAATAAAATTAAAAACGCACCTAAAACCTAAACCAAACGTTGCAGGTGCTTATTTCTTCATGCGCAGTGGTCAACGCGGCACTCTCTAGCTGCCAGGAGCACTTTTTACTATGCGCGCCCAACCAGAGCGACGGGAGGAGCACATTTCAGAAAACGTGCCAGCTCGTCGCGAAAATGCGATTTAAGCAATAAAATTAAAAATGCACCTAAAACCTAAACCAAACGTTGCAGGTGCTTATTTCTTCATGCGCAGTGGTCAACGCGGCACTCTCTAGCCACCAAGAGCACTTTTTACTGTGCGCACCCAACCAGAGTGACGGGAGGAGCACATTTCAGAAAACGTGCTCAGCTCGTCGAGAAAATGCGATTTAAGCAATAAGATTAAAAATGCACCTAAAACCTAAACCAAACGTTGCAGGTGCTTATTTCTTCATGCGCAGTGGTCAACGCGGCACTCTCTAGCTGCCAGGAGCACTTTTTACTACGCGCACCCAACCAGAGCGACGGGAGGAGCACATTTCAGAAAACGTGCTCAGCTCGTCGAGAGAATGCGATTTAAGCAATAAAATAAAAAATGCACCTAAAACCTAAACCAAACGTTGCAGGTGCTTATTTCTTCGTGCGCAGTGGTCAACGCGGCACTCCCTAGCTGCCAGGAGCTCTTTTTACTGTGCGCACCCAACCAGAGCGACGGGAGGAGCACATTTCAGAAAACGTGCTCAGCTCGTCGAGAAAATGCGATTTAAGCAATAAAATTAAAAATGCACCTAAAACCTAAACCAAACGTTGCAGGTGCTTATTTCTTCATGCGCAGTGGTCAACGCGGCACTCTCTAGCTGCCAGGAGCACTTTTTACTACGCGCACCCAACCAGAGCGACGGGAGGAGCACATTTCAGAAAACGTGCTCAGCTCGTCGAGAGAATGCGATTTAAGCAATAAAATAAAAAATGCACCTAAAACCTAAACCAAACGTTGCAGGTGCTTATTTCTTCATGCGCAGTGGTCAACGCGGCACTCTCTAGCTGCCAGGAGCACTTTTTACTACGCGCACCCAACCAGAGCGACGGGAGGAGCACATTTCAGAAAACGTGCTCAGCTCGTCGAGAGAATGCGATTTAAGCAATAATATAAAAAATGCACCTAAAACCTAAACAAAACGTTGCAGGTGCTTATTTCTTTGTGCGCAGTGGTCAACGCGGCACTCTCTAGCTGCCAAGAGCACTTTTTACTATGCGCACCCAACCAGAGTGACGGGATGAGCACATTTCAGAAAACGTGCTCAGCTCGTCGAGAAAATGCGATTTAAGCAAAACAATTAAAAATGCACCTAAAACCTAAACCAAACGTTGCAGGTGCTTATTTCTTCGTGCGCAGTGGTCAACGCGGCACTCCCTAGCTGCCAGGAGCACTTTTTACTGTGCGCACCCAACCAGAGTGACGGAAGGAGCACATTTCAGAAAACGTACTCAGCTCGTCGAGAAAATGCGATTTAAGCAATAAAATTAAAAATGCTCCTAAAACCTAAACCAAACGTTGCAGGTGCTTATTTCTTCATGCGCAGTGGTCAACGCGGCACTCTCTAGCTGCCAAGAGCACTTTTTACTGTGCGCACCCAACCAGAGTGACGGGAGGAGCACATTTCAGAAAACGTGCTCAGCTCGTCGAGAAAATGCGATTTAAGCAATAAGATTAAAAATGCACCTAAAACCTAAACCAAACGTTGCAGGTGCTTATTTCTTCATGCGCAGTGGCCAACGCGGCACTCTCTAGCTGCCAGGAGCTCTTTTTACTACGCGCACCCAACCAGAGCGACGGGAGGAGCACATTTCAGAAAACGTGCTCAGCTCGTCGAGAGAATGCGATTTAAGCAATAAAATAAAAAATGCACCTAAAACCTAAACCAAACGTTGCAGGTGCTTATTTCTTCGTGCGCAGTGGTCAACGCGGCACTCCCTAGCTGCCAGGAGCTCTTTTTACTGTGCGCACCCAACCAGAGCGACGGGAGGAGCACATTTCAGAAAACGTGCTCAGCTCGTCGAGAAAATGCGATTTAAGCAACAAAATTAAAAATGCACCTAAAACCTAAACCAAACGTTGCAGGTGCTTATTTCTTCGTGCGCAGTGGTCAACGCGGAACTCCCTAGCTGCCAGGAGCTCTTTTTACTGTGCGCACCCAACCAGAGCGACGGGAGGAGCCCATTTCAGAAAACGTGCTCAGCTCGTCGAGAAAATGCGATTTAAGCAATAAAATTAAAAATGCACCTAAAACCTAAACCAAACGTTGCAGGTGCTTATTTCTTCATGCGCAGTGGTCAACGCGGCACTCTTTAGCTGCCAAGAGCACTTTTTACTGTGCGCACCCAACCAGAGTGACGAGAGGAGCACATTTCAGAAAACGTGCTCAGCTCGTCGAGAAAATGCGATTTAAGCAATAAAATTAAAAATGCACCTAAAACCTAAACCAAACGTTGCAGGTGCTTATTTCTTCATGTGCAGTGGTCAACGCGGCACTCCCTAGCTGCCAAGAGCACTTTTTACTATGCGCACCCAACCAGAGTGACGGGAGGAGCACATTTCAGAAAACGTGCTCAGCTCGTCGAGAAAATGCGATTTAAGCAATAAGATTAAAAATGCACCTAAAACATAAATCAAACGTTGCAGGTGCTTATTTCTTCATGCGCAGTGGTCAACGCGGCACTCTCTAGCTGCCAGGAGCACTTTTTACTGTGCGCACCCAACCAGAGTGACGGGAGGAGCACATTTCAGAAAACGTGCTCAGCTCGTCGAGAAAATGCGATTTAAGCAATAAAATTAAAAATGCACCTAAAACCTAAACCAAACGTTGCAGGTGCTTATTTCTTCATGCGCAGTGGTCAACGCGGCACTCTCTAGCTGCCAAGAGCACTTTTTACAGTGCGCACCCAACCAGAGTGACGGGAGGAGCACATTTCAGAAAACGTGCTCAGCTCGTCGAGAAACTGCGATTTAAGCAATAAAATTAAAAATGCACCTAAAACCTAAACCAAACGTTGCAGGTGGTTATTTCTTCATGCGCAGTGGTCAACGCGGCACTCTCTAGCTGCCAGGAGCACTTTTTACTACGCGCACCCAACCAGAGCGACGGGAGGAGCACATTTCAGAAAACGTGCTCAGCTCGTCGAGAAAATGCGATTTAAGCAATAAAATTAAAAATGCACCTAAAACCTAAACCAAACGTTGCAGGGGCTTATTTCTTCATGTGCAGTGGTCAACGCGGCACTCCCTAGCTGCCAAGAGCACTTTTTACTATGTGCACCCAACCAGAGCGACGGGAGGAGCACATTTCAGGAAACGTGCTCAGCTCGTCGAGAAAATGCGATTTAAGCAATAAGATTAAAAATGCACCTAAAACCTAAATCAAACGTTGCAGGTGCTTATTTCTTCATGCGCAGTGGTCAACGCGGCACTCTCTAGCTGCCAAGAGCACTTTTTACTGTGCGCACCCAACCAGAGTGACGGGAGGAGCACATTTCAGAAAACGTGCTCAGCTCGTCGAGAAAATGCGATTTAAGCAATAAAATTAAAAATGCACCTAAAACCTAAACCAAACGTTGCAGGTGCTTATTTCTTCATGCGCAGTGGTCAACGCGGCACTCCCGAGCTGCCAAGAGCACTTTTTACTGTGCGCACCCAACCAGAGCGACGGGAGGAGCACATTTCAGAAAACGTGCTCAGCTCGTCGAGAGAATGCGATTTAAGCAATAAAAATAAAAATGCACCTAAAACCTAAACCAAACGTTGCAGGTGCTTATTTCTTCGTGCGCAGTGGTCAACGCGGCACTCCCTAGCTGCCAGGAGCTCTTTTTACTGTGCGCACCCAACCAGAGCGACGGGAGGAGCACATTTCAGAAAACGTGCTCAGCTCGTCGAGAAAATGCGATTTAAGCAATAAGATTAAAAATGCACCTAAAACCTAAACCAAACGTTGCAGGTGCTTATTTCTTCATGCGCAGTGGTCAACGCGGCACTCTCTAGCTGCCAGGAGCACTTTTTACTGTGCGCACCCAACCAGAGTGACGAGAGGAGCACATTTCAGAAAACGTGCTCAGCTCGTCGAGAAAATGCGATTTAAGCAATAAAATTAAAAATGCACCTAAAACCTAAACCAAACGTTGCAGGTGCTTATTTCTTCGTGCGCAGTACTCAACGCGGCACTCCCTAGCTGCCAGGAGCACTTTTTACTGTGCGCACCCAACCAGAGTGACGGGAGGAGCACATTTCAGAAAACGTGCTCAGCTCGTCGAGAAAATGCGATTTAAGCAATAAAATTAAAAATGCACCTAAAACCTAAACCAAACGTTGCAGGTGCTTATTTCTTCGTGCGCAGTGCTCAACGCGGCACTCCCTAGCTGCCAGGAGCACTTTTTACTGTGCGCACCCAACCAGAGTGACGGGAGGAGCACATTTCAGAAAACGTGCTCAGCTCGTCGAGAAAATGCGATTTAAGCAATAAAATTAAAAATGCACCTAAAACCTAAACCAAACGTTGCAGGTGCTTATTTCTTCATGCGCAGTGGTCAACGGGGCACTCTCTAGCTGCCAAGAGCACTTTTTACTGTGCGCACCCAACCAGAGTGACGGGAGGAGCACATTTCAGAAAACGTGCTCAGCTCGTCGAGAAAATGCGATTTAAGCAATAAGATTAAAAATGCACCTAAAACCTAAACCAAACGTTGCAGGCGCTTATTTCTTCATGCGCAGTGGTCAACGCGGCACTCTCTAGCTGCCAGGAGCACTTTTTACTACGCGCACCCAACCAGAGCGACGGGAGGAGCACATTTCAGAAAACGTGCTCAGCTCGTCGAGAAAATGCGATTTAAGCAATAAAATTAAAAATGCACCTAAAACCTAAACCAAACGTTGCAGGGGCTTATTTCTTCATGTGCAGTGGTCAACGCGGCACTCCCTAGCTGCCAAGAGCACTTTTTACTATGTGCACCCAACCAGAGCGACGGGAGGAGCACATTTCAGGAAACGTGCTCAGCTCGTCGAGAAAATGCGATTTAAGCAATAAGATTAAAAATGCACCTAAAACCTAAATCAAACGTTGCAGGTGCTTATTTCTTCATGCGCAGTGGTCAACGCGGCACTCTCTAGCTGCCAAGAGCACTTTTTACTGTGCGCACCCAACCAGAGTGACGGGAGGAGCACATTTCAGAAAACGTGCTCAGCTCGTCGAGAAAATGCGATTTAAGCAATAAAATTAAAAATGCACCTAAAACCTAAACCAAACGTTGCAGGTGCTTATTTCTTCATGCGCAGTGGTCAACGCGGCACTCCCGAGCTGCCAAGAGCACTTTTTACTGTGCGCACCCAACCAGAGCGACGGGAGGAGCACATTTCAGAAAACGTGCTCAGCTCGTCGAGAGAATGCGATTTAAGCAATAAAAATAAAAATGCACCTAAAACCTAAACCAAACGTTGCAGGTGCTTATTTCTTCGTGCGCAGTGGTCAACGCGGAACTCCCTAGCTGCCAGGAGCTCTTTTTACTGTGCGCACCCAACCAGAGCGACGGGAGGAGCACATTTCAGAAAACGTGCTCAGCTCGTCGAGAAAATGCGATTTAAGCAATAAGATTAAAAATGCACCTAAAACCTAAACCAAACGTTGCAGGTGCTTATTTCTTCATGCGCAGTGGTCAACGCGGCACTCTCTAGCTGCCAGGAGCACTTTTTACTACGCGCACCCAACCAGAGCGACGGGAGGAGCACATTTCAGAAAACGTGCTCAGCTCGTCGAGAGAATGCGATTTAAGCAATAAGATTAAAAATGCACCTAAAACCTAAATCAAACGTTGCAGGTGCTTATTTCTTCGTGCGCAGTGGTCAACGCGGCACTCTCTAGCTGCCAAGAGCACTTTTTACTGTGCGCACCCAACCAGAGTGACGGGAGGAGCACATTTCAGAAAACGTGCTCAGCTCGTCGAGAAAATGCGATTTAAGCAATAAAATTAAAAATGCACCTAAAACCTAAACCAAACGTTGCAGGTGCTTATTTCTTCATGCGCAGTGGTCAACGCGGCACTCCCGAGCTGCCAAGAGCACTTTTTACTGTGCGCACCCAACCAGAGCGACGGGAGGAGCACATTTCAGAAAACGTGCTCAGCTCGTCGAGAGAATGCGATTTAAGCAATAAAAATAAAAATGCACCTAAAACCTAAACCAAACGTTGCAGGTGCTTATTTCTTCGTGCGCAGTGGTCAACGCGGAACTCCCTAGCTGCCAGGAGCTCTTTTTACTGTGCGCACCCAACCAGAGCGACGGGAGGAGCACATTTCAGAAAACGTGCTCAGCTCGTCGAGAAAATGCGATTTAAGCAATAAAATTAAAAATGCAGCTAAAACCTAAACCAAACGTTGCAGGTGCTTATTTCTTCGTGCGTAGTGCTCAACGCGGCACTCCCTAGCTGCCAGGAGCACTTTTTACTGTGCGCACCCAACCAGAGTGACGGGAGGAGCACATTTCAGAAAACGTGCTCAGCTCGTCGAGAAAATGCGATTTAAGCAATAAGATTAAAAATGCACCTAAAACCTAAATCAAACGTTGCAGGTGCTTATTTCTTCATGCGCAGTGGTCAACGCGGCACTCTCTAGCTGCCAGGAGCACTTTTTACTGTGCGCACCCAACCAGAGTGACGGGAGGAGCACATTTCAGAAAACGTGCTCAGCTCGTCGAGAAAATGTGATTTAAGCAATAAAATTAAAAATGCACCTAAAACCTAAACCAAACGTTGCAGGTGCTTATTTCTTCATGCGCAGTGGTCAACGCGGCACTCTCTAGCTGCCAGGAGCACTTTTTACTGTGCGCACCCAACCAGAGTGACGGGAGGAGCACATTTCAGAAAACGTGCTCAGCTCGTCGAGAAAATGCGATTTAAGCAATAAGATTAAAAATGCACCTAAAACCTAAACCAAACGTTGCAGGTGCTTATTTCTTCGTGCGCAGTGGTCAACGCGGAACTCCCTAGCTGCCAGGAGCTCTTTTTACTGTGCGCACCCAACCAGAGCGACGGGAGGAGCACATTTCAGAAAACGTGCTCAGCTCGTCGAGAAAATGCGATTTAAGCAACAAAATTAAAAATGCACCTAAAACCTAAACCAAACGTTGCAGGTGCTTATTTCTTCGTGCGCAGTGGTCAACGCGGAACTCCCTAGCTGCCAGGAGCTCTTTTTACTGTGCGCACCCAACCAGAGCGACGGGAGGAGCCCATTTCAGAAAACGTGCTCAGCTCGTCGAGAAAATGCGATTTAAGCAATAAAATTAAAAATGCACCTAAAACCTAAACCAAACGTTGCAGGTGCTTATTTCTTCATGCGCAGTGGTCAACGCGGCACTCTTTAGCTGCCAAGAGCACTTTTTACTGTGCGCACCCAACCAGAGTGACGAGAGGAGCACATTTCAGAAAACGTGCTCAGCTCGTCGAGAAAATGCGATTTAAGCAATAAAATTAAAAATGCACCTAAAACCTAAACCAAACGTTGCAGGTGCTTATTTCTTCATGTGCAGTGGTCAACGCGGCACTCCCTAGCTGCCAAGAGCACTTTTTACTATGCGCACCCAACCAGAGTGACGGGAGGAGCACATTTCAGAAAACGTGCTCAGCTCGTCGAGAAAATGCGATTTAAGCAATAAGATTAAAAATGCACCTAAAACATAAATCAAACGTTGCAGGTGCTTATTTCTTCATGCGCAGTGGTCAACGCGGCACTCTCTAGCTGCCAGGAGCACTTTTTACTGTGCGCACCCAACCAGAGTGACGGGAGGAGCACATTTCAGAAAACGTGCTCAGCTCGTCGAGAAAATGCGATTTAAGCAATAAAATTAAAAATGCACCTAAAACCTAAACCAAACGTTGCAGGTGCTTATTTCTTCATGCGCAGTGGTCAACGCGGCACTCTCTAGCTGCCAAGAGCACTTTTTACAGTGCGCACCCAACCAGAGTGACGGGAGGAGCACATTTCAGAAAACGTGCTCAGCTCGTCGAGAAACTGCGATTTAAGCAATAAAATTAAAAATGCACCTAAAACCTAAACCAAACGTTGCAGGTGGTTATTTCTTCATGCGCAGTGGTCAACGCGGCACTCTCTAGCTGCCAGGAGCACTTTTTACTACGCGCACCCAACCAGAGCGACGGGAGGAGCACATTTCAGAAAACGTGCTCAGCTCGTCGAGAGAATGCGATTTAAGCAATAAAATAAAAAATGCACCTAAAACCTAAACCAAACGTTGCAGGTGCTTATTTCTTCGTGCGCAGTGGTCAACGCGGCACTCCCTAGCTGCCAGGAGCTCTTTTTACTGTGCGCACCCAACCAGAGCGACGGGAGGAGCATATTTCAGAAAACGTGCTCAGCTCGTCGAGAAAATGCGATTTAAGCAATAAAATTAAAAATGCACCTAAAACCTAAACCAAACGTTGCAGGTGCTTATTTCTTCGTGCGCAGTGGTCAACGCGGCACTCCCTAGCTGCCAGGAGCTCTTTTTACTGTGCGCACCCAACCAGAGCGACGGGAGGAGCACATTTCAGAAAACGTGCTCAGCTCGTCGAGAAAATGCGATTTAAGCAATAAAATTAAAAATGCACCTAAAACCTAAACCAAACGTTGCAGGTGCTTATTTCTTCATGCGCAGTGGTCAACGCGGCACTCTCTAGCTGCCAAGAGCACTTTTTACTGTGCGCACCCAACCAGAGTGACGAGAGGAGCACATTTCAGAAAACGTGCTCAGCTCGTCGAGAAAATGCGATTTAAGCAATAAAATTAAAAATGCACCTAAAACCTAAACCAAACGTTGCAGGTGCTTATTTCTTCGTGCGCAGTACTCAACGCAGCACTCCCTAGCTGCCAGGAGCACTTTTTACTGTGCGCACCCAACCAGAGTGACGGGAGGAGCACATTTCAGAAAACGTGCTCAGCTCGTCGAGAAAATGCGATTTAAGCAATAAAATTAAAAATGCACCTAAAACCTAAACCAAACGTTGCAGGTGCTTATTTCTTCGTGCGCAGTGCTCAACGCGGCACTCCCTAGCTGCCAGGAGCACTTTTTACTGTGCGCACCCAACCAGAGTGACGGGAGGAGCACATTTCAGAAAACGTGCTCAGCTCGTCGAGAAAATGCGATTTAAGCAATAAAATTAAAAATGCACCTAAAACCTAAACCAAACGTTGCAGGTGCTTATTTCTTCATGCGCAGTGGTCAACGGGGCACTCTCTAGCTGCCAAGAGCACTTTTTACTGTGCGCACCCAACCAGAGTGACGGGAGGAGCACATTTCAGAAAACGTGCTCAGCTCGTCGAGAAAATGCGATTTAAGCAATAAGATTAAAAATGCACCTAAAACCTAAACCAAACGTTGCAGGCGCTTATTTCTTCATGCGCAGTGGTCAACGCGGCACTCTCTAGCTGCCAGGAGCACTTTTTACTACGCGCACCCAACCAGAGCGACGGGAGGAGCACATTTCAGAAAACGTGCTCAGCTCGTCGAGAAAATGCGATTTAAGCAATAAAATTAAAAATGCACCTAAAACCTAAACCAAACGTTGCAGGTGCTTATTTCTTCATGTGCAGTGGTCAACGCGGCACTCCCTAGCTGCCAAGAGCACTTTTTACTATGTGCACCCAACCAGAGCGACGGGAGGAGCACATTTCAGGAAACGTGCTCAGCTCGTCGAGAAAATGCGATTTAAGCAATAAGATTAAAAATGCACCTAAAACCTAAATCAAACGTTGCAGGTGCTTATTTCTTCATGCGCAGTGGTCAACGCGGCACTCTCTAGCTGCCAAGAGCACTTTTTACTGTGCGCACCCAACCAGAGTGACGGGAGGAGCACATTTCAGAAAACGTGCTCAGTTCGTCGAGAAAATGCGATTTAAGCAATAAAATTAAAAATGCACCTAAAACCTAAACCAAACGTTGCAGGTGCTTATTTCTTCATGCGCAGTGGTCAACGCGGCACTCCCGAGCTGCCAAGAGCACTTTTTACTGTGCGCACCCAACCAGAGCGACGGGAGGAGCACATTTCAGAAAACGTGCTCAGCTCGTCGAGAGAATGCGATTTAAGCAATAAAAATAAAAATGCACCTAAAACCTAAACCAAACGTTGCAGGTGCTTATTTCTTCGTGCGCAGTGGTCAACGCGGAACTCCCTAGCTGCCAGGAGCTCTTTTTACTGTGCGCACCCAACCAGAGCGACGGGAGGAGCACATTTCAGAAAACGTGCTCAGCTCGTCGAGAAAATGCGATTTAAGCAATAAGATTAAAAATGCACCTAAAACCTAAACCAAACGTTGCAGGTGCTTATTTCTTCATGCGCAGTGGTCAACGCGGCACTCTCTAGCTGCCAGGAGCACTTTTTACTACGCGCACCCAACCAGAGCGACGGGAGGAGCACATTTCAGAAAACGTGCTCAGCTCGTCGAGAGAATGCGATTTAAGCAATAAAATTAAAAATGCACCTAAAACCTAAACCAAACGTTGCAGGTGCTTATTTCTTCGTGCGCAGTGGTCAACGCGGCACTCCCTAGCTGCCAGGAGCTCTTTTTACTGTGCGCACCCAACCAGAGCGACGGGAGGAGCACATTTCAGAAAACGTGCTCAGCTTGTCGAGAAAATGCAATTTAAGCAATAAAATTAAAAACGCACCTAAAACCTAAACCAAACGTTGCAGGTGCTTATTTCTTCATGCGCAGTGGTCAACGCGGCACTCTCTAGCTGCCAGGAGCACTTTTTACTATGCGCGCCCAACCAGAGCGACGGGAGGAGCACATTTCAGAAAACGTGCTCAGCTCGTCGCGAAAATGCGATTTAAGCAATAAAATTAAAAATGCACCTAAAACCTAAACCAAACGTTGCAGGTGCTTATTTCTTCATGCGCAGTGGTCAACGCGGCACTCTCTAGCCACCAAGAGCACTTTTTACTGTGCGCACCCAACCAGAGTGACGGGAGGAGCACATTTCAGAAAACGTGCTCAGCTCGTCGAGAAAATGCGATTTAAGCAATAAGATTAAAAATGCACCTAAAACCTAAACCAAACGTTGCAGGTGCTTATTTCTTCATGCGCAGTGGTCAACGCGGCACTCTCTAGCTGCCAGGAGCACTTTTTACTACGCGCACCCAACCAGAGCGACGGGAGGAGCACATTTCAGAAAACGTGCTCAGCTCGTCGAGAGAATGCGATTTAAGCAATAAAATAAAAAATGCACCTAAAACCTAAACCAAACGTTGCAGGTGCTTATTTCTTCGTGCGCAGTGGTCAACGCGGCACTCCCTAGCTGCCAGGAGCTCTTTTTACTGTGCGCACCCAACCAGAGCGACGGGAGGAGCACATTTCAGAAAACGTGCTCAGCTCGTCGAGAAAATGCGATTTAAGCAATAAAATTAAAAATGCACCTAAAACCTAAACCAAACGTTGCAGGTGCTTATTTCTTCATGCGCAGTGGTCAACGCGGCACTCTCTAGCTGCCAGGAGCACTTTTTACTACGCGCACCCAACCAGAGCGACGGGAGGAGCACATTTCAGAAAACGTGCTCAGCTCGTCGAGAGAATGCGATTTAAGCAATAAAATAAAAAATGCACCTAAAACCTAAACCAAACGTTGCAGGTGCTTATTTCTTCATGCGCAGTGGTCAACGCGGCACTCTCTAGCTGCCAGGAGCACTTTTTACTACGCGCACCCAACCAGAGCGACGGGAGGAGCACATTTCAGAAAACGTGCTCAGCTCGTCGAGAGAATGCGATTTAAGCAATAATATAAAAAATGCACCTAAAACCTAAACAAAACGTTGCAGGTGCTTATTTCTTTGTGCGCAGTGGTCAACGCGGCACTCTCTAGCTGCCAAGAGCACTTTTTACTATGCGCACCCAACCAGAGTGACGGGATGAGCACATTTCAGAAAACGTGCTCAGCTCGTCGAGAAAATGCGATTTAAGCAAAACAATTAAAAATGCACCTAAAACCTAAACCAAACGTTGCAGGTGCTTATTTCTTCGTGCGCAGTGGTCAACGCGGCACTCCCTAGCTGCCAGGAGCACTTTTTACTGTGCGCACCCAACCAGAGTGACGGAAGGAGCACATTTCAGAAAACGTACTCAGCTCGTCGAGAAAATGCGATTTAAGCAATAAAATTAAAAATGCTCCTAAAACCTAAACCAAACGTTGCAGGTGCTTATTTCTTCATGCGCAGTGGTCAACGCGGCACTCTCTAGCTGCCAAGAGCACTTTTTACTGTGCGCACCCAACCAGAGTGACGGGAGGAGCACATTTCAGAAAACGTGCTCAGCTCGTCGAGAAAATGCGATTTAAGCAATAAGATTAAAAATGCACCTAAAACCTAAACCAAACGTTGCAGGTGCTTATTTCTTCATGCGCAGTGGCCAACGCGGCACTCTCTAGCTGCCAGGAGCTCTTTTTACTACGCGCACCCAACCAGAGCGACGGGAGGAGCACATTTCAGAAAACGTGCTCAGCTCGTCGAGAGAATGCGATTTAAGCAATAAAATAAAAAATGCACCTAAAACCTAAACCAAACGTTGCAGGTGCTTATTTCTTCGTGCGCAGTGGTCAACGCGGCACTCCCTAGCTGCCAGGAGCTCTTTTTACTGTGCGCACCCAACCAGAGCGACGGGAGGAGCACATTTCAGAAAACGTGCTCAGCTCGTCGAGAAAATGCGATTTAAGCAACAAAATTAAAAATGCACCTAAAACCTAAACCAAACGTTGCAGGTGCTTATTTCTTCGTGCGCAGTGGTCAACGCGGAACTCCCTAGCTGCCAGGAGCTCTTTTTACTGTGCGCACCCAACCAGAGCGACGGGAGGAGCCCATTTCAGAAAACGTGCTCAGCTCGTCGAGAAAATGCGATTTAAGCAATAAAATTAAAAATGCACCTAAAACCTAAACCAAACGTTGCAGGTGCTTATTTCTTCATGCGCAGTGGTCAACGCGGCACTCTTTAGCTGCCAAGAGCACTTTTTACTGTGCGCACCCAACCAGAGTGACGAGAGGAGCACATTTCAGAAAACGTGCTCAGCTCGTCGAGAAAATGCGATTTAAGCAATAAAATTAAAAATGCACCTAAAACCTAAACCAAACGTTGCAGGTGCTTATTTCTTCATGTGCAGTGGTCAACGCGGCACTCCCTAGCTGCCAAGAGCACTTTTTACTATGCGCACCCAACCAGAGTGACGGGAGGAGCACATTTCAGAAAACGTGCTCAGCTCGTCGAGAAAATGCGATTTAAGCAATAAGATTAAAAATGCACCTAAAACATAAATCAAACGTTGCAGGTGCTTATTTCTTCATGCGCAGTGGTCAACGCGGCACTCTCTAGCTGCCAGGAGCACTTTTTACTGTGCGCACCCAACCAGAGTGACGGGAGGAGCACATTTCAGAAAACGTGCTCAGCTCGTCGAGAAAATGCGATTTAACCAATAAAATTAAAAATGCACCTAAAACCTAAACCAAACGTTGCAGGTGCTTATTTCTTCATGCGCAGTGGTCAACGCGGCACTCTCTAGCTGCCAAGAGCACTTTTTACAGTGCCCACCCAACCAGAGTGACGGGAGGAGCACATTTCAGAAAACGTGCTCAGCTCGTCGAGAAACTGCGATTTAAGCAATAAAATTAAAAATGCACCTAAAACCTAAACCAAACGTTGCAGGTGGTTATTTCTTCATGCGCAGTGGTCAACGCGGCACTCTCTAGCTGCCAGGAGCACTTTTTACTACGCGCACCCAACCAGAGCGACGGGAGGAGCACATTTCAGAAAACGTGCTCAGCTCGTCGAGAGAATGCGATTTAAGCAATAAAATAAAAAATGCACCTAAAACCTAAACCAAACGTTGCAGGTGCTTATTTCTTCGTGCGCAGTGGTCAACGCGGCACTCCCTAGCTGCCAGGAGCTCTTTTTACTGTGCGCACCCAACCAGAGCGACGGGAGGAGCATATTTCAGAAAACGTGCTCAGCTCGTCGAGAAAATGCGATTTAAGCAATAAAATTAAAAATGCACCTAAAACCTAAACCAAACGTTGCAGGTGCTTATTTCTTCGTGCGCAGTGGTCAACGCGGCACTCCCTAGCTGCCAGGAGCTCTTTTTACTGTGCGCACCCAACCAGAGCGACGGGAGGAGCACATTTCAGAAAACGTGCTCAGCTCGTCGAAAAAATGCGATTTAAGCAATAAAATTAAAAATGCACCTAAAACCTAAACCAAACGTTGCAGGTGCTTATTTCTTCATGCGCAGTGGTGAACGCGGCACTCTCTAGCTGCCAAGAGCACTTTTTACTGTGCGCACCCAACCAGAGTGACGAGAGGAGCACATTTCAGAAAACGTGCTCAGCTCGTCGAGAAAATGCGATTTAAGCAATAAAATTAAAAATGCACCTAAAACCTAAACCAAACGTTGCAGGTGCTTATTTCTTCGTGCGCAGTACTCAACGCGGCACTCCCTAGCTGCCAGGAGCACTTTTTACTGTGCGCACCCAACCAGAGTGACGGGAGGAGCACATTTCAGAAAACGTGCTCAGCTCGTCGAGAAAATGCGATTTAAGCAATAAAATTAAAAATGCACCTAAAACCTAAACCAAACGTTGCAGGTGCTTATTTCTTCGTGCGCAGTGCTCAACGCGGCACTCCCTAGCTGCCAGGAGCACTTTTTACTGTGCGCACCCAACCAGAGTGACGGGAGGAGCACATTTCAGAAAACGTGCTCAGCTCGTCGAGAAAATGCGATTTAAGCAATAAAATTAAAAATGCACCTAAAACCTAAACCAAACGTTGCAGGTGCTTATTTCTTCATGCGCAGTGGTCAACGGGGCACTCTCTAGCTGCCAAGAGCACTTTTTACTGTGCGCACCCAACCAGAGTGACGGGAGGAGCACATTTCAGAAAACGTGCTCAGCTCGTCGAGAAAATGCGATTTAAGCAATAAGATTAAAAATGCACCTAAAACCTAAACCAAACGTTGCAGGCGCTTATTTCTTCATGCGCAGTGGTCAACGCGGCACTCTCTAGCTGCCAGGAGCACTTTTTACTACGCGCACCCAACCAGAGCGACGGGAGGAGCACATTTCAGAAAACGTGCTCAGCTCGTCGAGAAAATGCGATTTAAGCAATAAAATTAAAAATGCACCTAAAACCTAAACCAAACGTTGCAGGGGCTTATTTCTTCATGTGCAGTGGTCAACGCGGCACTCCCTAGCTGCCAAGAGCACTTTTTACTATGTGCACCCAACCAGAGCGACGGGAGGAGCACATTTCAGGAAACGTGCTCAGCTCGTCGAGAAAATGCGATTTAAGCAATAAGATTAAAAATGCACCTAAAACCTAAATCAAACGTTGCAGGTGCTTATTTCTTCATGCGCAGTGGTCAACGCGGCACTCTCTAGCTGCCAAGAGCACTTTTTACTGT